>NW_027187307.1:3182516-3269006 GCF_028583685.1 Petaurus breviceps papuanus
CAACGACTCTCTCTAGTGGGCTCTCTCTCCTCTCCTCCTCCGCTGCCATTGGGAGCCCTTCAAATAAGACAGGATCCCATCCACTTTCTACCCAAGGCCTTTCCCAGTTCCCTCAGCTGCTAGTGCCTCCCCCTCTCAGATGACTTTTTATTGACTCTGTTTTTTTTACAAGTACCTAGTAATTTACTTGCTGTCCTGCTCCCCCTTAGAGATTGAGCCCTAGAGGGCACAGACAATTTTTGTCTCTCTTTTTATTTCCAGTTCTTAGTATAATGCCTGACATATGGAAGAACTTCCTAAATACAAGGTAATTTAAGGAGACCAGGACTCTTGATCCTTTGGCCTTCAGTAAACTTTCCCATAACTTCTATTTAGTATGAAAAGAAAGAAATTCGAGAGTTCATCATGTATATGTACATAATACATAAAATACTCATTTTTAATAAAAGCAATTTTATTGAAAACGTAACATTTTTAGTATCACAAAAATGTTAAGTGTTTATCAGAATACAATCAAATAGATTAGTTAGATCTTAAATTCTATTTCTTGCCAACTAATAGTTTGATTCTCAGCATAGCTTTTGAAAGAGGCCCCCACATATCACATTCATCTCTGGTTTCTTTCTTGGTTTATATTTCTTTGACAACAGGACTGAGAATCTTGATTGAGGAATGCTATAAATTGAATTAAAGTCTTTTGAGCATGTTTAGTAAGAATGAGATAGACTTCTCCAAGGGTACCCTTTCCTTGATGGGGGCGGGGAATTCAGACAATTGTGGGAGATGATAGCATATTACGACCTACAGGCACACAAATTTCCCCACAAACACTCTGGTAATGCTTTAAAAATGCACCAGAAAGAACAATGATAAAGAAAACCTAAGAGAATGAGTTATAAACTCCTTCATCCTGACCAGAGATAAACAAAACCTTCCAGAATCCTGTATAAACATGGAACAAAGATACACTAGGGTAGTTGGAAGGCAAGAGTCAAGGCCAGAGCAGAAGGGAGTGACACAGCAGAGTGCACTGATGGCAAAGACAGGGCCAGAGTGGCACTTAGTACTGGCACCCGAAGGCATCAGTAGAAAGAGTAAAACAACATCCAGGCAGCCCATGCCCAACACAGCATGCAAGCAGCACCAGCCCAATAGCGTAACTAGGCAGTCTAGGTCTGAACCACAGCAGGAGACATGGCCAAACAATTCCTGCAGAAGGCAGGCCTACCCTTAGTCACTTAACTGAAGATCTTGGAGGGCCTACTGACATAATCCAATAGTATGGAAGTGGAGTTTGACCTAGCATAAACCTCCAATCCAGAAACTGAGGCTGCAGATAAGAGTACATAGCATTCAACACAGTAAAATAATACCTTGAATTGAGAGAAGCCCAAGGAGTAAAATTGGAAGAATTCAGTAATAAGTATGAGTACAGCCTCAAGAGGACCTGGAAGAAATCAAATAAAATCTAGAAAATGCAATAACTAGGAGGGGAAAATTGCCAAGTAGAATTAGAACAGAAATTGCCCAGAAACATCATAGCCCGTATCCAGAGCTCTGATCAAAGAAAAAGTCTTGCAAGCAGTCAGAAAGAAAAAGAGAGTTCTAAGAATCCCCAGTTGGTATCATGCAAAATTTGGTATTGATCACTAAAAAGAAGTGGAGAGCTTGGAATATACTACTTGGAAAGTCAAAAGATACAGGCTTATAGCTAAGAATAACCTGTCTGGTAGAACAGAGCATCATCCTACAGGAGAGAAAGTAGACTGCTAGTGAAAAAGGATTTCCACACACTCCTTGTGCAAAGGCTAGAACTGAGGCGATACTTTGAAATGGAAAAGCAGGAGAGATGTAGAAAGTTATATACATATGATCAATTAGAAGGCACTATATGAGGATGAATTATTTACATGCTAATACAGGCAGATGAAACAAGTATTCTCTCAGAACCCTGATTTCTTCAATACAATTTCTTCTTTAACACAAGCTGAGAAGAAGAAATGGTAAATATAGGGAACAATCCTGGGAACAAAGGAATATACCAATCTGGAGGACGGGGCAGGGGGGGGGGGCAGGCATCCCGCAGAAGTCACTTTCATCTGAACCAGAAAAAAGGCATGTGTTGAACACACTTACACACAAAGAAATATGGTATGAAAATACATTAAACTCAACAGGAAAATAGGTGGAGACAAGAGAAAGATAAGGAGCTTTAAGAGGGGGAAAATAATAGATGAAGCAAAAAGCCATCTCCAGCATCAGAGGGGGGAGCCTGAAGGGAGACTGAAAGGAAAGGAAAAAAAGTAAAAACTTGTGATTGGGTACAGGGCAAGAAGAAGAGAAGAGAAACAACTGAACAGAAACACAGATTGTATCATTTATAGATCATAAGTGATGGGAATGTTTATCAACTTCTTTATAAAGACAGGGAAAAGAGAGAGGGAAATACACAAATAGTAGTCATAACAAAAATGTGAATGGGATGAAATCACCCAAGAGGTGGAGGGATGGGAGGTGAATGGATGAGAAAGCAGAATCCAACAATATATGGTTTATAAGAAAAAAGATTTGAAACATAGTGATTGATGTAGAATTAAAATGGGGGGCTGGAATAGAACCTATTCAGGTGAACTCAAAAAAGCAGGGGGAAAATCATGATTTCATAAACAATAAAGTAAAAATACACATAAGAAATAAGCAGGGAACTAAAATATTATGTTTAAAGACACGATAGATAAATCAATATTAATAATTAGTATATATGTACTGAAAAGCATAACATCCAAATACAAGAAAAGTTAATCAAATGTCAAGGAGAAATAAGACTAAGTGGGGGAACTCAATGTTTTCATTTTAGACCTAAACAAATATAACAACATAAACAAGAAAGAATGTAAGGATCTGAATAGAAATTAGAAAAAATTAAAAATTATATATTTATGGCAATTCCTTAATGGGAACAGAAGGGTGTTTCCATATTTCTCAACCATGCATAGTACCTTTACAAAAATAATCTATATATTAAGGCATAAAACCCTCACAAAAATACAGAAAAGTAGAAATATTAAATTCATTCTTTACTGATCACAAAGCAATAAAAAATATCCTCAATAAAGGGTCTTTGAAGAAAGAATTCAAAATTAATTGGAGGGAGGGAGAGAGAAACTAGGGAAAATTTGGGTGATATGAAGAAAAGATACTGACGAAAATGTGTATTGTATTGATCAATGAAGACCAGACATTTTCTCTAGCACCCAGTAACTCTCAACTTCCACTCCACAAAAAGGAGCAATTATGCATCAGACATATAGCTATTACAGCTGTCTCCATGGGACATGGAAAAGTGGAACAAGATAACTACCTTATGAATTAACCAGGGAAAATCCTAACCCCTAGGGCTCACTCAATTGCACCACCCCACCCCACTCTCTACTAGCCACGATATTCTTACAAGGTCCAAAAAAATGACCCATTGGCTTGTGCTCTGGGGTCCTCTCAGTCATTTCCCCGACACTGCAGTCTGCCAAAACACACCAACCTTGCCACTACCACAACATTTTGTATAACAAGCTGAGGCCAGTAACTCTTACCAGACAAGAGTGGAAGAGAGGAAGGATAGGGAGGTTACTCTGCCTGAATCCAACAAATTGCTGGATAAAAAGGGGATGAAAGGCTTGAAGTATCTTTTGAATGGAACCACTAAAGAATATACATATTTTTGAGTACCATCTGGAACTTAATTTTTTTTACCACGTATTAGGGCATGGAGCTATTTCAAATAAATGCTAAAAGGCAAAAATATTAAATATATGCTTTAAGGACAATTACACAATAAAAACAGTAATCACCTCAGGGTATACAAAAGACATTGCCCTAAATGGAGACTTTATAATGAAACCCTAAATGATAAATGAGTCAAAGAATAAATCAGAGAAACAGTAATTATGTAAAAGACAGTGATGAAACAACATTTACCATTTTCTGGGATGCAACTGAAATAGTCCTTAAGAGAAAAATAATATCTTTAGAAACATACATTAACAAAAGAGAAAAGAAGATTAATGAACTAACTGTGCATTAAAAAAATAAATAAAACCCATAGAGGATTACATACAAAAATATAAAATATCCAAATTAATAGAACACCAAGTAGAGAATTTAAACAACCCAATCTCAAAAACAGGACATTAAACTAGCTGTTAAACAACTACTAAAGACAAAAAAACCCCAAAACACCAAACTTCTGGTTCACATCGATTTGCAGAACTCCATCAAATTTTTAAAATAAAAATTAATAGCCATACTATACAAAATAGTCTCAAAAAAGTAAGAAAGAATTATACTAAACCCATTTTCTTGAGACAAATATAGTCCTAATATCAAAAGCAAGGAAAGATAAAGCACAGGAGAACTATAAACCAATATAATTCAAATTATATAACAAAATCTACAGTAATTTATCCAAGGAATCATTATGACATAGTTGAATTTATCTTGAGGATGCAAAAGATGGTTCAATATTAGGAATACAATAAACATCATCATATGAAAAACAAAAATACCTCAAATCACATGATTATCTCAATAGATACAGAAAAAACTTTTTGACAAAGTATACCACTCATTTATGCCAAAACCTCACAAAGTATAGGCAGAAAGAGGCCGTTATTATTATAAAAATATTTATCTAATGCCAAAAGCAATCATAATATACAATGAAGATACTCTAGAACCTTTCCCCCTAAACGCAGAAGCAAAAAAGGATGCCTTCTGCCCTTTCCTCATTCTTATTTGACACAGTTCTAAGAATTTTAGCAATAGTAGCAAAAGAAAGAAATTAAAGGTTTAAAGGCAGGCAAAGGTGAAACAAAACTATTTCTGTTGATGATGACATAAAGGCTTACTTAGAACATCCTAGGTAATCAGCAAATTGAGATAATAACTTCAGCAAAGTGGCAGCTACAAAATAAACTCAAAAATCAACAATTTTTTTAATATGGTAACAAAATATAAGAGGAAATAATAGAAAGAGAAATCCCATCTAAAATAACTACAAAAAGCATAAAATATTTGTGAGTCAATCTGCCAAAGCATACTCAACACTAGTATAGATCAGTTACACAGTACTCCTCAAAGAAACAAATAACAAGTTAAAAAGCTGGAGGAATATTCAGTGCTCATGGCTGGGTAGTACCAATATAATAAAATGAATACTTCCAAAGTTAATTTATAATTTTAATACTATACCAGTCAATCTATCAAAGAGCTATAGTACTCAATAAAATAAGAACAATTCATTTGGCAGAACAAGAGCTAGAATATCAAGGGTTAAACAGTATAAAAAGGTAGGAATACAGAGGGACTAATTGTTCCAGGCTTCAAACTGTATTGTTAAGCAGTAGTCATCAAAAGCATTTGGTAGTATTTAAAAAGCAGAGAAGTAGGTCAGTGGAACAGACTAGATAAGGGAGAATTAGAATACAATAAGTATAACACAATAAACATTTATCAAACACCTACTATGTGCCAGACACAAAAGACAGAAAAAGAAAGACAGTCCTTGCTCTCAAGGAGCTTATTACAATCTAACAGGGGAAGACAACACACAAAAAGAAGCTTAAAAGAGGGAGGAGGGAGTTGGGAGAAGGTACCTGGTGGGAGCATGATGATGATAGAGTCAAATCCAAGCAGTGTGGCTAGTGGGAAATAAAGAGTTGGCTGGGCTTCTGAATTCTCTTTAAATGGGGGCTTTGGGAGGTGATTTTGACTCAGCCCTCCAATCAGAGGGGCAGAGGCAGCTTAGAGTACTGATGAGATGTGAATACCAAAGCTGATGCAATTCCCATGATGATGAATTTCCTGGTGATGAGCTTTTCCTGGGGAGGCATGATGATGGTGAAGTCCAATCCAAGCTGTGCAGCTGGTAGGAAATGAACAAAGTAATTTAATTACTCAATGTTTGATAAACTCCCAAACATAAATTGCATAAGAAAGAACTCCCTATGTGATAAAAACTGCTGGGAAAGTTGGAAAGCAGTCTGGCAGAAAATAGATTTAGACCAAGACTTTATTTCTTAACTTAAAATGGATACTCAACCTGAATGTTACAGACCATAAAAAATTAGAAGACAAACAAATCATATATTTTTTACATCTATGGTTAAGAGAAGTATTCTAAGCAAAAAAGGGAATAGAAGCAATCACACAAGCTAAAATAAATAATTTTAATTACATGAAATTGAAAAGATTTTATGCAGATCCATGCAACTAGTAGAAGAAGGGAAGCTGTAAATTGGGGGAAAAAAATCTTTGCCTCAAATTTCTGGGAGAAGGGTTTGTATTCAAGATAAATGGGCAACAAACAGAAACATATAAGACTGAGTCATTCTCCAATAGAGAAATAGTCAGGGATATGAACAGACGGTTCTCAAAAGAAATGGAAATTATTAATGAAAAATATGAAGGAATATTACAAGTCACTAATAATAAGAGAATTGTAAAGCAAAATAATCCTGAAAATTCACTTCCTATCCAATAAATTGGCAAAGATAAGAATAGTTAGTTTTTTCAATTTTTTTATTTTTTTAAAGCGTAGTCTGTGTTGGAAGGGCTGTGGAAAGATAGGCACGCTAACTGCATTGCTGGTGGAGCTGGGAATTAGCAGAGCTATTTTAGAAAGTAATCCAGAACTGTGCAAACAAAATTGCTGAAAAGTCCATACCCTTCCACCCACAGATTCCACTGCTATGTATATACTCCAGGGAAGTCATTCATAAAAAGAAAAGCTAAATATACACAAAAATATTTCTAGCAGCACTTTTTGGGGCAGCAATTTTCAATTAATTAGGAATTAGCTCAAGAAATTGTTGTACATGAATGTAATGTAGTATTACTATGTTGTAAATAAATGAAGAATATGATTAATATCAAGAAGGAAGAAAAGACTTACATGAACTGATGCAAAGTGAAATAAGGGAAAAACCCCCCAATATATACAATGACTACAAGAATGTATATGGAACAACCACAAAACAATTGAAAATGAATGTTGCAAAATTAGGAAGAAAGAAGAGGCATGAGAAAGCAGCTCCCTTCTCTCCCACAGTCCCCCAGACTCTTTTGCAGATGTGGAAGTGTCCATGGATGCAGAACATTGCTTACGCAGGGTGCTCCAAAGGTCTTTTGGTGGTTTTAAGCAAAGTTGTAGTAAAGTTTTAAGCTAATAAAGATTAAAACCACCCCAAGACTTTTGGAACAGTCTTTATTGTTAGATTATTTTGAAGTATTGATTGCTGACTTGTTGAAATATTGATTTGCTGATCATTTTCTTTTGAGAAAAAAAATCTTTTATATGGGATGGTTCTTTGGGAGGGCTGAGGAGGAAGACCTCGAAGGTATATGCAAGTGATTTCAAAACAAAAAAATATCAATAAAATCATATTTTAAAATATTTTTGCAAACATTTATTATCTTTTCCTCCAATTGAACAATGTAAAACTCATAGCAAATATGAATTTTTTTACAGAAACAAATTTCCATATTGGTCCTGTCCCAAAATGCGTGCCATATTGGGCATTTTCTGTCCTTCCCTCTCTGTCCTCTGGACTTGGGGTTTAGCATTGGATCATCAGCATTCTTAAGTCTTTCAAAGACGCCTCTCTCTATAATGTCATAATATCCACGGTCCTCCTGCTTCTGCTCACTTCACTCTGCATTGGTTCATAGTGGAACACTAATATTCCATTCTATTCACATGCCCTATTTTGTTTCGCCATCCCCCGATAGGTGTGTACCTCCTCACTTCCTAGTTTTTTGGCTTCTACAAAAAGAGCTGCTATAAATGAAGGGATTGTCTTTTGCCTTTTTTTGCATCCCTAATACTTAGCATTGTGCCTGGCACATGGTGGGCATTTAATAAATGTTTATTGACTAACTATAAATATTTTTGTAGATGTGAATTCTTTTCCTCTTTTAGTAACTTATTGGGCGTAGTCCCAAATTGCTTTCCAGGATGGCTGGACCAGTTCCCAGCTCCGCCAACAGTTCAGAAATGTGCCTACTTTCCTGCAGTCCTCCCGACATTTGTCATTTTTCTCTTTTGTCATTGTTGTGATGAGTGTGGGGTGGAATGGCATTTCTTTAATTGTAAGTGATTTGGAGAATTTTCTCATATGGCTGTTCATAGCTTGGGTTTCCATATTTTTCACTATTGATTACATTGACTAAGAAACAATTTGATGATTCCATGCTATTTTAATACAGAAACTTTTATCTTTCTTCTGAGCTTAGCCAGGAATTGTTCTGCAAGCATAAAGGCACTGAATGTCTATTTTGCTCACCCAACCAGTACTTATCCAAGTAGCGTATGTATGTATGTGTGTTTGTGTGCGTACATACATATAAAAGTATATATGATCTCATTCAGTTTTTCCAGCTGGGTACAACTCTTCTCTTTTGACATGTGAGATTACTGAGGCAGGAAATTTGAATGTTTTGCTCACAGTCACACAGCTAATTCCTGATCATCATAATAGGGAAAGATCTGGGTGGCCCTTAAAGGTTTGCGAAGAGCTTCACATCTCTTATCTTATGTGAGCTCTAGTAGAAGCCAGCTGTTCTGACTTGGAGTCTGGTCTTCATTCCCCCATAATGTGCTACAGCCCTCCTGAGAAAGCCAATTTCCTTTATAACTTGAGACAGTGAACCAGGATGGCTACTTTCCAAGTACACAGCTTTTGCACCTTGGTCTCTTTGGAGCTTTGCCATCAGGCCCAGAGCATTGCTATTCCTTGGGCCTCTAACCAGAAAACTGGCCAAGGGGTAGAAAATCATTTTGTTTAAGGTTTTATTTCTGTGGTTGCACGTTTTCCCCCTTTTGGTTTCGCTTCAGGGATTTGCACTTCCTTTTTGGGGGCATACTAACACATCTACATGCACTTGGTGCATCTACAGTTTTGCCTACTGGCACTATTGTTCTCTGCTGCAGGACTTACTGCCACTTCATTTTTATGAAAGAAAATATATCAGGCTGATTTGGGGAGGGGGTGGTGGTGGAGGAACCCTGGTGAAGACCTTGTTTTTTACTCAGATAGAGACAGCCCACATTCCACCCTAATCCAAGAATCTTTTCCACAGAAACAGCTGCTTCCAAGAAAGGCCTCCTTAACAATTCTGGAAAGAAAGTGGCTTTTACCCTAGACTTTATTTCCAGGATGGAGAGGTGGGTTTCTCTCCTTTTGCTACAATAATGCTAACACTTTCTTTTTCAAGGGACAAGGATACAAATCTCGCCTAAGGTTTAGAAAGTGGATTTTGGACAAAAGATGCAATGTAAACAGGCTCTGTAACCTGCAATCAATGGCAGGCACTTTTATAAGACAATAATGATGGATGATGATGTGGCTTTCCTTTGTCTTTTATTGTGTGTATGTACCAGATGTTAGATTTGCTTGGAAACTAGCATCATAGACTGAAGCACTGGGAGTAGTTTCACTGGGGCAAGAAGGGAGCAACTGCCAAATTTAGCTTGATTGGAAATCATGAAGAGGAGTCATCTGTTGAGAAAATATGGCCGTCTTAATATTTTTCATTAACTTAAGTACCTAGGGAGTTGAAGAAATATCATATAGCACTCTTATTGACTATGTGACATTCCTGGCCCTTTGGAGGATGGAGGTGGAAGAATGCCTGAGACTTCCCAGCAACCTCTAGGACACCCCATCCCATCCCTTTGGAAACCTTGAGTAGCCAATGTTATCTCAGGCCAAGTTTTGCAGATGAGAAGATACTTAAGCCTGAATGTTGGGGACCCCCCCACTTGCTTTCATGCTCACAAGGACCTCCAATAGACTGGATCAGTTTCAAAGGCAATAAAAGAAAAGTTGAATTGAGGTGGCAATTGATTCCCAAGCTCCTCTGTCCTACTGTCGATCATGCCTTACCAAGGCCCATCCCTGGATTACTCTCACCATCTGTCTCCTTTGCTCCTGTTCACATGCTGATGAACATAAATGAAGATATTCACCAAATCTGGGTTATTGGGTCCACAACAAATTTATATTGCGTGATCTCGATTAGGCCCTCACTGTAACAAGGCAATCCTTTTACACCATTGTAAATGATTCTCCCTCTTGCTCACCACAAAGGTTATTCCAAATGTTTTCATCCTTCCTCCAACTTCCCACAACACCTTGCGCCCCCCCCCCCTCGCCTGTCAATTGAGGACAAACTTCACTGAAAACATGGAATCTATTTGCCAAGAGCTCCCTCGCTCCCTCTTTTCCCCTGCTCCTTACTTACCATCTCTTGGACATCTTTCCACCTCATCTCCACCCCCTCCTTCACTTTTGTCTCTGATGATGAAAAGACCTTTTTGCTTGTCAAAGCCAACCCTTCCACATGCACACTACATCCCATCCCCTCCAGTCTTCTGGCACACTGGTTCTTACACTGCTGCTTACAAACACACTTATGTCTTTTCATCCTTAAAAAACAACAAACAAAACCTCTTCCTTGATTCAACCTTCTTCACTAGCTACATCCCATCTCTGATTCTCAGCTAAACTCCCAGAGATAGCTACTGATACTTGGGGCTTCTACTTTCTCTTCTAAAGGTTGTCCAATATGGCTTCCTACCTCATCATTCAACTGAAACTGCCCTCTCAGGGCCAGCTGGGTAGTATGGTGGTTAGAACACTGGACCTTGAGTCAGGAAACTTTGAGTTCAAATCCTACTGCAGATATTTACCAGCTGCGTAAACCTAGGCAAACCACTTAAGCTCTGTCTTTCTCAGTTTTCTCAATTGTCAAATAGAGATGATAATAATAGCATTTACCTCCCATATTGTGATAAATATCAAAAGAGGTTGTCTTTAAAGCACTTAGTGCAATGCCTGGCACATAGTAGGTGCTTAATAAATATCCTGTTTCCTTCCTTCCTCTTCAAAGTTATCAGTGATCTCTTAATTGCCAAATATAATGGCATCCTTCTTGACCGTTGACAGTACAGATCATCTTCTTTTAGAGGCTCTCTACTCACTAGGTTTTCATTTCACTGATATTTCTTGGTTTTTCTTTTACCTCTCTGACTACTCTTTCTCCGTCTCCTTTTTTTGGATCTTCATCTAGGTCCTGCCCAATAACCATGGGTGTTCCCTTGGGTTCTGTTCTGAGCTCTCTTCCCTTCTCCTTCTATACTATCTCAGCAGGTCCTATGAGTTTAATGATTATCTCCATGCAGATGATTGCCAGCTTGATATATCTAGCCCTAGTCTCTCTGATGAGCTCAAAAAAGGAGGAAGCTTTTAGATGGGGAAGATACAGAAGAATTTGGGGAGAATCATTGGGAAGCCTGTAGAACCGCTGAAAAGGTCAGAGATTGACTTTAGGTAACTGGAAATGTGGTAGGACTTGTGTGTGTGGGGGAGCTCAAGAAAGGAGGAGGACCAGACTAGAAGAGAGGTGATATGCAGTTAGAACCAGTGACTTTGGGTGAAGCTCTTCTGTTTCTCTGGGCCTCAGTTTCCTCCTCTCTAAAAAGGAGGTGGTTGGCCTAGATGTAGATGGCCTCTATTATAGGCAAAGGAGCTTACTGAAGGGAAGGTGGGAATTGAGCAAGGAGTGGCATGATGCCTACTCTAGACTCAGACTCTGCCTAGGACAGTTGTGGGTTCAACTTGATATTCTTGGCAAGCCTCACTTAGAAAATGCCAGAATTGAAAACGCCCAGTCATTGCTCTCGATATTAAGGGACAGTCCCAGGTGAACCATGGGCAGTGGTCTCTGGAGACCTAACTAGGGTGATACCAAAACAACTGAAGAATGGTACAGGGTGTTGACAAGACAGTTTGACATCTGTTCATTTTTAAATCCTAACTTCTGAGTTCCTTTTTTCTGTGTCCTTTGCCAGACTACAAACTCTTTGTGGTTCCAGCCAGATCTGGACCCTCTCTGCCTATAAGTATACTTAAGAATGATTCAGGATCATTTATTGAATATTTCTACGTGGCTGCGGGGAGGGTATGAAAAATAAAGGTTCCCTTCTTCTTGCAGGTAATCCATAGAAAACTATGTAGCAGTAATCGGGCAGGGGAAAAAGATATGTATATCTTGGTTTAGGAGAATGAGGTGGGAAGACATTCAGTAATTTAACTTGAATCTTTGCTGTATTATTAGGGAGAAGGCTTTTTAGGAAATTGGGAGAGATGTTAGCTGATGTTAACAGAAAGGAATATCCCAGGGCCCTGGGATGCTTCATCACTTAGGAGACTTTGGGTATTTTACCTGATTTCTATTTTAAGGTGTCTCTCTGTGCTGCTTTGTTATGGACCCTTAGGATAGGAAGAACTTTAAGAGATCCTGAGAAGGGACCAATGCTTAGAGATCCATTCTCCATAGAGAGTGTCTTCTCTCTGTCATTAGCTCAAGACTGAACTGCTGGTGTTTCCCTCAATTTCAGGGGTCCCCAAACACCTCACTTTCATTTAACTACTTGACAGATTTGCTTTTACACAGAAATATATATCTAGAGCAAACACACAAACATTTTCCCCCAAACCTTGGGAGCAGAATCTTTCTGCCAGCCTCCTTCCTGCATAGTTTTAGAAGAGGAAGATTAGGTTCACAGCTTAGCTCAATTCATACATAGCATGAATCTCACCAAATTCGAAGTCAGAAAACCCTTTTGTTTTGCATCCTTGGAGTTTGGCTTATCAGGGATTCTCTCCTGGGTTGGTTGCAAACTCTGGTTTGTGATCCTGGGTTCCAAGGTCCCCAATGCTCCAAGCTTCCAAGCTAAAGACCTTATTCATTCAACTGATGTAAAGTGGCACCAGCAAAACGAATTTACCATTACTTACCATAACTACTGGAATAGAAACACTAATTAGATTTAAACTTCCCAATGCTAGAAAGCAAACTGAATTAATCAAATGCATGCAAACATGAGTTTATATTATCTATCAGACACTACAAATATTGACCCATCAGGAACAAACCACCCACCTGATTGCCTAGGGCTTTCCTGCAAGCATGTTTCATAGTGGTACTCAATGACAGAGCAGCCTCTCTAACCAATAGGAAGTCACGTGCCTCCCTCTAAGGTGGCTGCTTGGCAAGCCCACAAATGCTGATCAGTAGATCAGCATTGCCCTGAAGCTAACATGGGGGAAACCAAGGAACTAACCCTATTGGCTACCTTAGGTAAGATTGAAGTCTGGAGGTTTCTTACAGTTTTAGGTAACTGTGTTGGGTGGATACACACAAATTCTGATTAGTGGTCAGTGACTCGATTTGTTTATGAATTACTTTGATAGGTGCTTATGATATAAACTAATGAATAGGTTTTTAACAACATTTTCTCATTGGTGGTCTATCCCATCTAAGGGTCCCATATGTTTACCAGTGACTTATGAACACACACATGTTGTTTGCCAAATTACAGCACAATTATACTTCTATAAAAGTATAATTGAAAAACGTTATGAAAAACAAAGAAGAAAACAGGTTTTTACAAAATAGTGGCTTAATTCAAAATTGAGTAAGTTATTTAATAGAGACAAACTTATTCACACTATATCACAGAAATAAAAAAGGGGAAAAACAAGAAGAAAAATTTAATCATGATACTTTAGGCAACAGCTTAAGGTGAGGGAGTGGTAGACTACAAAATTTTCTAATGTGTATAGTGTGAGAGTAAAGGAAATAGTAAGGTTCTTTGATTTGTTTTGAATTCTATGCTGGTGTTAAGTGGCAAGAAACGATTTAGGTTTATTTCTCAAATTCTGAGTTTGCTATGGTCACTAGCGCATCGGGGAAGGGGGGTAGAAGGATGGAGGATGTGAGGACAAGAGATCAAAGGACACAGCTGAGGGTACAATTCCTTTTCAGAGGGTATCCTTGAGAGCTATAATCCTAAAGTCTGAATTTCTTCTGACTGCAAGCAAAAGACAGATCTTTTGGAGGATAAGGGCCCTTGGTCTCTGTCTCTCAGTAACCATTTCTGTTATAGAAGACCCCAGATGTGTATCCTTTTCCTAGTCTGTCGTGTAGTATGTAGCCAGCCAGACTCTGTGTATACATAACAGGGGGAACAAGGCATGGGACTCAGAACTGATGGACCAGGGTGCTCAGGCCTCTGTTTGCCAATCTTCACTTATTGTGTATCCCAAGGCGTGGAAGCTCCATTGAGATAGAGCTTTTCCACTCAGAATACAGTATCTTGTCTTGGGTTTTGCAGCAGAGCTTAGGAAATGAACAGCATCCCCTTCGCTTGAAGGGGTTTGCTGCCAGGTCAGTGCAGATTGTGGAAATGGTTCTGGTGTATCTCATTCAGAGGTTAGGAAGAGGCAAACATTAGGCTCAACTCCATGGGAGATTTGACGGGGGATCACAAGCTGGTATTTTATCCAGCAAGTCTGAAAAAGCCTTGAGAAGCTGATGGTAGAGGCAAGCATTTAGATTACTTCCAGATCATGGGATGTCCAGAGCTGTGGTCACTTTCCATAGATGGATGGAAGGGTCTAGGATGTGTACAACACTGTGTGCTAAGTGGTTATCAGTGTTACCTCCTTTGATACTTACTTACAATAACCCAGGAGGTCTCAGCTACTAAGACCTTTATTTTACAATTGAGGAAACGAAGACAGAGAGGATAACTGACTGTCAGCCAGGGATTGGTGAGCTCATACTGCCTTTCCTACTTCATCTTTTGCTTGCTATTTCCTTGCTAGGTTTTTCAGGACATGATCCAGTGGGGGTGGGAAGGGTTGGGAAAGGTTGGAAGGGACCTTTTGATGTGAAGCCTCCAAATTAAAATATCTTAATGAAGAGGAAGCTTTTTCTCAGTGTATTTGGAAAAAAACCTTAGGGTTTGAGAGTTGGGGTGTGGATATTGGGGGTAAAAAGAGGGTCCCTTTCATTGTTAGGATATTGGTCAATCAGGAAGAGGTTCTTGGGGGGAGCTTTCATAGAGGATGTCCCATATCACACAGAAAAACCCAGGAAGCACTGTAATGTGTCCTGTTTCATGGGATGGGAGTCCCATGGTCACAGGCATTGGCTTCTGCACTTGTCTCTACCTAATTAAGTTGTCCCTGGGTCTAGGCCATGAAGGAGCCTGGCCATTAAAAAACCCTTTGGCCACATCTGCTCATACTTATTCCTTTTTTCTCTTTATGGAGGTTCTGTGCCTAGAATGGCCCAGTGAAAGTCCTCTTGGGTTGAAGCTGACTGGTGAATCAGGATACTGTTGTGGAGCTTGCCATTTAGTGTGTCAAGGACTGTGTCAGTGGGAAATTAAAAAAAAATAAAGACTTGGGTGCTAACAAACAGATTTGCGAAAATCCCTCAACTCTATGCTTTAGGCCTAAACTTTAGTTCCTGATCCTTCTATGGGGATCAGACGCTGTAATTAAAAGGATCTCTTGGTGTTTCCTTCATCTGAATGGGGATGTGTTTGTGTGCACATAGTGACAAAGAGATTAACCAACACCCATCCATTCTGTGCTTTAGTCCTAACCCTGGAGTTCTTGATGCTTCTCTGGAACACACGCCTCAGATACTTTGGATAGCTCTTGTGGTGGCGCTTCCATGTAAACTGCCATGAGTTTTTGAGTGCCATGTCGATAGGTTTGCCAGAATCAGCAATTTTGTCACTTTGTCTCTTGTTGGAATCCTGTCCTGTGTTTATTTTATTTTGCTTTTTTGGGGGGAGGGGGAGAACAATTGGGGTTAAGTGACTTGCTCAAGGTCACACAGCTAGTTTTTGTGTTAAGTGTCCGAGGCTAGATTTGAACTGAGGTCCTCCTGAGTCCAGGGCCAGTGCTCTATTCACTGTGCCACCTGGCCACCCCCATTGTGTTTTTTAAATTTAATTACAGGATATAAGGTAGTAAAATATTCTCATCTACGTGATAAATGGGATATTGTCCCTGGATCCAAAAGTTTTGCCTCTATAGTATAAGGGCAGGAAATAATTCTTCATGAACAAGAAGTTATTAGAAATCCTTCTGATCTGACCTTTAAACTTCAACTTTGTTATCTTCCTGTTGCAATGGCAGACTGTGATCCTTTTGAATTCAATGCCAATGAGTCTTATCATTTCTCTGTTTCTAGCCACCCCTTTGGATTCAGGGCCTTGTGTTGGTCGTCTTTATGTTGGTTGTGATTTGAAATCTCAATATATTCTGGCTACTCACTCTGTATTCCAGTTGAAATATTGGTCTGTGGTCACTGGAGAGTCAACTAATGTGGCTGCAGGAGAACCACAGGATGTGTTTGGGTCTTGACAACTACCCATCTTAACCATTGAATTCCTCCTGATTGGGTGTATTCACATGCTCTTGGTCATGATACTACTCTGTTATACTTCTTTTTCGTGTCAGGATTCCATTTAAAATGAAGTATTTATGCTAAAGATTCTGACTTCAAGGTTGAAAGAAACATGGGCAATATTCACTGGGCACCTTATCATTGGGGCTTAAGGCAAAGGGCAGGAAGGATGTGGGAGTTTTGATTCTCTCTTGCTTCCATGACAGGCCTTTATAGCTCCATTTAGACCTTGACTTTAGAATCTGTGCACAGAGATTGAAAATCCACCTCTTTTATCTTCTGTTTGCCAGGGAGAGATTCCATAGAGTCTCCATTGCAATGCTAACATTGGCACCTCTCTATATAGGGGACATAATGGTTGTGTGACAAAAGGAGTCTAGTTAGGAGAGTATGCTTTGGCCACCTGTTGGGAAGCTTGTGCTTCCTTAGGTTATAAGAATGGGGAGGGCCTTCCAGGTGGGGAACTAGTGGTGAGAGCTCCCTCTGGTATCAGGGAGAGGACTTTCTAGGAAATCTGGAGAGTTTGGTTTAGAGAATGAGCAGAATCTTCTTTGTTTGGGTTTTTCTGCTTGCCAGGCACAGTTCAGGCAGAATGTTCTGGGACAGAATCCATTGGTGATTCATAGGTTACCAGGATGTGACCCTTAATGGAAAACTGGACTTGGGTGTGTAGTCTGTTCTACATTATAGACTGCAGAGCTGTCTTCTCAGGATGAGCCCAAGAGGGAAGGGGAAAGTTTGGGCCCTCTCACTCTGATTTTTTGGCTAGTGTCTTCAGTTTGGGTGCCTTGTATTCTATTGTGTTGCTGGGATCTAGTAGAAACCAATTACAGAGGTTTTTTTGCTCTGTTTGCAAAGCATGTTTTTCAATTTTTTCTTTACTTGTCAGACCAGTCGTTTTGCCATATTGATATACTATTTTAAGACAAAATTAGTACCATGAATATTCATAACTTTGAATTCTGGCGTAAAATAATTTCCACTCTGTTGGTACACTCCTAGTTTCTGGTCTGCCTGGTACAGAAGGGGACAAGGTTATTGAGAATGCTCTCTGGGAGCCATTTTAGGAAAATAAGAAATACTCTGAGTAAGCCAAAGGACAGTCAATGTCGTGTGTTACATAAATTTTATGTAATGTACCACTGGTACCTTCCAGCATCCCCATAGAGACTGGGCACTCAACCTTCTCCTGAGGATGATGAGATGTTGCATGGAGCCATTGTTTGTAACAGGGGACTCTTTGGGATCAGGAGGAAGGGTGGAGGCCAAGAACCCTCCCACTGCAAGAGCCTCCCTACTCAAAGCCAATGAGCCACCTTCTCAAGGGGGTAATCCTTGGTCCCTTCCCTCCCTTACATGGCGTTATACCACGGAAGTGCTTGTGTCTACCTGAGTGTGACTTTGGTGTGTATGAACTTTGTTACTTTGAGCTAATTCTCTTTGTCTCAGGTTCTTTGAGTGATGGACTGTGATGAACTGCAGGAGCTAGTGAATGATGACGGATGTGAGCAGTGACATAAGGTGAATCTGAGGAGCAAGTCTAAAGCCAGCAGAGACACGTGATGACGTGGCATCCATGAGGCCCAGGGAGAACAGAGGGAAGATATCAACAGCATCAGCCTTGGCCATGGGGATTCCTCATTGTTGGGCTTTGGCCGTACATGTAATTCTAACCCCAGCCTCTGACTCTAATCTCATGTGGTCTTTACATATTCTCTTTTCACATAAACGATACAGACTCTATGTTAATAAATAAATTCTATGTTAATAAAAATAAAATTAAAAAGTAATAAAAATAAGGTATGAGCCCATATGGCTTTTTTTCTTGATATATTTCAATGAGGACTAAAAGAGCCTAAAATCATCTTAGGCAGTGAATCCTTTTTTTCTTATCTTACAATACAAATCACAAAACATGTGCTGTAACACCTCTTTTGTTTAGAGAAATTATTCCTAATGAAACTGGCAGTTTTACTCAGTCATTTATACAATATCTGCCATGTGAAAGGATCTGTACGAGGTTCTAGGATGGGACATATGTTGGCAGGGGGATACATAGATTTCATAACACATGGTCCCATCCATGAAGGGCCTTAAATCTCTTTGGGGAGCTAGAACATGGGAAAATATGCTAACACTAGGCAGCAGCCGATTATTGGTGATCAAAATGTGACATTAACATGAGCTTGGAAGAGAAGGCTCCATGGAGAAGGTGGAATTTTTTGCTAGGACTTAAGGAATGATATGGAGGACAGAGGTAGGCAGAAATGAGGGTGTAGGGACAGGTATAACATCCGGTCAGAAGCAGCATATACGATGGAAGTTGTGGTAAAAAAAAAAAAAACTACCCTCAAAAATGCTTTAACTCGATAGCATATAGTATCCTTAGACAGTTGTAGCCAGAAAGGGGCTGGGATATCCTTAAAAGGAAAGCAGTGTATAGTAGGGAGAAGATGGATCTGAGACGGTTGCTATGGAAACACTTGAATGTAAATTTTATTTTTCACCAGACCCAACTCAACCACCAATGAGGAGTGGTACTGGACCAAGATGTCTCCTAAAATAGAAGAAGGGAAACCAGGTAAAGACTTAGTGACCTGGATGAACTGAAGACTAGGGCAAAAACACTGCGGAAGGGAATACAGTATTATACTGTAACACAGTAATAGAAGATTATGTTGGAGGGTGTTCTCACCACTAGGTAACTGTTTCTTCTTCCTGTTCATCCTGATACAAGAGAGGGCATGATGAAGTAAAAAGGGGACACAGCAGGGATGTTCAAAAACTCCCTCTTGGAATGAGCAGAATGAACAGATGACTCTGGAGAGAATCAGGCGGGAATTTGACAATCCTAGGCAGGGAGAGATTCACACTATGAGAGGCACAGGGATCTGGGATCCATAGAGGGAACAACGGATTCACAGACATTCATCTCATTCTTGCTCACTCTTGGGTGAAAATCACCTGCATTATTTACATTGTTATTTATATTTCTTTTAAAAGAAGTTCCCCTTAGAGTAAGGTCACTTCAGAAGTGTCTCTTGAATGCCCAAACACCATCCCTCTTCTCCCTTAAAACACAGGAAATAGCCTCTTCTCCTGAACCTGTAGATGGACTTCTGTGCCTTTAGGAGTCCCAGAGAGAAGAGATCCCATCACATAGTAAGTAGTGAGCTGTCTGTCATTGTTTCCAATGGCTATAGCCATTTCTGACAGTCTCAGGGATCAGATCTCCCAGCCCAGCTATTTGGTGCAGGCCCTTTTCATGGGAAAAAATATCAACATACCCCTGGGAGATAGAGGTGGAGGTGGGTGGTGCAAGGGTCCATAAAAGAGACCAGGAGTTCCTGGCATCCAAGATTTGAAATGTGATTGGCCATCACCTGACCTCCACCACAGTCTGGGAAGGAACCAAGAACACAGGGGGCTGGGTGTGGCTCAAAGTATTCCTCATGAGTCAAAATCAAAGAGGCATTTCCTTTTAAAGGCAGGGACTGCTGACCTGGGGTTTTTGAGTTTAGTTTCTCTTCAATAATCAATGCCCAACCAAGTATTTTCCTTCCAATTATCCGTCACTGGGAGACAATCAGTAAATTCTTTCCATGGAGAAGCAGTAGTCTGTGTTTGGACAAGACTCCCTTTCAGTGTTTTACCAGTTAAGAGGACCAAAAAATTGTCTGTTATCTTTCTCATGATTCTTCCTAGCCCTGCAATGACCGTTAGGGTCAACAGGACAAAGTCCTCTAGCCCCATTGCATGGCACAGGGAGGGAGATGAAGTCTCTGTTTTTTGACAGCAAATTCCTGAGGAATTCACCAAAACACACACATTGATGACTCCAAGCCTAACCTCTGCCACGGGAGCAAACGGGAAGAGAATTGGGCCCCGAAATATTGACTCGTGTGCTTAGATAATAAAACATTTGTAAGAAGAACCATCTGGAACGTCCAGCTATCTTGTGGTGATTAAGAAGAAGGGTTTTGTTGTTGTCACTTTTCAATTGTGCCTTCACACAATTGTCACCCCATTTGGGGTTTTCTCGGTAAAGATGCTAGAGTGGTTTGCCATTTCTTTCTCCAACTTATTTTACAGATGAAGGAACTGAGGCAAACAGGGGTAAGTGACTTTCCCAGGGTCACACAGTTACTAAGTGTCTAAGACTAGATTTGAATTCAGGAAGATGAGTCTTCCTGACTTCAGGCCCAGCATTCTGTACATTATGGTGCCACCCAGCTGCCTAGAAAGGAGAGAAGTGCTTTATTCCTCTTTCAGTAGTCCAGGAAGTTGCTTTTGGGTCCAACCTAGTACCTAGGAATGAACTGGCTTACTCAGAGGTTGAGGTGTCGGGATACCCTGATCCAGGGGGTGAGGGTGGGAAAGGGGAGAGGCCCCAAATAGGGTGGAGACACTGCTTTCCTATTTCCCAGCTCCTTTTCTTTGTGATTTTGGACTTGACCCCAGTACCTTGGCCATTGCCAAAGGGACCTGTGGGGCTGCTCCTGCTGCTGGTCTAGGCTGGAAGCATCTTCTCTGTGACTGAGCTTTAGAGAGTTTCCCAGAGCACTGAAATGAGAAGCGACTTAGCCAGAGGCAGGAAGCCACTGTGTCAAAGGGAGGACTGGAACCCAGGGGGCTTCCTTGCTATGATCTAAGTTATTTCCTATTCCTTACTGCCTCTTGAAGCGTGGAAATATTTTTTTTGGAGGGGGACTGCAGGGCAATTGGGGTTGATCGACTTGCCCAAGGTCACACAGCTAGTAAGTGTTAAGTATCTGAGGTTGGATTTGAACTCAGGTCCTCCTGACTCCAGAGCTGGTGCTCTATTCACTGCACCACCTAGGCCCCCCCCCCCCCGTGGAAATATTTTCAAAGAGTTTTTCCTCAAAACAACTCAAGGAGATAGGGGGGTCAGGTATTATCACCCCCATTTTACAGAAGAGAAAGTTGAGGTTCAGAGATGTTAGGTGAGTTTCTGATAAGGTGGGTGATTTGTCCAGGGTCCCACAGGAGCTAGAATTAGCATTCCAACTCATGTCAGTCTCAAATAATGGTACCAGTGCTCTCTCCCCTTCTATAACTGGTCCAACATTAGATAGAATCTGACCTCACAGGTACAGAAATTTAAAGATGGAAGGAATAATAGAGGCCTTTGAATATAACTCTTTGGTTTTACATATGAGGAAGTTGAGGCACAGATACAATAATTGTCTAAGGTGGGATTTGAAGCTAAGTCTTAATGACCCTCAAGTCCACTGCCATGAGGAACATGGGGAGAAGAGAGGCTCCCGTGGTGTGGGATCCTAGATGCCCATCTTCAGGGATTTCAAGAAGACTCATGGACAGGAAGGTAAAGGATTGTAAGGCAAAAGCTTGAAGACTTGTGAGAAGTCTTCTAGCCTAAATTTCAGATCTTGGGGAAGTCAGGGTGGGGAGTAAAGAATGCTGCTTCTGTGGGGGTTCAGGCTAGGTGGAGATATCATCATTTCAATTACAGGCTCGAGGTTGCACAGCTATTGCTTGGGCATTCTGGTGTGATGGCTTACCTTGAGGATGAACCACTCGGAATTTTTCTTTTCATTGAATCAGTAATTCTTCCCTCCCCTTCCCTCTCTCCTCCCCAAGCCCTTTACAAATTCTAGTTTCCCCTTGGTCAACCAGTAGCAGAAGGGAGGGATAACAGAACTCTAGAGACTGAGACCACATGGTCACTTTGCCAGGTGCCTCACCCAGAGGCAGACAACCCCTTGGAGATCAAGCCCTTGGGATCCCACTTCTCTTTCAGACTCTAAAGAACTGTCCAGGACTGCTTGTCACAAAGGGCACGGAGCAGGAAGCAGTAAGAGCAGACAACAGTGAGTTTTATCTTTTTAAAGTTACTTCTTCCAGGTCCTCAACACGGAAACTTGCTGCTGATTCTCCCCAACATTTTTAATGTCCTCAGCTCAGTTGAGTTTGAACTGGAATGGGACACCTGCCGCTTTCCTCACTTGCCATCTTTTGGCAGCTAGAAACAACTAATCTTAGGAAGAATGATTAGTTAAAATAGGAAGCTAGCCACTGGCTGACCTCCTTCCTCCATCTCTTCGGCCACATTCTAAGAAATGCACGTGTCCTGAGCGGTTCATCTCATTTGGCTTAAGAACAAAAGTGGTTAGCCAACACTGTGCCCCGAATTCCCTGGAATTCCTCAGTGGTGGGCAGCCCAGGCAGCCAGGAGAGCTGGGAAGGCCTAAGTGAGCAGAGCATTTATTACTTTTCCCTCTAGAGGCACCATGTGGACTTTATGCCACCATCTCTTGTGCCATCCCCACAGTGCTCCCCTAGAAGAATCGCCATGGTTGATTTTTCTCTCAGCCAAGTGATGAAGGTTAGTAAGGACCGAAGGCAAGAATATTCTGTCTTTGAGCCGTCTCTACCCAGGCCCTCTGGCATGGAGGTGAATGAGAGGCCATAATGGAACAACTGGTTTGGCCTTTCATCCCCCATAGTTACTTGCCTGCTCTGCAGCTGGTGTTTGTGGCTAAAAGCTTCACACAGGGCAGTACTTGAGAAATGGGCCTGTTGGCCTTAGTGGATAACTCCATCATATCCTTCTCTCTCTGCAAAACTTTAGGATGATATGACAGAACTGCTCAGGGCAAATTCACCAGCTTTTAGGGTCCACATAGTACGTTCTCCTGCCTCCTAACAGGACCACCTAGTCCATGTGATGCCATGATGGGTTTGGTGCCTTCCAGCTTCCTAGGCTTTGAACACACCAGACCCAGCAGAATCCTATGTGACAGTTGCCCAGCCTCGATCCAGAACCGGCCAGTGATTCCAAGATTCCCTTAAAGATGTCCATTTTCAGGGTCTCTATTGGGGAGCTACTGGAAACAGGAGTTTATCTCCATTCAATCCAAATTCTTCTCACTGTCCTGGGGCTCCTACTAGGAGTATAAAACTACTGTTTTCGTTGTTGAGGACTGTACATGCTGCCTGTTTCATGATTAGTGTAGTGTGACTGGTTTGCTAAATGCAAGTTTTATGTTATAACTATTTGAAAAACAAATGAAGGCCAACATATTTAGAAAGTGTTGTGAGTTAATGGGTAGAAAAACAGAGAGAAACTAAATGTTCTTCAGGACAAATCATGATTATAGGACTAAAGGCATGTTTAAATGCCCTGAAAAAGAGTTCAAGAAATGAGGCTGAGGTAGAGAACATGCGTGTTTACAAAGAAATCAAGACATTCATGTTGTAGATATAAGGAGACAGCTAGAGACTGAAGCTATCACCTTGATATGAAAGAACTATTAAAAGATACTCAAAACAAAACTACGCTGAGATAGCTTGAGAATGTCAAGGTCTGTTTTCTGCTCAGCCTTAAGTACTGAAGACACTGGATAAAAAAACTTCATCAATTTGTCTAGGTCTGAGGAGTCCCCCGGTTCAGACCAAGGGGGTAATAGTCTTCCTGTCTTAGCCCCTTCTCTGTAGCAACCTGCAGGATGAAGAGACAATATGGAAAGCTTTAAAATCCTAGCAGTGAGCCTATGGAAGCCACCAACCCAGCGACAGATGTCAAAAGATCAATATCTATCCTATAACTAAGCTAAATGATGGCATTTGGGGAGAAGTGCTGGGCTTGTCATGCAACTGAATGAGAGCAAATGTTGTTTTGTAATTGTATTCTATGCTCTTCTGCACTTAATAGGAATTTCACGTTATTTTGCACAATGGTTTATTATTGTATTATGCTTTATTAAGATCTATTTCATGTTTATTTAGTGTCATGTATGCTTTATGTGCCTTTATTATTTACTGGTGTTGCCTTATTTTTTTCTTGCATATAATGTTGTAATACACGTGGATATTATGTTCTGTCTATATTTATTTACACTTAGTCTGTCAAATGGTGCTTTACATTGTGATACATGTAATTATATATAGTATTAGTATAGACTGAATGTACCTTAGCTGAACAATTCAGGGAATGAACAACTTTTGGCTGAGGAACAATGTCATTCCAGCTTCAGTGGGCCATTTCAAAGAGACTGGACACTATACCTTCGATAAGGACTTGAAATTTGTACTAGTGTGTCACTAAACTGCATTTAGCTATGATCTGGAGACTGTTAACTGTCTTGAGTCAACATTGTTCACTGTGATGGATGAAGAGAGGCCGAAGGTAAGAAAGATCAAGATACTGCCTTTCCACAAATTCTTATCTTGTGGATATGCTGCAGAGAAGATATTTTGGAGAGATTTGTTTTTGAGAACGTTTGACGGCCATTCTGAAAGGTCTGAGTGGTGGGACTCTGTTTCCAGATTAGAGAAATCAGCAGTTGTTTCTTACCATGGTACACTGTTGAAATACTTCAGGGTCTTCTTATTGTTTGTTATTCTGGCAGTAAATTGTAAAGAGAGCAGCACTCATGTTTTTTAAGCCTGTCAGACTAGGGTTTCAGAAAAAAAGGAAAGACAGAGAAAGGTTATAGGAAAATTAGTTTCTTGTGTTTATTTTATAAACTGGGGTTGGTGACTCAGCTAATTGATGAATGAGAGGGGTGAGAATGAATAAAGTCAAGCAGTGGGCCGAGGGGCGGGGGTTCTGGGTGGTTGTTAACTAGTGAAATGACCCATATTTAGGTTACAAGTGAGAGTGGTCATCCCTAAGCGCTGCTCCAGATATGTTATCCAGTGTCAGCCTCAACAACCTGTATTATGCTGATTTTACAGATGAGGAAACAGAGGTTAAGAAATAGAAAGTGACATGCTAGTTAGCCAGCAAATATTACAATTGGGTTGGATGAAAACCATATCCTCCAGTCCCCCAGACAGGGAGATGCTTTTCCAGCCCTCAGAGGTCAAAACCTGGGGATCTGTCCCTCAATGTTCCCAGCTGCCCAGGGGGCTGTGAGGCTAGAGCTGGTACTTAGAATGAGGAAGCCACAGGATGGTTCTAACACCACAATATATGGAAAGCACTTGGTCCTATTCTCAGTTCTGGAATCTGGCTGAAGCGCTGTTGGACTTGGACTGCGGCAACAGGGATAAATAGCACAGTGTTGTGCTTTGTGCAGGGTTTTGGTCCCTAAGAGGTCACTCTTCAGTCTTGCTGACTCTCTGTGACCCCATTTGGGGTTTTCTTAGCAAAGATACTAGAGTGGTTTGCCATGTCCTTCTCCAGCTCATTTTACAGACAAAGAAACTGAGGCAAACAAGTTTAAGAGTCTTGTCCAGGGTCACACAGCTATTGTCTGAGGCTGGATTTCAACTCAAGGAGTCTTCCTGTCTCCAGGCCTCTATCCACAGCACCCCCGCCCCAAAAGAGGTGGCTAGGGGGCACTATAGCACACAGAACACTGGACCTGAAGTCAGGAAGACCTGAATTCAAATTCTGCCTCAGACCCTTACTAGCTGTGTGACACTGGGTAAATCAATCACTTCACCTCTCAGCCTGTTTCCTTATTTAGAAAATGGGCATAAATAACACCTCCCTAATAGGGATCAAATGAAATAAGATGTAAAGCATTCTTGAAGACCTTAAAGTGATACAGAAATGCCCATTACTACTATTCTCAAAATGGACCTCTGCTTCATTCCGTGCTAGATGTCAGAGGGAAGTGAATGGCAGATCTTTAAAGCCGGAGCAGGGTCAGGCTGGAGCTGAGAAGGTGGCAGGCTAGGAAGCCTAGTAGGCTGCACTTCTGGGATGTTGGAAATCTTTGCTTCTCCTTAGCTTCTGCTCCACCTTCCCTACACTTCCCCCACCCCCAACAAGGTCAGGCTAACTTCATGACCCCTGCCCTCAGGGTACCCCAGAGACACAGGGACGATATTCCAGGTCAGGGGCCATGTGACTGGACAATAGGTGCTGTTCCACTCCGGGCAACTACATCTAGAGACAGATTTAATCTGGGGGTAGTTTCATGTCACTACTGTGCAGGACTTTTGTCTCCCTTTTTGGCCAACCTTGCCATCTGGGGTTGAAAGAGCAGACCTATAACTTCCACGGCTTTCTCTACCAGCTCTTATTTTTCAGGTTGTCTTGGAGGCAGCTGGATATCCTGGGGAAACTCCAGGAAAGAGTGACTTTCAGGGGTTTGGGGCCTCAGAGCAGCAATGAGGACGTGCTCCCTCACCCCCACCCTCAGCACCAATTTTGCTCTTAGTGCCAGGTGGTGGGACCCAACTGGGCTCTGGGGGACTCTGTTAGACCATGCCACTTTCTGCTCATTCCCTAGGTCCCCCACCCGGTTGGCCCACCTGCCTACTTCTGCAAACTCTCAACATCTGGGATTTAGAGGCAGGCAAGAGGGGGCTGTTGCTTCCTCAGCAGCCTCCCCAGGGCTGAGACCTGTAGCAGGAACAGCATAACTGGGGCCAAAACGCCAGCTGAGAACTCTGTGCTATGTCTCCTTCCCCATGTTTCCAGCCTCAGCCTCCCAGAGGGAAAGTTGTGCTCTCCCACAGAGTCCTGTTCCATCCCCATCCTCCTCTCTCACTCTGGCCCCTTGGAAAACAGGGAGCGAGACTGGCTCCCACACTGACTCCTTAATCAAGCAGCTGGCTGACTGATGACACGTTATACATGAAGCCCCATTCGTTTCAATGTAAACAGTCACTAAGCAACTTGAGTTGGCTGTGTATATGATGTTTAATCCAAAAAAAGGTAGTATGGAGTTTGATTGAAACATTTAGGGGAAAGGGATAGGAAGACTTTCTCTAATAACTCTTTCAGTTTTTGAGCTTGCTGGGTCCCCCGAACACCATGCCCACAGGAGCCTGCCTATGGGAATGTGGCATAACAGCCCTGACACTGATGGGGAAAAGGGTCTTGGGGGATAGAATCAATACCCGAGTTCTGTTCTTGCCTGATGGTCCATTTTCCCCCTCTAGGTATGAAGACACCTTTAGAATCCCAGTGTGTCCACATGAACCTTCACTTGGCAGAAGGGGAAGATTAACATGAGATGCTGAAGGATGTAATGGTGCAAAGGTCACCTTGGATGCTAGCTGGGTGACCCTGGGTCAGTCTCTTAACCTTGGCTTGTTTCCTCATTTGTAAATGGGCATAATGACAAATAGCACTTGTGTTTCATTAATAAAACATATCCATGTTGTCTCTTCTGACTGACTGTGAGCTCCTTGAGTGCAGGAACTGTTTTATATCTATCTTTATATCCCTAATACCTGGAACATAGTAGGTGCTTCATAAATGCCTATTGATTGATAATAAAAGTGCTTTAAAAAAACGTCAGGTTTTATATTATGGAGATCGAATAAAGTCAACGTGTGTAAAATGCTAAATAAATGACAGTTAAAGAAAAAAAGGCTTCTGGGGCTTTCCCTTCCAATCCACCCTCCAGAGGCTACCAAAACGATCTTCCCAAAGCCATGGCTCTGACCACATTGCTTTCTTGCTCTAGAATGCATCACAAACTCCTCTGGTTGGCATTTAGAGATGCCAACAACTGGGCTCTGGACTATCTTTCCAGATGGATTTCCTATTGCTTCCTCTCCTGCACTCTGTTCAATCAAACAAGCCATGACATACATGACATTCCATTTCCCACCTTGTGTCTTTGTATGGGCTCTTCCCCATGCCTGGATTGTTGACTTCTACCCCTCCATACCCTGGCACTCATGGTTCCATCCAAGACTCTGTTCAAGTACTATCTCCTTGATAATGTCTTTCCTGCAACGGTGGAGGGAGGTCGGTTCCCCCCTTCCCTTCCCCCCTCCATTGCTAGAGCTCCCTTCCCAATTACTTTGCATGTTTGTGTTTTCGTCTTTCTGCACATGCTATTTCCCTCTAATAAACAGGTAGGGCTTTGTTACTATGTGGATACAAATGCAGGCAAGCCAGCCAGTCCCTGCCCTCAAGGAGCTTTCCTTGATGGAGGAAAGTAACACATAAAAGAATGCTAGAAACAGGAGTGAGGAGGCCAGAGGAGAGGAGACTGCAGGCCATGCTCTGGTGGCCTGGTTCCCAGTGAAATAGAGCCAAGGTGGGGGGGAGTCAGGAAGAGGGGCCTCGTTTCCACTGCGTTGCAGAGTGAGGTCTTGGAGGGGAGATGCAGGAAGGAAGAATAGAATATCGGGGCAAGGGGCTCTTTCGTTTTGCCTCCAGCTTCATTGCCATGTGCAGCCTTTGTGGGGTTAGAGAGGGCACTGAAGCCCGTCTTTCTCTGCTGGTCTCCCTAAGGTTCATGAACACTAGCATGCTGCCTGGCACAATAGGCCCTTAACCAATGCTTCTTGAAGTCATTTTGCTCTGTTTTCTTAAAACCTAGGGATGGAGTGGGTGGCTAAAGATGCCTTTTCTGTGTTTGCTTCAGTTGAGCTGAAGGTCCAGGCTACTTATTCTGCCTTCTAGTAAGCAGAGAAACTGACAACTCTGGCTGACCCCATTACAAGGCTAGGCCCCAAAGCCCCACTGAGAGCCTGGAGGTCTGTGTATCCTCTTAATGTCTAAGGTAAAATCTCCAAACAAATTGGTTCCCCAAAGAAAGATATCAAACACATGCGAAAAAACACTAGCCGTCTGCCATTCCAATCCAACTCCCAGCAAGGCTGCCATAAAAGTGACTGATTTGTATTCCTTGGGCTTGTCAGCCCTTCATTCCTCCTCCCCACTCCGTGCCATCTGCTGGCTTCCTACAGATGCTCTACTCAACAGGGAAGAAATCAACGAATAGTTTCTTGTTCTCTCTTTGCTCCTGGCGGGGACCCCTTAATTCAGCTCTTGCTCAAACTTTCTAAAAACTTACCATCTCTCTTAGTCTCCTTTCATTTTCTTTTGCTCCTCCTTGGGTTACGAGGCCCTGTCTGTTCTTGGGGAAACAATCCTGAGGTTCCAACATTACTTGTCTAGAATCAGTACTGATCATGACATTTGATCTTATTTGTTTTCTTCTAAGACTGTTTTCATATGTTAGTGTAGTCATCAGGTATATTGTTCTGGCTCTGCTTTCCTTGCCTATTTCCTTTCCATCATCTCTCTGTGGAGAGAAGAAAGTGTTTCAACCTTAGTCACCTGGAAATGATTATTGATCAAGGAATCTGATTGGATTTCTGTTATCCTTTAGTATTCTTTTAATTTATGTTGTAGTTCTTCCTTGCGCCGCTAGAGGGCGCCACAGTGCATAGAGCACTGGGCATGAAGTCAGGAAGACTCATGTTGAGTTCAAATTTGACCTCAGACACTAGCTGTGTGACCCTGGGCAAGTCGCTGAGGCCTGTTTGCCTCAGTTCCTTATCTGTAAAATAAGCTAGAGAAGGAAATGGCAAACACACTCTAGGATCTTTGCCAAGAAGACCCCAAATGGGGTCACAAAGAGTTGGAAACAACTGAAACCACTCAACAACTCTTGACTCCTTATTATTTGCCAAGTCCCATACAAAATTCAATTAAAAAATGGTAGCTTCTTCCGTCGTCCCCCAATCAATGGATATTGACTTTGTTTCTAATTTTAAGTAACTCAATTCACTGTGGATATTTTTGTATATATGGAAATTGTTTTTGACCTCCTTGGAGGTAAATGCTCAGTACTGGGATAGCTTGGGTCAGAGGGTACAAGCAACTTGATCGTTTAAAAAAGAAATTATTTTTCATTTTTAGCATGATCATTTTTCTCACAATTCCAAATTGGTTTTTTTTTCAGTTGGAGTGATTCACAGTTGCTCCAATAATGCATTAGTGTGCCCACTTGTCCTCTTGCAGCCCCTTTAAAATGCATCATTTCCATCTTTCATTATCATTGACAACTGGATGGGTGTGAGCTGATATTTCAGAATTGTTTTGTGCTTCTTCTTTTTAGTGATTTAGAGTATTTTTCATAATGTTGCTGACATTTGCGTTTCTTCTTTTGGAAATTTTTCCTATCTTTTGGGTACTCATCCTTTAGGGAAAAGCTCTTAATCTTATACTTGTGTGTCAATTCTTTGTGTATTTTGGATATCAGAATTTAATTAGAGATTTCTCCTCAACTTATAGCTTTTATTATTATTCTAGTATCAAATATTGTTGATGTAAAAGCTTTCTAATTTGTGGACTAAACCTGCAGCATCACTGGTTTAGAGAATTCCTGGTCCCTGACCTTTGTCTCATTCGCTTAGAGAGCTACCTGGGGTACCGAGAAACTAAATAACTCGACCAGGGTCATATAGTCAGCATATAGCAAGATAGAATTTGAACCAAAGTCTTTCTAACTCTGAGGCCAATCTACTATCCACTATCCACTATCTAGTCCTTCTTAAACCCACAGTTTAAGAAATACTGAAGGGGTTTCCAGTAGAAAAAGTTTATGAAGCTCTATGCTATACCATTCTGCCTCTCTTTTTAATTTAATTAAAATTTTGATTTTTAAAAAAATTTTTACTTTTTGGAGGGCAATTGAGGTTAAGTGACTTGCCCAAGGTCACATGGCTAGTGTTACGTGTCTGAGGCTGGATTTGAACTCAGGTCCTCCTGACTCCAGGGCTGGTACTCTATTCACTGCGCCACCTAGCCACCCCTAAAATTTTGAATTTTAAATAATCAAAATTGTCTATTTCATTTTTCACAATTACTTCTAACCCATGTCTTGTCATGAATCCTGCCCTTAACATATGATTTGAAAGAGCTCCTATTTGGCTCTAATTTTATGATTTATCTATAGATCACTATTTATATATAATGTGTATATGCATTTATACATAATATATATGTGTGTATATAGGGATATGTATATATACACATATATATGTATACACACATACACACATGTGTTTGGAGGCTACCTTGGGCACATTTCTTCATAGATTCACAAATCTTAGTGTAAGAACTAAGGTTGGAGATATTATTATAAACTATTCCATAGATAGCTTCTATATGATAACTCTATGTGACACACTCTTCAGAATGGCAAAGCTGATCAAAAAGGAAAATGATAAATGTTGGAGGGGCTGTGGGAAAACAGGCACATTTGATACACTATTTGCGGAGCTTTGATTTAATCCAGTCATTCTGGGAAGCAATTTGGAACTATGCCCCAAAAGCTATTAAACTGTACCTACCTTTTGATCTAGAATTATTACCACTACTAGGTCTATACCACAAAATGATAAAAGAAAAGGGAAAAGGACCCCTGTATACAAAAATACCTATAGTAGCTCTTTTTGTGGTGGTGAAGAACTAGAAACTAAGGAGGTACCCATCAACTGAGAAATAGCTGAAAAAAATTATGGCATATCAATGAAATAGAACATTATTATGCTATAAGAAATGATCAAGGGGATAGTTTTAGAGAAACCTGGGAAAATGAACTGATGCAGAGTGAGGTGAATAGAAGCAGGAGAACAATTTCTGTAACAATGTCAACATTGAAAAGACAATGTTGAAAGGCTTAATTCTGAGTGATGCAATGATCAACAGGATTTAAACAAATCGATACGAATAACCAGAAGGTAGTTGGAGATGAAAGGCACTAGCCCCTGGTAGGATCTATAAAGGTTCCCCATAGAGGGTGGTGCATTTGAGTTGCAGCCTGAAGAAGAGATGGATTGTATGAGGTGCATAGGAGGAGGGTCCCTTCCAGAAGAGAGCAGTGTCCCAAAAGCCCAGAGGGAGAATATCCAGGAGGAGAGGGAAGTCAATAGTAGTAATGCAACAGAGGGCTCAAAAAGGGTGAGGACTGAGAAAAGCCATTACATTTGGTGACTAGAAGAGAACATCAGTAACTTTGGAGACAGCGATTTTGGTTGAATGATGAAGTCACAAGCCAGGGTGCCATTAAGAAAAACCCACTTAAATGATCTACTCCAACCACCTCCCTGTTCCAAACATATACCAGTATAAATCAAACCGTTCTCTGTTTTCTATTCACAGAATTCACAATAGAGTATAGCCTTTGGAAATCATTCTTAGATTTGGTCACAACTACAAGAGTTAGGAACTTAACTGTTTAAGATATTGGAAATGACTTTCCAAATATTAGCCCCCTGACAGTGGTTCATTGGATGGTAAAGAAGCCACCTTGGCTTTAATTTGGGACTTATTGAATAGAACCTGATAGATTAAGAACCTGGAGGACAGGACCCAGGCCAGTAGATAGGCCAAAACACCATGAATCAGCAGATTCCTTAACTTTCTCTTCTTTACCATTTAAGAGTACTGGTGCTGGTGCACCAGGCTCATTGAAAGAGCTAATTGTTGCTGTTGTTGTCATTTCAGTTGTGTCTGACTCTTTGGGACCCCATTTGGGTTCTTCTTGCCAAAGATGCTGGAATGTTTTGCCATTTCCTTCTCTAGCTCATTTTACATATGAGGAAACTGAGCATAACAAGGTTAGTGAGTTGCCTAGAGTCACACAACTAGTAAGTGTCTGAGGCCAGATTTGAACTTAGGTCTTCCTGACTCCAGGCCCAGCACTCTATCCAGCACAACCTAGCTGCCCCAAGACATAACAGACAAAATTCTTGACTGAGTGGGATCTTCTGCCAGAAGAAGGGAGGATCTCTGTGGTTTTCAAATTGGTGATTGGGATCTATATTTTAATTAAAGTTAACTCCCCAAAGCTGAAGTTGGGAGTTAGTCAGATGGACTAGTTATGCATTAACTCTAGAAATGCTATTAAAATTGAAGTCCCCCTGCCTTCAGAAAGGGGAGTTCTCCCCTTTTGTAAAGTAAAGTGGAACAGTATATTTGTGATTGCTATCTTCAGATATGTTAAAGGACAAATGGAAGAAGAATTAGGGATTTTAGCCTTCTTGCTTGGCATCAGAAGGCAGAACAAGGAGCAAGGAGCCACCACAGGAGATGGTGGGGTCCCCTTTCCTGCAGAGCTTCACAGAAGGTCTGGACAATTACCTATGGTCTAGCAAGTTGAGTTCTGGACTGATATAAACTAGGCTACTCCCTTGATCAATCCCCATACAATGAGAGGGTTGGAATATATTATGTCTAAATGCTCTTTCAGCTTTAAAGCCTCTGGTCCTGGAGACAAGGCAGCCCCTGGTGAAGTCCTTTTGAAGGAATTTTTTTTAAAAAGGCAATAGGGAAGCTAGAGGTACACAGACACTGCTGAGTCTAGCAAATGGGCAAGCTCCTGGAGGGATGATTAGGGACTCTCTCTAGCTTGTACAATCTAGATGGGAAAATCTAGAGATGTTACCATAGAACCTTACAAAAAGGGATCTGGGGGAGAATAATAGATACTAGATGGTTCTGGGCTCTTTTACAGGTCAAGAGAAACAGAGTCAAGAAGAAGTCCCATGGATTTCACAATCACTTCTATGCATCTTTCTCCTGAGCTTCGGTCTTGCATCACCAGCTGCCTACTGAACATTGCCACATGGATTTCCCATAGGTATCTCAAATGCATCATCTTTCCTCCTCAACCTCTTCCCTGCCAATTTCCTTATTTCTGTTAAGGACACCACCATCCTTCTAGTGACTTGGGGTCACAACCTTAGAACCATTGTAGACTCTTCCTTCTCCTTTACCACCCCTCTGATCAGTTGTCATGGTCTACGCATTCTAATTCCAAAACATCCCTAACATCTGTCCCCTTCTTATTGCATAGATAATTGGTACATTATTTCAAGCCCTCATCACTTTTTACCTAGAATATATCGATAACTTCCCAACTGGTCTCCCATACCTCACCTCTCCCCACACCAAGTCATCCTCCATACAGCTGCCAAAATGATATCTCTCCAAAAAGTCTGATCAGGTTACTTCCCCTACTCAAAAAGCTCTAATGACTCCCTATTGATAAACTACAAATTTCTCTGCTTGGCAATTAAAGTTCTTCACAGTCTGACTCGAGTTGATTTTTACAGGCTAATTGCACATTGCTCCTACTCATGTAGTCTCTGGTTCAGACAAACTGGCGTATTTCTTGTTCCCTGTATGTAACATTTCATCTCCTCCCTGTAGAATGGAAACTTCTTGAGGGAAGGGACTGTTCATTTTGTCTTACTTTGTCTTTGTATCTCTAGTGACCAGCATATGGTACAATGGTGTGTGAATTAACTAGGGTAATAATTTCAATATGGTTTCATTTTGTGACAGTAATGGTCATATGTGTGTACTTTATTGATGTTAGGCTACCTTGGAATGTTTCACTTTGATTGGATGAAACAAGATTGAACTGGTTTCTCTACCTTTAGTTAATTTTCTGTCAGTTGAGTATTAGATTTCATGCCAAACATATACATTTCATTGCCCTTGTGTTGCAGTTTTAATTCTGTTTAAGAATGGATACTACTCCAAGGAAATATGCAAAAGTTGTAACTCTTAAGAAGCACACTTCAATGAATGTGAGAGCTATTGTAGAGGCTGTTGTTGGGAAATTAAACATTTCAAGAATCATTTGAGGGGTGGCTAGGTGGCACAGTGAATAGAGTTCTGGCCCTGGAGTCAGGAGGCCTTAGTTCAAATCCGTACTCAGACACTTAACACACACACACACACACACACACACACACACAAACCTTACCTTCCCCCCTCAAAAAAAAAAAAAAAAAAAAAAAGAATCATTTGAGCCCATAATGAAACAGAATTAGTTATAATGATGTGCAAAGTATGGTAAAAAAAAAAAAAACAAAATGCCTAGAAACTGACAAAATACTGTTGCAAAACAATCTACTTAATCTTCAAAAAACAAGCAAGGACCTTCGGAGAAAGCCAGGAGCTGAATGACTTGTTATTGATTCTTCTACAGTATAGCACAGGCACCTTCAAGTTGGATGACCAGCAAGAATAGTTGAAAAAAAATAGCTACTGACCATTGTTATGAAAAAAAAAAACCTTGTGAGTAGTACAAAGACAGGAGTATTGAAGGTTGGAAAAAAGCAATTTTTACTAATAAAATTCACTTTCTCATTCAGGGCTACATAAAATTGATTGTAAGGAGAAGTCTAGGTAAGCCTGTAAGATGGGGTCATTTTCATCAGACTATACAACATCCACCCCCAGAACTGTTTTGGGAAATTTTTTTCACTTCCAGTGGGGAATGATGGATTCTGGTAAATATAGTGATGGCACCGATGAAAGTGAAGTGACTTGTACAAGGTCAAAGGTAGCAGAACTGGCTGTTTTTTGTTTTTGTTTGGGAGGGGGTTCGAAGGCAATCAGGGTTAAGTGGTTTGCCCAGAGTCACAGAGTGAATGTCTTAGGCTGGATTTGAACTCAGGTCTTCCTGACTCCAGGGCCTTACTCTATTTACTGTGCCACCTAGCTCTGCCAACTTTCAGTATTTTGGATCTGTTTCCTAAGTTCCCGATACATCTACATCAGTCCCTATAGGCAATTACTTTTGCTTTTTTTTTTGGAGGGGAATTAGGAAGGGAAACCAGGGTTAAGTGACTTACCCAAGGTCACATGGCTAGTTAAGTGTGTGAGGTCAGATTTGAACTCAGGTCCTCTGACTCCAGGGCCGGTGCCCTATTCACTGTGCCACCTAGCCGCCCCTAGTCAATTGCTTTTTTTCTTCCTTGTCAGAGGAAGGAATCCACATAGGTTACCTTTTGGAAAGTCTCAATAAAATAGGAAGGGCTTACTCTCCTTTGCATTTCCCCATGGCTGGAAAAGAAGTTTAATCCCAGAACAACAAGAAATAAAGATATCAAACCCTAGAGAATCACAGAAGTGGCCAAAGGGGCTGCAAACCTTAAAGCATTATATAAATGCTAGCTATTCTTATTATTAAATTAGCTAGAATAAAGAAACCCCTGAATGACAAGTGTACTCAAAGGATCAATGGGCCTTTCCATCTACCCTGCAGCTGAAACTTCTTTTTTTTTAAGCAATCGGGGTTAAGTAACTTGCTCAAGGTTGCATGGCCAGTTATTTTGTGTGGGTGCCAGGTATCTGAGGCTGGAACCAATCCTGGGTCTCCCACACCGGGACCAGAGCTCTTACTCACTGAGCCACCTGGCCGCCCCCAACTGAAACTTCTTACATGGGCTGTCTCTCTCCCTATTATTAGAGTGGAAGTTCTGTGAGAGTGGGACGCTTTCACTCTTCTATTTGAATCCCCAGCATTTAGCACAGTTCTTGGCACATAGGAAGTGCTTTCAAAATGCTTTGTTTATTCTTTAATTCATAACCTAATAACAAAACATGTGTGATTATGTTAGGAAGATATATGTTAGCAGAAAGGGGGAATTTAATTTCTTGGTTTGAAATTAAATCTGACTGTGACATACTTATCTCTGGGTTTTTAGGAAAGCCCATTTTCACTGGGCCTAGTCTCATTGGAGTGTGATGTGATTAGCTGCTATGGGCCGCCAATTCCTTCTGGGCCGCTAAGGCTTTACTCACACATAGATGGTCTCTGATTAACAAAAGAGTCACATTCCAAAAGTTCATTTGTAATTCAGGTGTTTGGAAATTGGAACACATTTTCCCAAAGAAATAATTTTCCAGATGATGGCTATGGTTCCAGGCTAGCCCACAAAAATCTATTTAGCTTGGAGAGTAGCTGAAGTTCTGTATGGTAGAGTTGGGAAATACAAGGAAATGATAGTATCTTAAGGCTAGTAATTAAACAAAATTGAAAACAAAACATTTTAAGACTCTTAGAAGAAAGGCAAATTTGATTAGTGGATCCAATTCAATTCAATTCTGCTAGCATTGATTAAATGCTGACTAGGGGCCAGACACAATGTGTTAGATGGTTGGGATGCAAGGAAGCAAAATTGAAATAGTGTCTTGACCTCAAATAGCTTGTAAGCAGCTGGAAGGAGGCACGATTGGCCCCTGATAAAGATAACACACTTACGAGGTACAAACATAGTAATTGGGAGAGGGCACAGCATGAAGAAAGGCCTCTTGTAGCAGATGGCACCTGGACTGATTTGTGCAGGGAGAGGTGGGGAGGGAAAGCATTCTGGGAAAAGGGTATGGAGGTGGGAGATGGAATGCTGTATATGGAGAAAAGTAGGCCAGCTTGCCTGAAATGGAGAATTGAAGAGACAAGTGGAAACTTTTTGTGGAGATTCTGAGAGGGACTTCAGAAACTGCTGGTACCAGTTCTTTATTCTAGCTAATTTAATAATAATAGTAGCTAGCATTTATGTAGTGCTTTAAGGTTTGCAAAGTGCTTTACAAATATTCTCTCCTTTGACACTCACAACCCTGGGAGGTAGGTGTTAATACTATCTCCATTTTACAGATGAGGAAACTGAGGCCTACCTACAGGGATTAAGTGATTTGGCCAAGGTCACACAGGTAGTAAATATCTGAGGCTGGATCTGAACTCAGATCTTTTGAGTTCTAGGTTCAACACTCCATTCATTGTGTCACTGTATCAGCAATGCCATATTCACAATGCCTATGGAGATTACAGATATGCTGATGTGATTATCCATCACAAAATACATCATGCTTGCCATATGGGGGAATAAACTAGAAAATTTATTAAGATACCAAAAGACTGAGTCCCAAAACCAGAAAGTGAAAGCCATCAGAGTAGTTATGACATTGGCACAGGTAAATAAAGTAGAAAGCACCCACATTTTCAAGCCTTTAAAACAGAACAGGCTACCTCAGGCAAAGGTCCTCCTCTCCCCACTCACAGCAACCACCCAGCGTCCGGGAAGCGTGCTCCCAGCAGCTCCGGCCCCTGGCAGTCCTCAGCAGGAGTCCTTAGCAGAAATTCTGGCTAACTCAAAAAGGGCTTCGCGCTGCTGCTGCCTCTGCTGCTGCTGCCACCGTCGCCACCGCTGCCAGCCACCGCAGGAACTCTAGCTTGGCTTCTGCTTCCTCTTGCTCCGCCCCTTCCTGCTACATCAGCAAGTCCAATGGGGCATGGAAGATCTTTAAATCCCATAACCCTTACAGCCACCTAACAGTCGACAGACTCCACTTCAAAACCTACAGCCTTCTTTTTCCTTTTCCCCTTCATTTTACAGATGAGGAAACTGAGGCTTAGAGAAATTAAATAACCTGCTTAAGGTTCAGTGATCCCAACTCAAAGTGTGGCATTCATATTGTTCAGTAAGCAACTAACCAATGGAAATGAGGAGTTTCTATTAGGTCAATGAAAATGAATAAGATCAATCTGGATTTCAGAAGTGATTTCCAAAGTACATTTTGCCTACCCATGATCAAATCACCAAGGGAGTATTTTATGAAGCTGGAAAAATAATAAAATTAATCTTCAGCATCAAATGTACTTGCCTCTCAAGGGAAATAATGAAAAAAAAGAAGTAGGAATAGCATCCAGCTCTCAAATTATTCTATAGAGCTGGAATTACTAAAACTATTTGGTATTAATTAAATAGAACAATAGAACAGACTAGATAAGGAAGAATCAGAAACAAACTCAGAATTAGGGTTAACCCTAATTCAATATTGACAAACCCAAGGAAACAAATTATTTAGAGAAGAACTTCCCATACAGCAAAAACTGCTGGGAGAATTGAAAGCACTTTGGTAGAAATTAGGTGTAGACTAGCACCTTACACAACATATCATAATACGCTCCAAAAGCCATATGCAACCTGCACATTAATGTCATGTCATACAAACAAATTAGGAGAGAATTAGACCAGGTCGTTTTCATAGCTGTGGTTAGAGAACGAATTCTTAACCAAACAATACAAAAGATAAGATGGATCATTTTGATTACACAAAATTGAAACGGTTTTATATGAACAAAATTATATAACTGGGATAAGAAAGGAAGTTATTAACTTAGAGAATTTTTGCATCAAATATTTTTGATAAGGGCCTGATATACAAGAAATATAGAAAACTAACAGATATATAAGACCAAGAACCATTCCCTAAAGGTTAAATGCTTAAAGTATATGAACAGTTTTCAAAAGAGAACTGCTAACTACAAACAACCATATTAAAAATACTCTAAATCATTAAGATTAATACCAATAAATGCCAATCAAAGACAAATATCAATCAAAACAACTCTGGGGTTTTGCTCCCTAATCAGCAAATTGTCAAAAAAGATGGAAATGTTCAATCTTAGAGGGGTTTGTTGTGGAAAGATGAGTTTACTAATGCACTCTTGGTAGAGCTATGAATTGGTTGGACACTCTGGAAAACAATTTGTAATAATGCTAAGAAAATCACTAAAATGTCCATATTCTTTGACTTGGCCACTTGATTACTAGGCATATATCCTGAGGAATTCTTATATACAACAAAATATTCAAAGTAAATTTTTTATTCTTTTTGTTGGAGGGGCAATTGGGGTTAAGTGACTTGCCCAAGGTCACATGGCTAGTTTTTTTGTGTTAAGTGTCTGAGGCTGGATTTGAACTTAGGTCCTCTTGACTCCAGGGCCGCTGCTCTATTCACTGCGCCACCTAGCCACCCCTAAAGTATTTTTTTTTGTAGCAGCAAAGAAGTAGAAAGAAAATAGTTGGCTATGATTGAGGAATGACTAAACAATTGTGGTACATGGCTACAGGGGAACATTCCTGCGTTGTAAGGAATAAAGAATATGAAGAATTCAGAGAAGAATTATATAACCTGATAATGATTGTCATAAGAAGAAACAAGTAAACAATATACACAATAACTACAACAATATAAAGAGAATGACAAGAATAACAATCCTGAAGATTAATTTAACTACATTTATATATAATTAATTTATCATATATATTAATATAACTATAATTAATTATATATACATATTAATTAATATAACTACATTTGCCTCCAAATAAGAGATGTGAAACGACGTGTCCCTCTCTTCTTTTTTGAAGGAATGGTGGACTGTGGTTGAAGACCACCGCATGTACTGTTAGACTCAATTAATGTCTTGGTAAGTTTCTTTTGTCTTTCTTTTTGATTCTTTTAAAAAAAGTAACAGCTCATGGAGTAGCAGACAGGTGAGGGTTAAGTTGAGAAATGAAGTGATAAACAAGATATATCAATACAAATTAAAAATTAAAAATACATCCTGCATTACCTCAAAGACTACTGCTGTTTCAGAAGCCAGCATGATCTATTAGATGAATTCATATTTTGGCATGCACACTTATTTTCTAAAAGCCTCCAATTTATTTATTAACTAAGCAGTTCCCCAGTTTTATTGATTTGCATGCACGCTAAAGCACTTAGTTAACACACACATACACACGCACACACACAAATGTTAACCTCATTTCAAGGTTTGTCACACAAAATGAATATTTTTCAATTCAGGTTATTTGTCTGAATAACTTTCAAATTTGTATGGGAAAAAGTCTCAAATTCTTTTTCCCCAAAGTAGGACGTACTTTAGTAGGAAATTTCATTTCTATGTGAAATAACAATTATTTTTCAATAAATCCTCTCAGCAATTATATTGACTAAAGTGGAAAGATTTTGAAATTAATTGTTGTCTTTGCAGGCAAAGCTATTTTTCAGGCTAGGAGTGGCTAGTGGGGAGGAAGAAGGTGCAGATGAGAGTCAGCACCATGCAGTACACAGTCCGGTGGCCTTTAGATCCAACTGCATGATCGGGTCAAGTAATTTATCCTCTTAGAGTAAAGTTACAGACAACTTGCTTGTCTGCCTATTAGGAAGATTTTTCACTCATGGAGCTCTTTGTACAGATGAAATCATAGGTGCAGATTAGGGAAAAAATACTCTCACTACATCCATCACATAGGCTAAGCAGCTAGGGGGCATGATAGATAGAATTCTGTGTGTAGGTTCAGGAAGATCTGAGTTCAAATCCTGCCCCCAGACATGTACTAGCTGTGTGACCCTAGGTAAGTCACTTCATCTATATCAGTCTCAATTTCCTCAACTGTAAAATAAGGGTAACAATAGCACCTACCTTTCCCAGGGTTGTTGTGAGGATCAAATGAGATGCTTTGCAAACCTTAAAGCACCTTATAAATGTGACTGTGATGATGACGATGATGCCTGTGCCCAAATGAATCTGTGATCTCCCTGATTCAGATTACAACCACTCTATTCAACTTTCCTCGTCCTCTTGAAAGTTTGCTATTGGCGGTCCCCCCAAAGACCCAGGGGAACACTCTGGCTACCTACCTGCCATCTCTTACCACTGCCATGGGACAAGCTTAGCCTCTTTTCCTCCATGTAATTCTTTGATAACATCAAGTCAACAGCATTGATTATGTACTTACTATGTGCCAGGAGGTACTGTGCTAAGCTCAAGAAGCACACGGCCTAATGGGGGAGACAGCATACAAGCAACTCTGTCCAAACAAGATGGACCCTAGATCAATAACAACAAAAGCTAGCATTTATTTAGCACCTACTATGTGGCAGGTACTTTGCTAAGCATTTTACAAAAAGTATCTCATTTGATCTTCACAAGAACTCTGGGAGATAGGTGCTATTATTATCCTCAGTTTATAGCTGAGGAAACTGAGGTCAACAGAAGTTGAGTGACTTAGCCAAGGTCACACAGTCAGCAGCTGTCCGAGGCCAGATCTGAACTCAGGTCTTCCTGAGGCCAGATTCCAGGCTATATTCACTGTGCCACCTGGCTGCCTCAAGAATATAGTAAATTATTACTTTATAGTTTATTTGTTAATTTATAATACCATAATAAATCACTGATAACAATAAATTGGAGCTAATCTCAGAGGGAAGGCACCAAGATTTAGGACTAGGACAGGAGACTTGAATGAAACCAGGGAAATGAGGAGGTCGAGAAGAAGAGGAAGAACATTGCAGGGAGAGGGGCCGCTCAGCCATCACCCCCATGCACTTCTCTTCGTTGCCTTCTGTGTGACACTCATCATTAGTTCTCCAGAGGCAGTGGCTTTCCACTTCTCATTGCCATACAGCCATCCCGGTATATTGTTAATATTGACAAGATGGGTCCTTGCTTTCATGGGAAGCTTGGGGTCAGTGAAAGGGCTGTGCAATTTCCCGAAAGCAATCCAGCCCAGTCTCCACCTCCTGTTCAACTCTTGGCCCAGCTCATTGACCATCTGTCCTGTCAGTCTCAAATATACATACTTTGGGAAAATCCTATAGGGTGTCCATCCAAATGAATGTGGAAATGTGGAAAAAACTCAAAGAAGCCAAGGAAAATCTTTTCTTTTCAGCTTTCCAGTTGCCAAGGAAAACATCCTCTCAAAGCTGGTGACTCGATTAGAGTCATGGTATAGCACATTTATGGGTGGGAAATCACTTTTATAGACTGCACTGGACAGTTCCTTCTGATAGCTGATCCCAAGAGGCCCCCTGGGCCATGAGAAAACAACTCCCTTTTCCCATATTACAACTTGGTCCTGGTATACTCTGGGCTTTGCAACACTGCTATTAATTAGGGATTATCTGCAGGCAGAAATAAATGTGTCTAATTATAATGAATATCTAATCTTATTAGATAAGGATCCTTTGCAAATTGCAATGTCATGGAGCTCAGCTGAGGCAAGGATTTAATCTCTTCTAATTGAGCCAAAGGTTTAAATACAATAATATGAATATAAATAACATTGAGTAGGTATTTGTTATAAAAACCGAGTGAAGAAAAGCAATGCCTTGGTATTAATCATATGATTGCCATCATCAAGCCAGGACTTGTCGTCCAAAACACTTGTCCTGATGCTGGGGAAGGTGTTGGTCTTGATCATTTACCAGAAGTCGCTGCTCTTAGGCTTCCCCCAAGATAGCCAGAGACTTTGGGAAATGTCCACATACTCTCATAGCTCTATAAAATCTCAAAAGTGCTTTGGAGCTGCCCATACCCAGATGACCTAGAAATAGCCTAGAAATGCAGGAAGTCAAGACTGAAAGGGGTCTTAAGGACCTTGTTCTTTCAGAGGAGGAAGGCTCAGAGATAGGAAGCTTAGAGGATGCTCCCACTCTCGACCCCCACAGGGCTGCTTAGAAGAAGACACTTTGAAAACTTCAAAGCAATATGTAAATGTGATCTTTTATTATTGTTGTTACTAAACTGGGAAAGGTAGGTAGCCTAATGGATAGAGTGCCAGACTCAGAGTCAGAAAGTCCTGGGTTTGAATTCAAATCACTTAATCAACCTGAGCATCTGGCATCTTCACAGAACTTATTTACTAAGTCATAGACAAATTGCCAGCTGAGTGGTTAGATGGAGTTTCCATATTGGGAATTTTGTATGCTGATGAAATCACAGATCCTGGTCAAAGGATGTAAACAGGCAATTTTCAAAAAAAGAGATGCAATCTAAAAGCAAGCATATGAAAAAAATACTCCAAAGTCCTAACAATATGAGAAATGCCCACGAAAACCACTCTTACCTGTCAGACTGGCAAAGATGACAAAAGATCTATCTTTCAAAGTTGGCCATCTCTATGATGCTGTTATTATTATATAAATTGTCCTGGTTCTGCTCACTTCATTATACATCAGTTCATAAGATCTTCCTAGGTTTATCAGAAACCATCCATTTTATCATTTTTTATGACATGATGATATCCTATTACATTCATACACCATCATTTCTTTAGCCATTCCCTAATAGATGTCTCCTTCCAACCCCCATTTTCTAACCTTTTGAGGGGCCCGCAACCAAAAAGAGCTGCCATAAACCCTTGAGCATATGGGTCTTTTCACCTTTCTTTGATCTCTCATGGTAGGGGCCTAGCAATGGCATTGCGAATCAAAGGACATGCACAGTTAAATGTCTTTTGGGGCATAGTTCCCAAATGCTTTCCAGAATGACTGAATCTTTAACTGATACAATGTTACATATTCTCCCCCATCATGCTGGTGGCCCTTTTCTTCTAGATATTGTCGAGCTTTCCAGAGGAGGGAGCCTGGGATGGCAAAGGGCTCCAGAAAGATGAAGCCTTTTCAGTGAACACTAACTAAAACCCCTCATCAGGTGACTTTAGGAATTCTCTTTTGTATAGTAAATTGAGATTTGCATCCTCACATTAACAAAGAAAATAACAAGGCAGAGAGTGCTCTGAAAAATTAATCTCTTAGCACTTTGCTACATGTTAGAAAATTAGAGCAGAAGGGAGAAAGGTCAGGCTTTTAAAAATCAATTTTCTCAACACCAGATTTTATTAGGTTTGTAGCAGGAATGCCTGTTTGTTCTCATTGTGGCAGAGGGCCTGCCAGGGCTCATGTGTACTTTCTGGTACCAAGATGGAAAGAACAGCGTGCAGTGGAGCAGGAGGCCTTCCCTTCCTCAGGGGACATCAAAGGCTGAATGAGGCATGTGTGTTTGACTTAGCTGCCATATTGATTTCTTGGGCTTAATGCCATAATGTGAGTGGGACTGGTTGATGTAAGGAAAATGACATGGGCAGCAACCAAACCTTTGTTTCATCATTCATTCATTCATTTCACAAAAAAGACAGGATGGTATCTGCAGCAGAGATCACCATGGCTTTGTTAATGATATAATCACAGTAGTTTTGTCTGATGGCAGCCCAGGAGAGCATTCACACACGCGGGAGTCCTTAGCTTGTCTCTGTACCCACTGAAGACTGGAGAAGACAATGGGCTTTTTGCGGGAGGTACTTTGGTGAGGCATTAGGAAGCCTTCCTGGGGTCACGAGCCAGAGTAATGGAGACTCTGGATTTGCTTCTCTGAAGATCTTAAGTAAAGGGGATAGACAATTACCTTCATGGGATGCTTCCATTACCTTTTTCCCTAATTATATGAGCCCTGGATGGCCCATATGAACCCTAGCTGGCTCATCCTGCTCTGATTCACTGCAGTGCATGCAAAGACACCTATTTTACTAACAATCCCCATGAATAAGCATACACCTGAGGCCAACATCTTCTACCTCTGCATCTGCTGATGCCATTGGGAATGGAGAGAACCTGGGGGGGGGGTCAGAAGTGGTGGTAGAGGGGCGGAGCTAAATTGGCTGCATAGAAGCAGGGAAACTCCCTGCGTCCCCCCTCCCATAACCACCTCAAATACCTATAAAATATGACTCTAAACAAACTTTACAGCTGCAGAACCCACAAAGTGACAGAGAGAAACAAATCTCCCACTGAAGGCAGCTCGGCAGGCAGACAGAAAGGATCCATCACAGCATGCTGGGAGCTAAGTCCAGCACCCCAAGCGTGAGGGTTTAGCGTCAAGGCAGCCCAAACCAGCAACATCTGAAGCAGACTTCAGGAGAGTGGATCACCAGTACCTGTGGAGGTTTTCAGAATTATCAACCCATAAATGCCAAAGCAAAGTAAAAGGTCAGTGTGGACTTTGTAGGAACAAGGGAACCGAGACTGTGGTCCTGCCTCTGCCCCTGGGGTGAGAAGGCAAGAATCAGGAGGCATGCCAGCTGTTCAGCTGCCTCCACATGGCTGCTTCAGAGCTCCTGGCCTGCAAATCATAGGGGGACCAAGCATTCAGTCTGAGGGTAATTGCTCTTGCTTTAACCTGCTTGGATCTGGATTGCAGTCTAGGGTAGAGGTCCTGGGGTGTGTGACCAGGTGCCAGAGCTAGTAGAGGCTTCAGAGAGGGCACCCAACTAATACCTCCAGCAGCTGAGAAAACTCCAGCAATTAGGGACAAAGCTCTCCTCTCTGGAAGCAGAGTTCTACTGTGGCAAAAAGCTCAAAAGTAAAGTAATTGAGTGGCAACATGAGCAAGCAAAGGGAGCAAAACAAGCACAGCAGTCAAATCTTAGATTCCTTTCTTGGGGACAAAAAGGATCAAAGCATGGTATGGGAGGAACACAACAAAGTCATAACTACAGCACCAAAAACTTCCAAGAAAAATATATGGATTGGTTATAGGCCATGGAGGAGCTCAAGAAGGATTTTGAAAACCAAGTAAGAGAAGTGGAGGAAAACTTGGGAAGAGAAATGAGAACGATGCAAGAAAATCATGAAAAGAGAGTCAACAACCTGACTGAAGAAAATAACACCTTAAAAACAGACTAATTCATATGGCAAAAGAGGCCCAAAAAGCCAATGAGGAGAATGCCTTAAAAAGTCAAATTTGCCAGATGGAAAAAGAATCTCAAAAGCTCACCGAAGAGAATAATTCCTTCAGAATTAGATTGGAGAAAATGGGAGCTAGGGACTTTATGAGAAATCAAGATACTATTAGACAGATACAAACAAATGAAAGAATAGAAGGCAATGTGGAATATCTCATTGGAAAAACCACTGACCTGAAAAATAGATCCAGGAGAGATAATTTAAAAATTATTGGATTACCTGAAAGCCATGATCAAAAAAAGAACCTAGAAATCATCCTTCAAGAAATTCTCAAGGAAAATTGCCCTGATAGTCTAGAACCAGAAGGCAAAATAGTAATTGAAAGAATTCACTGATCATCTCTTAAAAAAGATCCCAAAAAGAAAACTCCTAGGAATATTATAGCCAGATTCCAGAGTTCCCAGATCAAGGAGAAAATATTTCAAGCAGCCAAGAAGAAGCAATTTGATTATTGTGGAAACACAATCAGGATAACACAAGATCCAGCAGCTTCCACATTAAGGGATCGAAGGGCTTAGAATATGATATTCTGGAGGTCAAAGGAGCTAGGAGTAAAACCAAGAATCACCTGCCCAGCAAAACTGAATATAATGCTTCAGGGGAAAATATGGTCATTCAATGAAATAGAAGACTTTCAAGCATTCTTGATGAAAAAACCAGAGCTGAACAGAAAAATTTGGCTTTCAAATACAAGAAGCAAGAGAAGGTAAACAGGGAAAAGAAATCATAGGGAACTTATCAAAGTTGAACTGTTTACATTCCTACATGGAAAAAAACGATAATTGTAACTGAGGAAACTTCTCAGTATGAGGATAGTTGAAGGGAATATAAATATATACATATATATGTATGCATACATATATATGTCTATATAGGAGGGTATATATGTGTATGAATACATATGTGAGTGTATTTATATATGTGTAAAGGTATACATAGACAGAGGGCACAGGATCAATTGAATAGGAAGGGATGATATTTAAAAAATAAAATTAAGAGGTGAGAGAGGAATGCAATGAGAGGATACAGAATAGGGTAAATTATCTCATATAAAAGAGGCAAGGGAAAACTGTTACAATGTAGGGGAAGAACAGGAAGATGAAAGGGAATGGGTCAGCCTTGCTCTCATTGAATTTGGCTTAAGGAGGGAATAACATACACACTAAATTGGGTATCTTACCCTACAGGAAAGTAGGGGGGAAGGGGATAAGAGGGGAGATGATAGAAGGGAGGGCAGATTGGTGGGAGAGGGTAGTTAGAAGCACACACTTTTGAAAAGAGACAGGGTCAAAGTAGAAAATAGAACAAGTGGGGGATGGGATAGAATGGAGGAAAATAAAGTCTTTCACAATATATCCACTATGGAAATGTTTTGCATAATTACACATGTACAACATATATTGAATTGCTTATCTTCCCAGTAAAGGTGGGTTATGAGGGAAGAAGAAAAAGAATCTGGAATTCAAAGTTTTAAAATAAAATGTTTAAAAAATTATTATTATTATTATTTTTACATGCATTGGGAAATAAGATATATAGGCACTGGGATATGGAGATCCATCTTTCCCTACTGAAAAGTTGGAGGGGGAATGGGGGAGATTATAGGAGAGAGCAGATTGGGGGAGGGGGTATTCAGTGGGATCGCTGTTCTGGGGTGGTGGGTAGGGGAAAGACAGGGAGAAAATTTGTAACTCAAAATCTTGTGGAAATGAATGTTGTAAACAGAAAATAAACATAAAATTAAAAAAAAATACAAAAAAAGAAGTGGTGGTAGAGAAGAAGCCTTTGGTCACAGGTACAACTTCGTAGAGCTTATCCCAAGGATAGACAGATTTCTAGGGCCCTAGATGGGGAAAGCCTACCTGGATGGCATTGTTCCTGTCCCCAGGTACCTCCCCCTCCTTCACCACACAGCGTCCCAATTTTTTCCCATTTTGTTACCTTGTTTGAAATTCTCTCAATTCAATTCCTCTTTTAATGTTAGAAATATGAGGAGGCTTGGAGAGGCCCAGATTTTTAGAGTTGGACAGGCTGGCGCAGTCACAGACTCTCAGAGCTGGAAAGGACCTCAGAGGCACCTAGGCCAACTCTGACCTGACCAAGACTCTTCTCTCTAAAACTCCCACATGTAGTCATCCAGCCTCCAAGTGAAGACCTCCAGCCCATCCCACTTATAGGCAGCTCAGATGGTTGGGAAGGTTTTCCTTATGCCAAGACTGACTCTGTCCCTCTGTAGTCTTCATTTAGCACACTCACTTTACAGATGAGGAAACAAGCACAAAGAGGCAAAGTGACTAGCCCAAGGTCACACACGGTCATGTGAGATGGTTTCATGAATTTTTTTTAGTGTTGTGATTTTTAAAAATCTTCTTAGAGAGGAAGACGAGCTGGGTAGGAGAGGGATAGATTCAGAGTGAATGTGATATAATAACAAAGGAATCTGTAACATATTTTTAAAAGAAAGAAGAAAAGTCTCCAAAGGCTTTGTGAGAGCCTATTTGTCTGGAGACCGATTCTCAGTGACTAAGATATCCACAGAGGCCTCATTGCTTAGAACACAAGCCCAGCTCCCCTTGGACTTTGAAGATCCTTCCAAGGTGAAGGGCCCTTAAGTCCCCTCCTGGGCAGCCTTGGATGACTTTAGTATGTACCTCTGATCTCAGAGAAGGGAAATAAGCAAAATAGCACTTAATTAATTCAGCTCTTTCTAGGGGAGTTAACTGTCTATGATGACTTCTTTGATTTCCCTAATGTTGTTTGGCCTTCTTGAAGACCATTTGTCTCTGTGGAGGCCTAGGCAATGTCAGGGCAAACTATAGGGATCTGGACTGGCAGATGGAACTCCCTGGGGAGGAAAGTCCTGCCAATCCAACTTAGAGTTAGGTTTGTTAGTGTGCCCCACAGGTAGAGAGGCGTGGCAGTGGAGGGAGAGCCAGGGCTGAAATTCTGCTTCAGACTTCTTGTGAGCTATATGATTGCAAGTCATGTAAGCTCTCTAAGCCTCAGTTTCCATATCTATAAAATGGGGATATAGCACTTAGTTCTCAGGGTAATTGTGAAGATCAGATTAGATAAATATTGGTTGTTATCAAGGGTGCGGGGAGGCTCCAAAGAGATCGTTGGCTGGCCATAGTGGAGAAATGCCAGCTCTTAGCGCTGTTGCTGCTGTTAGTTTCCAGTGGCCAGGCTGCCAGGCTGGTGATGACTTCACAACAGGAGCCTTGTGCTACCCTCCTGCTGAACCCAGGAAGTGTTTAGAGAATAATCCAGGGAATGCTGGGGAATGTTGAACAACCCGACTTTGGGGAAATGTGGGCACACACTTTTAAGTTTCATCTGCATCACGAACACTTTCTTAAGTAGAAATAGTCAACAACAACAAAAATAAATCAAGCCCTGATTTGAACCAATTGTCAATTTCTGAGCTATAAACGAATGTTCACTGAGAAAACAGCTTCAAAGAGCTTGTCAGAGCTGGCTCCAGCAAGTCCTTGGTTCTTCTTCTTAGGTCACTGAGAGTTCAAATGATTTGCCCAGTATATGTCAAAGGCAAGACTAGAACCCAGCTCTTTCCAGCTTCAGGGTCAGCTGGGTAGTCATCACACTGGAAAGCTTCTCTCACTCAAACCACATGGCATCCAGGAGAGAATTAATGAATGGATCATAGCTATCATAGATGCCAGAGGTCACTGGGCACTGCAGTGTGACAAAAACCTACTGGTATTTTCGAAACATTGAAAGATACAAATACCGGCAAGTGTTTTGAAACTAACTTCAGATCATAATAATTTCCGCATCAGGTTGACATGTAAATAAAAAGAGGACTCAGTTCAAGTATCACCTCAGGTGCTTGTGACATCCCCTCTAAGTCTACCTTGTGTCTACTCAGTCTGGATCTTGTCTCCCTGATTAGAATTTAAGTCCCTGGAGGGGAAGGGACTATATTTACTTTTCCTTTTGTATCCTCAGTGCTTAGCACAATGACTGATACATAGCAAGTATGTAATAAAATGCTTGTTGGTTGGTTTATTGAACTATTTGAGGCTCAGAGGCCCTATCCTATAAAATAGAGGTAATAGTCCTTGAACCATCACACAACTCACAGTGCTACTGTGAGAAAAATGCTGCACAATATTTTTTTGTGCTAGCAAAAAACCAGAAAGAAAGTAGGTGCCCATCAATTAGGGAATGGCTGAACAAACTGTGGTATATGAACAAAGTAGACTATTTCTTTGCCACAAGAAATAATGAATATGAGGAATTTTGGGAAACATTAGAAAACTTGAGTGAACTGATGCAGTGACATAAACAAGACCAGGAGAACAAAATACATGAGTACAATAATGTAAATGAAAACAACGCAAATAGATGAACTCAGATTAAAGTTAATGGCCGATGTTAGTTCCAGAAGACAGTGGATATAGTACAGCTCCCTCTTCTTAGTAGAGAGGTGGGGGACTATGAGCACAGAATGTCGTATACTTATCACGCACACCCCTTGTAGTAGTAGCTGATTGGTTTTGCTTAACTTTTTTTCTTTGTGAGGAGGGAAAGTCCTAGGTGGAGATATCTCCAAATGCTTCTGTTAGAAAAGGCAAGAGGCATCAATAAAACAACACAAACAGCCCAAAGAATGTGCTAAATAACCCTTAAAGTGCTAGAGAATAGTGCATCCTTTACTTCGTATTCACCTTTGTGTTCCTGAATTAATCTTCTGCTGAGGTCATTCACAGGTAGTGATTGGTCATATGTTTTCCTTCCCTAAACAAAGTTCTTTTCATTTAATCACTGTTAAGTACTGTAAAATGCCTACAAACTGCATGATTCTCTTACTGACAGAAACATAATCGAGGCTACAGCTCCATACTTAGAAGAGATTCATGACACCAGGGTAAGTGAAACATAACACTTTGTCAAAACAATAGTCCCTTTAAGCCTCACAAGTGACTTTGGGAGGCACTGGAACTTTCTAGTATGGACTGAAGAGGAGGACCATCCTGGGAAGTAATAAGCAGGCCCATCTATGCCAGAAATTCTTTCCTCCCGAGCTGTGATGGGGGGGTGTAGATGTACTGATGGCATGTTCTGAAAGCTGGTGCTGAAAGAAAACCATTCCCTGCTCCTTAGTGGGCAGATTTTTCATCCATAAGCTGTCACAGAGGAATCATTTCACTCTGATCTTTGGCAATGATGCAGGAAGGGCTCTGCACACGCTGGTACTAACTCACACGAATGGGAGTTTAAGTAGGGCAAAGACACATCAACCCTGGAAAATATGCATATTCCAATTATCCATCTGCACCATCTCTTCACACTTGAGGCAGTTCTTTGTACTTTTTTTATTACCTGGGAACACTCTAATGAGGTACTTTGACTACCTGAGCTCATTTGCCTCTCCCCAAAGACCATTTCTGATGTGATTTGAAACAGAAAACAAGAGAGGAATGAACATTGGGTATACACTCCCCTCTGAACAGACCAACTCCATGGGCTGCCTGCTGTCCTATAATCAGTCAGGCTAAGAAATCGCCACGTCAATAAGAGGAGGTGCTTTGGAAGCAAGTAATAAAAATGGTGGGAGAAATCACTGCAAGAAACCAAATGCGCTTGTTGGATTTTCGATTTGAGAAATGTATTCGTTCTCAGAGGCGCCTCCTCCTATATGAAGCCTTTCCTGAACCTTTGCACTGCTAAGTGTCCCTTGAAACGACCTTGTCATTGTCTTCTATAGGTTTGTATTGACTTGTATATATTGTTTCCTGTGGTAGACTGTAAGTTCCTTGAGGGCAAGAATTGCTTCATTTCTTTGTCTACCCAGTGTTCAACAGGTGTCTGGAATAGGATGGACATTTGATAAAAGTTAGCCAATGGAAAAATATAGTTAAATAGCATTGTTTGCAAACATGTCACTGTATTTGTGTGTTTGTATTGGATTTAAAATCACACTTAGGCATTATCAGAGAATCTAGGAAACTCCCCACAAAACTCCATTTTGGAGCCATGACATTTGTAGATCAAACCTAGAAATTTAATTTTTATCCCTTATCTGACCAAAGCCATTTCATAATGACACCACTTTGAGGGTCATTTAGAGGAAAAGGGACACTTTTGCCTGAAGGAGAAAAGGCTTAGTTGGGGAAGTAATGGACCATTCTGTGAGAGGTCCTCTTCTGTCTACAGCAGAGGGCAGTACTCTAGACATTGGTGGAAATTTTAAAGAGGTAAATCTAGCCTAGATAATTGACTAATCTCAGAGTGGAACAGGATGCCTTGGTGAGAGTAAGTAGACCTTGAAGACCTTCAGTCAAAGGCTAGATGACCATTTGTCAGGAGGGAGGAGTTCTTAGTCAGGTAGGGATTGGTCTGGGCTGCTTCTGAGATTCCTTCTAACTCCAAGAGTCCATGGAATACAAATGAAGGAGGAGGGATATAGCCAGGTGACAATGTGGGTAGAAAAGATCTGGGGTTTTTAGTGGACTGCAAGCTCAAAATGAATCAAGAATGTGATATGATAGCTCCAAAATCTAGAGTTATCTTCAGAGAGACAGGATTCCTTAGGACAAGGGAGGTGATAGGTTTTGGTCAGATCACATCTGAAATACTGTGCTCAGTTCCTGGCAACGCATTTCTGGAAGGGGGACTACCAGGTGGGATATAGTCAGAAGAAGACAAATAATGGTTGAGAGAACCTGGAATGTTTTCCTGGAGAAGAGAAGCCTTGGGAGAAACTGAGGCAGAACAAGGAGCAGCCACAGGGGAAAGTTACAGGGAGGCAAATTTACACCTAATGTAGGCAGGGACCCTTCTTAAAACTAGCACAATCCTCAAGTGGCATTTTGTAGGATAAGAAATTTGTTCAAACATCAGGAAGATGAAAAATGAACAAATAAAAGCATGGGGTATTCCAAAGGTAATGGCATCTTCTACTGTATTCCAATGTATTCTCGTGTTTATGAGCCAGTGGGCTCATTCATAGCTTGATGTTCTGTTACATCAATCTCCAGATCTTATGCACATGCTCTCTACATAAGAAATGTATCAATGAAGAAATTGAGGAACTCTCTCATTGAACGATCTTGGGTGAGTCTCTTTCCTTCTCTGGGCCTCCCTTTCTATATAGTGAGATAAATGTACCAGACTAGCTGAACTTGACTGGCTTGGAAATGCTATGATTCTCTTCTTCCACTCCTCTCCCTGCAAGACCAAAGCCAAGACAAAATCAGTCCAAGAATTTTGTCTGCAATAACTTTCAGAATACACAGGGCTCTTTCTATCATCAAAATTCACTTGTGATCCAGGTATGATGGTGTGAACATTCAATAAAAGTGGCCATAAAGCACTTTGTGGCATCCTTCAATATCGGCTCAGCAAACAGGATGGAAAACAAAGATCTGGCTCCTTTTTTTGCCTGAAAACCTTATTTGAAGCAGATGAGACTCAGTCTGTGGCCACTTCCATAGGTCTCTCACCTGTTTCCTAAACTCATTTCAAGCAGTTCATTTTAAATAGATACCAATCCCAAGTATTGTTTCAGATCTCTCTATTGCATTTTCTATAAGGAAATTATATTTTCTATAAAGAAATTTGTTTTATATAAGGAAATTTCCCTGCTAAGGAGACAGCACTGCATAGTGAAATTTGGAGTGAGAGGAATTGAATTCAAATCCTTTCTCTGCTTTTTACTACTCATACAATCCCTCTGGGCTTTAGTTTCCTCTTCTGTAATCATAGAATTTCTGAGTTGGAAGGGCCAGACCTCTGAAGGTTTCTAGTTCCACCCATACCTGAGTAATATCTCCAACAAAGTCACCTAGCCTTTGTTTCTTGGCTTCCAAGTTCATCAATGCCCTGACTCCTAATCCTTAAATCATCAGCACTTCCCCCACAAGAATGGATGGTAACACCAAGGCCCGTCATCATTCCTCCATAACACAGAGCTCTGAAAGTCTCCTTTCTGATTATGCCTCCCTTCTGTAGCCATTCTGCCTTCTTCCTAGACCTAGTTTTCATCCTGGCTGTGATCTTCAATCACTCTTATCTTCACACAAATTTACTCCTAACTCTTCCCCAGGTTCGCTGCCTTTTAATCCTTCACAATTATGTTGTTATTCACTATGACTCTACACTGTCCTACAAATGAGGGTGCTTGACGAGTTAGTGATAGAAGGTCCCTTCCAGCCCTAACATGGTTTTTATTACTCAGCATTCCACTTAATAAGTCTACAAATCAGCAAGTGGCCACTTGGGTCCTTCCCAAAGAAGGAAGACCATTTAAAACAATCAGGAGTCTGAAGGGAAATAAAATGAGCAAATCTTTACCCCAATGGGAATGGAATATCATCGTACTAGAGTCAAATGTCTCCACAGGGAAGAGCTGGAAGGACACTTACAAGAGCATTTAGTAGCAGTCCTTTCACAGAAAGTGAAATGGAGGCCCAGAAAGGAGAAACTCCATGTCACCAGTAAGTTAGTGGTAGGGCCACGGCTTGCCTTCTCTCAACTTTCCAAAGCCAGAAAAGCCAGTTTCTCAAAGCTAAAATCCAACACACTGTCCAATGCATTCATTGTCTTGTTTGGTAAAGTATTGTTTGGATTGTGAAGTTTCAATATAAGCTGACAATTCACATTAGCCTCTTTCAATTTGGTTTTCTAATGAACTTGACTTTGGTCTCAATTGTTTTTTTTTGCTTTTGGGTAACAGTTATCTGGCCATTTTCAGATGTGTTTCTCCATTTGGAAATGGACCCATTTCTGCATATAGGCCACAACACATAAAACACACACACACACACACACACACACACATTAACAAAGGTGGGTATGTTTCCAGAAGCAAGGAAGTGGGCCCCAGATTATGGACATATACTTTGGAGAGAAAATAGTGTTACACCATTTGTTCCCAGGCACATCTACATTTTGCTTAGAATTTTCTAACTGCAGAACTAAGCAATACAGATCGTTTTGCCTTAAAGCTGTAAAAGGAGTTCTGACCTTATTGCAAGCAATATTTTACATTTTTATAGTAGCTTTCCTCCCAAGGCACCTTTCCAAAGTACACACATATAGCAGCATTGTCAGGAAGCTGCCCCAGGGGACAGAGGACAGAATGCAGGCATATGAGTGCTGTCCACCCTGGAGAGGAGGAGGAGGAGCAACAATCCGGGCCAGGACAACAGGAAAAAGCAAATCAAACTCACTTTGGGTCTCGTTTAAAAAGTGCCTGGGAGCTTTTATAGACACAGAAGATCAGAACTTTATGTTTCAAGCTTTGATTCCAAACATTCCTTGAAAAGATTGTTCCCTGGAGGTGAGAGCCTGCCTCTGATGACACCAGGTGAGAGAGGCTCTTTATTAAAGCCAAGCCTCAGCTTGGTACTTTTAGGCTGTTTCAGGGTGTGACCCATAGCCCCAAACCCCAGCTCTGGGCCTACACAGCATAGATGCAGTTTGGAGGGACTCTTCCCTCCTACCTCAATCATATTTCTTTGTCTCCTTTTACCCCTACTTGGATTGCCCTGGGAACCTGATGATTTAAATCATTCTTAAATAGCCCCCAAAATGAGCAACGACGCCCCAGCTCCTGTGTGAACACTCAAGCTAGCCATATTGAATAAAGAGTAACTTTGATTTCCATCCTAAAAAAATGCAGACAAACACAAAGGAATCCTAGGAGCCCATAAGTCTCGATATTCTCCATCCCTCCAGTGAGTCCTGCTTTCTATGACATGAGCCATGCACGTCTCCAGCCTAACAGACTTACCAGGAGGGTTCAGATTCCCCTAGAGGGGATATGAACTTGGGGATGCTAGAGAGACCACTGTCTGCAGCTAGGAAATCCCATTTTCTATCCCAGGGACCTCTATAGATCAGAACCTAGGAAGGAGAGAAACTTGGGCTTACCCCTTCCCATCATGCTCATGGGTTGCATGGCAGAGCAGTAGGCTTGCTCTCCTATCTGGCTCAGCCCCTGGCTGGTCCTCTAGCTGCAGGGCCATGGCTTGGCTCTCTTACCACTCTCCCACCTCCTGTGGTCATGGCTGTCCCTTGGGCCGTGTACTTGAGAGGTAGCTGTGTGGGTAGGGGAAGGAATGAGAGCCGTGTTGAGCTCTGCTCTGGTTTTCTCTCGATGGCGGCCTAACTTACTGCCTAACTGTAGTGGGTTTGTTCATCCTCTCATAGGCTGGTGACAAGAAGGATGGTTGTGATAAATGATGGTCTCCTCCTCAGTCACACCATCCCTGATGTGGAGGCCCAATCATTCATGGGACTGCTCAATACTGTGAAGAAGGCACAATCAGAGTCTTGTCTACAGACTCAAAAAGGGCCTCAACCTTTTAACCTTAGCAAGCTGACCTTCCTGATCAATCCTCTACATTTTTGTTGTTCAATTGTGTCTGACTCTTTGTGACTCCATTTGGGGTTTTCTTGGCAGAGATCCTGGAGTGGTTTGCCATTTCCTTCTCCAGCTCATTTTACAGTCGAGGTAAACAAGATTAAGTGACTTGCCCAGGGTCACACAGTAGCAAGTGTCTGAGGCCAGATTTGAACTCAGGTCTTCCTGACTCCAGGCCTGGAGTTCTAGCCACAGTGTCACCTAGCTGCCCCTATTCTCTACATAAAATGTGCTTTTTTCCTTTTTCTTCAGGCTCCTTCATCTCTAAAATGGGGAGATTGGACTGGATGATCTCTGAGGTCTCTCCCAGGGACTCTATGGTCTGTTAACCCTACAGTATATGCCCCCAAAGAGGACTTTGTCTTTCTTCCTTAAACCTGGCTAAAAAGGAATTGCAATGGATTAACTTTGAATCAGAAGCCTGTAATGCTAGGGCAGTATTAAGGGATTTCAAATGAAGATTAAATGGGACATAGCAGGATGAAGGCATAGGGTGAGTTTATGGGGGATGGAAGGAGGAGGAGACTCTTAGCTGAGGCCCAGACTGGGACCTAGCCCAGTACTGTGTTTTCTGATTCTGACCTTTGTATCGAGATTGCACATTGCATCTGCTCGGTGGAGATGGAAATGGAAATGGAAATGGAAATGATCGCCACTGACCACAAAGATTTGTCAGAAGGACTCTCTGAGGCCAGCTTGCTTAACCCATACCTGAAGAAAGTAGCTGACAAGTAGTTGTCCAGCAGGGAGGGGAAGAGCTCTGCTGAGGGGGAAGTGCCTGTTTCCCCAGCTGGACCATTCTCCTTTTGGATGATCTTCCTTACCTCAAGCCTAAAGGCATCTCTCTGTGACCTCAGCCCTTCTATCCCAGGGCCAGACAGAGAGGTCTAATACCCCTGAAATACTTGAAGGCAACTAATGTGCCCCCTGCCTTGAGTCTTGCCTTCTCCAGGCTCCGCTCGTGGTTCCTTCAAGCAAGTGTCATGTGATGTGAGCTATAGGCCGCTGGCCGTCTTGGCCACCCTGCTCTGAATGCTCTCTATGGATATTCATTCTCTGCAACCTTGTACCAATCATCACACAGGCCTAAAGCAGGCCGGGCAGCACCTGACTTGTCACCTACAGCTTCTTTTTTGCTCTATGTGCAATGACAGGGGCTTTATTTGGAAATGAGTCTCATTTGTTTTACTGAATTACAAGCAAATTAAGCTTAATGCAATGCATGAGAGATTCTGCATCCTGGGTTTCTTTTTATGGGAAGAAAAGCTGAAATTCATCATTACTGGCAAGTCATTTTCGCTGTCAATAAAGTCACCTTTGCAGAACCATAAACCATGTCTATTGCGGGAGAAGCTTGGTTTGTTTTCCTTTAGGCAAGGTGCTGAATAGCTAGTGATTTCAGAAGTTCTAGCTCTCCTCTCTTTTCCTCTCATTGTTTTGCCCCTTAGATAATAGGCCCTCCCAATAGATGACAATCTGCAGCTCTACAATTAAAAAAATACTCTCATCTTCAGTGATATTATCACTGATTGCATTAAACACTCTTCCAAAATTCTCTCATGGAACGTGAATTTTTTCCCATAACATAAATTAGCCTGAGAGTCGTCGTCATGTGCTCAACAAGCAAATTACTAGCGTTTGCATTTTAATTTCTTGAATGAGCAGGAGAGAGAGTGTCTACTAATGGAAGTTGAACAGAGTTGGGAGGGATGAGTAACGTCCCAGGTGACAGAGACAGGCTCAAAGACCTACCTGGACTATAGAATCCACTCAGGTCAAATTCAGGAGGGAGAAGCGTAATGTCTGATGTGTGGGTTCAAAGAAGTTGCTTCTCAAGTCCCAGAAAGGGGATGTCCTGCTAGGCATCAGTTTGTCTGAACAGAATCTGAGGCCTCCTTAACCCTAGGGCCTCCCTCTGACACTGACCCGTCTTTTCTGTCTATATCTTGTTTGTGCAGAGTTAGACTGGCAGCTCATTTAGGACAGGGCCTGTTTCTGGCTACCTTTCTTTGTATCCCCAGCCTGTGACTACCACATAGTAGGCCCTCAACAAATGCATGGTGACTGACTGACTCTTAAGTCAACATGGCACTCCCTACCAATTCTCTCCGATGTGAGTTTCTGCCTCCTCCCCCCACCATTACTTATCCTTTTTTGTACTTATTCCTCTTCACACACCAGCCCTCAGCACAATGCTGGGTAAACAGTAATCACTTAATAAGTGCTTGTCGACTCACTGTTTTCCTCCAGTAGAAGGCAAGTTCCTTGAGGGCAGACACTCTTTTCACTTCTATCTTGGTATGTCACCGACTAGCACAGGGCTTGGCCCACTGTAGGCACTTGGTAAAAGCTGTCGAATCCCAATGAATGAGCCAATGGTATGACATGGCAGCAGCCAGCAAAGCTTCTGCACTTATGGGATGGGGCATACGCTCCCGTCTGACAAGGGGAGGGGAGGGCAGGAGTCCATGTCGTGCCACCTCTACTTGGGGAAAAAACCACTGGGAAATGCCTTATGGAAAGCATCTCTTTGCAACTTATATAACTGCCTGGGAGAACAAATTTCATAAACTCTTGTCGATGATTAAAGGCCAAGTTCCTCCCACTGAAGTATGTAGGATGGCAAATCCACACGAGCAAAAGCCAAACAAACAACAAATAAACCTGTTCTCACAAGGCAGAAGTGAACCTGGCTTACTGCTTCACATGCTGGAGTATTAAGGACAGATAGACACTCAAACATTGCTTGCCTGGCCCTTGGCAAGCAGAAGTATTGGCTGCTCAGCTGGTGCCTTTGGCCTCCTGCTGCAGACCTCTCCCCCCTGCGTGCCCCCAGCCCATCCCTCTCATCTGTGTGACACTGTGGGTAAACTGCTGCAAGTCCTGCAGCCCAGCACTCCCAGGCTCACTAGGGCATAGCCAAGGCACTTTCTAGCTGAGGGACCTTCGTAGAAAGGTAGGACTTTGTTTCAGAGAAGCCTAGGAAGGGCCCCTAAGTTCGAGGCCCTTCCTAGCCGAAGACATTTGGTTCTTAGGCTCTTCCCCCAATATCAGAGGTCTCAAAGATAGGATAGAGTAAGATCAAAGTTTCTGCATGTTATTGCCATGAGGAGTTCTGTGGGTGTTTCAGAACATAAATAAATTTGATATATTTGTGTTTGCTGACTAGAAAAGCTTCTTTTCCCAGCCTTTCCAAGGCCCGCTAGGCCAAACTGTTCATTTTATAGATGGGGAAAGTGAGGCCCAGAGAGCTAAAGGGACTTCTCCAAGATGCTAGAAGGAGTAATTGTGGGGATTTCTGAGGGAAGGGGAAAGGATTTGTATCCAGGTTTTCTGACTCCAAATTCATTGCTCTCCCCCCTGTATCACATTGTTTGCCTAGGATCTGTTAGGGAAGGGGTAAAGGACAGATTTCTAGAAAGGTAGATATTAAACTATTTTAAAGATGATGGTAAGGAATTATTTTGGGGGCACCTTTATGTGAAGACTGAAAGAATCATTGGCAATTTCTTTACTTTAAAAAACACACACTATAAAATTGATAGCTTTTTGAGATACTTGCCAGGAAAACAGAATGCATTTAGAATAGATCCTTGCATTTTTTTTTACCATTAACAATTTTTCTTCCAAACCCCTTGCAAGGTTCTCTTTCAACCCATCTGTTCCAAATGAGTTTTGTGTGTGTGTGTGTGTATCTGTGTGTATGCATGAGAGTGTGTTTGTGTGTGTGCATGTGTGTAGAAATATATGCATACTTGTTGAAACCCACTCAAGGGGAAAAGAAGGTGGCTCTCGTTGAATATCAAAAAGCAATTGGGAGACTCTGGCCTTGTGCCCTTAGCTACCAGGGTCCCCAGGCAGGCTGAGCTTGCTTCTGTCACTTGCTGGCTACCCTGGTCCTTCTGGGGCTGGAGAGGCAGGAAAAGGCACTGAAGTTTGGAGTACCAGTTACATGGGTGGAAGTAGGCATCTGGACAGAGCGATGACATTCTTATCATTTCTAGGAGAATGTGTCCTTTGGGCCCAGCTAATCTTGATCAATCAACCATCTTCTCCTTTTAGTTACAGTTTCCTGAGGGATGAAGGCAGAGAATGAGAGGGAAACATGAAACTTTCATTTCTGCAAGGAGCTCACAAGTACTCCCCAGGCATGCCGATTGCTATCTCTTTTCCACCTACCTTAGTAAACAAAGGGGACTGGAGGATTATTTGAGCCTCTGTTGCTCAGGAAAAGATGATTGGGCTAGATCAATAGTAGAAATGGCACATAAAGAATCCCAGCAGGCTTAGGGAGCTCCTTCCCTTCTCAGTTTGCATTTGGAGGCTAGGAACTACTGACAGAAAGGAGCCTGTCCACTGACTTTGTCTAAGGAGAAGGTGATCCATATGTATTCCAGAGTCCTCTGATCTCAGAGGCTGACAAAGCAATCCCTTTTCCCTGAACAGCCCGACTTTGACATCTTCTCGAACTGGTAGCCCAGCCTCTGTTTGAAGCCCTCCATGGAGCAGAAGCCCATTACTTTATTCAGCCTTTGGAGAGCTCTGATTGATAGAAAGCTTTTCCTGTTACACAGTCTAATTTTGATTCTCTGTACCTTCCACTCATCCATTGCTCCTCATTCTGTCTGTTGGGCCCAAAGAGAAAAGGCTCTTTATCCCTTTTTTTCTGATAACAGCCTTTCAGGTATTTACAGACAGTCACTGAGCATGTGCCCCAGATGGAACTCAGATGGCATGGACTGAAGGCCCTTGCTTCCCCATCCTGGTTGCTCCCTTTACGTAACCTCCATTTCCTCAGTGTTATTCCTGACCTGGGACAGCCAGGATTGGATGCAAAAGAAACCAGGGCAGCGTGCAGAGGGCCTACCTATCACCTCCCTATCACTGGAAGGTAGGCCTTCTTCAAATGTAGCCCAAGACAAAGAGGTTAGGATGTTTCTTCCATAAAAAGTAAGACACTGGCAAGATTTTGGCCATCCAAATGTCCTGATAGATTATTTTCTTCATAAGAAATTGCACTTCCTGGATTACCATGACCATCCTCGTGGGAACCAGCCTCTCTGTACCTAACTAGAATGGTTCTCAAAAACCAGACATGGGATGGGCAGGTGTGGAGAGATCAGAATCTGCATTTTTGGAGGGGACAGTCACATCGAGGAGATCATAGAGCTTAAGAAATGGAATAAGGTTGCATTCATTTAAGAAACTAAATAGTATATTTTATTTTAGGTAATGCTATCTACTTAGGAGTTAGCCTACACAAATACAGGAAGGACGTGGGATTCTGACAGCACTGGAAATACTTAGGTAGGAACTTAGTTCCAGCAATGTAGATAACAATCTGTTATTCCCAGCTAGATATGGCTAGGCAGTACAGAGAATAGAGCGCTGGGCTTTGAGTCGGGAAGACCTGAATTCAACCTGTGTGACTCTGGACAAGCCACTTAACTTGTTTCCCTCAGTTTCCCCCTCTGTAAAGTGAGGATAATAATAGCATTTACCTCCCAGAGTCTTCATGAGGATCCATTGACACTGTAAAACACTTAGCACAGGGCCTCGCACACAGAGAGTGCTGGAGAAATGTTAGCGATCATTATTCCTTTGCCAAGATAAGTTTTAGGGAGCAGCCTAAGATATACAGAGGTTAGTTGACTTGTCCAGAGTCTCACAGCTAGTATCTGCCTGAAGGAAGATTTGAATCCAGGTCCTCCCGACCTGAGCTATGGCTCTGTGCTGCCTCCACACAGCAGCTCAGAATGTTCTAATATTTAAGAGAACACGTTTTTCTGATCAGCAATCGATCCACAGATATGCTTCATCCCAGGGGGATGCGTCATTTCTACAGGTGAATTTCAGGGTGGTTTTAGAATGAGTTATGCTAGAAACAAGCACGTTGGAATGCAACAAACACAGGGCTCGTGTGTTCTTTCCACTGTTCTGAAGAAAACTACCTCTTGGATGGCATCTCATGGGGTTCTGTCAACATGGCGTAGAAACTGGCCACCTCTGTGCCAAGGAATTGCCCTCAAAAGCCCACAGCCACCCCAAACACAAACCAGTCTATGAGGCAGTTAGGGGGCGCCATAGCATACAGAGTACAGGCCTCAGAGTCTGGAAGAGCTGAGTTCATATTCTGCCTCAGACACTTTCTAGCTGTGTGGCCCTGGGGAAGTCACTTCGCTATTTGCCTCAGTTTCCTCATATGTCAAATGAGCTGGAGAAGGAAATGGCAAACCATTCCAGTATCTTTGCCAAAAAAAAACAAACCAACAAAAACCCAAATGGGGTCAACAGTCGGGCCTGACTGAAATGGCTGAACAACAACAGTATCAGATCAGAGGGAACTAGTGTTCAAGGGAAAGGGAGTCAAAGACTAGTGAGAGAAGAAAGGATATAGCCTGATGGACCCTTCATGGTCTCTCCATGGGGGCATTCCCTCCAGCAATGAAATCACCCTGTCTGGGCCTTTTTACCCTATGGAATTCTTGTCTGTTCTTGACCTCTCAGAATTACTCCATAGGGGGACTGAGTCTTCATTAGGTCTTTGACTGTCCCGAGTACTGTCATGTGGCCCTTTTACCTTTCCTCATTTCTATCTGCCTGGCTGATCTTTCTTTCCAATGATAACCAAATCCCTTCTGCCATTTGCCACACCCAAACCATTACTGCTAATCTGCTGTGGCCTACATGCCCTGCCATGCCCTTTGGGGCACCTGCCATCTTTTTTCTTCTAGGATAGCAGTCCTCCATTGTGCATAGCCCTACAGCATCACAAGGTAAGCGCTGGTGGCAAAAAGATGGAGTTTTGTTACACTGAGAAAGGAAAAACCCAAAGGGTATTTAAGTACCAGTGTGCCATGTTATTCAATCACAAATTTAAATAAACAGATTCAATTTTTATACTGAAGGAATCTCATATGAAACATTTAAAAAAAAATTTTTTTTCAAAGCAATTGTGGTTAAGTAACTTGCTCAAGGTTACACAGCCAGTTATTTCTGGGTGTGGTGTAAAGTATCTGAGCCCGGATTTGATCCCCAGGTCATCCCAACATCGGGGCTGGTGCTTTTACTCGCTGAGTCACCTGGCCGCTCCCGTATGAGATATTTTTGAAAAGCCAAAATAAAAGATAGTTTCAGGTATAATTTGAGTCAGAAAATATAATTTGTATGGAGGAGGAGGGATAATTAGGAAATCATTTAAAATGTTCAAAGTACTTTAACAGAAATCTTAACTTCAGTCACATTTTGAGTTTAATGGAATTACTTGTTCTACCACAGTCCCAAATCCCCATAACAAACAGCTCCAACTCAAGGTATACCTGTGACAGAATAGAATCTGCCCAGTTCTTTGGCATCAGCCATCACAAAGTGTGGATATGATCAATCCAGAGTTTCCAAAGCATCAAGGAGATTTTCCATTGAGCCATTTGCTGAGCTGGAATGACCACACTGCAGTCTTGTACCCTTTACTCCTTTTTGACTTCTCAAATTGGCATTTTGGTTTTCTGGACACGAACTTCAATGCTTATACTCATGGTCAATGGCTAGAGGAAAGAAGTCCCCCAAACCCCTTAACAAATATCCACCCCAAACCCCACCTCTTGGTGACCTTTCCTTTGGCCCCTCTTTAGGGGCCAAAGCATCTCCCCATTTTAGTCACACTGTCAGATGACAAAATCACAGGAACATTTTCCATCTTCCTCTTGCCATTCTTGACCCCATCTTGACCTTCACAAAATGGACTGAGCCATGCCCTGCCATTTGAGATTATCTTTGGAGCTGAGAACAGAATATATTTTAGAATTAAAGAAGTTAGAACTGATGACACTTTAGCCATTACCTTCATTCCAAATTTTAAGAGGCATCTTAATACAAATCTAGTCAGCCTCCCAAGAAACTCATTTGAGTGCCAGGTAGACCATAGATGCTTAATAAATGCTTGGTGAATTGATGAATTTGATCACGAGTAGAATGGGTCACTCAAAATCTGGGTGCCTATGCCAGAGCCATAACTAGGAACTTCTGCATCTGGGGCCGAGGTCAGGGTGGCTCAGCTTGGGGTGAATACCCTGGGACTCCCACCAGATTTCTAAGCTTCTGAAGAAGGTGGAAGAAGCCCTAGGACAAGGCCCTGGGGGTGGGACTGGGCACAGTAGGATGTGGGCCCCTGATAGCATGAATGGTAGCCTTTGAACGGTCCTCACTGGGGCACAGTTCCAATGGCCTTGCCCTACTTAAGGCTCTGATCTGCAGGGGCTCGGCTTAGTGCAATCCAAGCAGGATAGAATCAACTAAAAGACCAATCTTTTTTTTTTTTTTTTTCAAGAACAAGGGCCAGCGAACCCGGTTTATTAAATAAATGAAAAAAAGTCCTGCTGCTGCTGCTGCTCTGCTGGGGCTGCTTCTGTTTTGGACCGGCCCCTTCGAGGATTGGTCTGCCCCTATGTGTCCAGATTGAAGTCATCGCGCTTGTTGCTGTAGTTGAACACGTGTTGCTTGATCTTGGACAAGTCCACCTGGGTGATTAAGTTCTTCATGGCGCGCGACCACGCAGGCGGGGTTGGTCACAACATGTGGGCCCATGCGAATGTGGCCCTGCTCGCAGAAGCTCGAGGCCATAACAGTGTCCAGAGCTGCAGTGAGGACTGTGTGGGCACGCGGAACGGGTAACGCTTGGCCAGGTCGCGCAGGCAGCACACCACGTCATGCGTGGCGCGGCTCAGCTGGTTCTCGCGAGTATAGTCCTCGCGCCACAGCACGTAGGTAGGGCAGCAGTACACGTAAGTGCTGCAGCATGAGGTAGGTCCGCAGCATGTGGTAGGCGCGCAGCATGCGGTAGGTGCGCAGCACGCGGTAGGTGCGCAGCACGCGGAAGCACCGCAGCACACGGAAGCGCCACAGCACGCGGTAGGGCCGCAGCACGCGGAAGCGCCGCAGCACGCGGAAGCGCCGCAGCACGCGGTAGCGCCGCAGCACGCGGTAGCGCCGCAGCACGCGGTAGGCCCGCAGCACGCGGAAATGCCGCAGCGCATGGTTGGGCCGCCGCACGCGGAAGCGCCGCCGCACGCGGTAGGGCCGCCGCACGCGGAAGCGCCGCAGCAAGCGGTAGCGCCGCCGCAAGCGGTAGCGCCGCCGCACGCGGAAGCGCGGCCGCACGCGGTTGGGCCGCTGCACAGGGAAGCACGGCCGCACGCGGTACGGCAGCCTCACGCGGAAGCGCCGCAGCACGTGGTAGGGCAGCCGCACGCGGAAGCACCGCCGCACGGGGAAGCGACGCCACATGCGGAAGCGCGGCAGCACGCGGAAGCGACGCCGCACGCAGAAGCGCCGCCGCACGCGAAAGCGCCACAGCACGTGGTGGGGCCACCTCACCCTCAGCTCGTGCAGGTTGTGGTCCATGGCCTCCCACTTCAGGAAGTCCACCTTCTTCAGGAGCTTCTGCTTGTGGAACTTGAGCTTGCTCACCTTGATGGCGGCTGCGGCAGCGTCTGAGCGGGAGCGAGCGGGAAGCGCGAGCGGGAGGGCACGGGCGTGAGCGGGCGGGGCAAGAGCGGAAGGGGCGGGCTCGGCAAGAGCGGAAGGGGCGGGCTCGAGCGGGCGCGGCAGGAGCGGGCAGGGGTGGGCGCTAGCGGGCGCAGGCGCGAGCGAACTGGACCTGCCCCCATGCTGAGCTTCTCTACCAGACCAGTCTTGATATGGAAGCCAATGTTTGGCCTTGCTTCACTGTATTTCATGGAGGCAAACACCTTGTACTCTATATGGGTCTCTCTTTTTCTTAAAGCTTATTTTGACTTGAACTTTAACAGCGCTAGAGTTTGGTTCTTAAAATATGCTGTCAGCTTCACAAATTGCAAACTCAATATGGTTTTGCTTTCTGCTTAAAAGTCAGTCATTACTGCTTGATCCCAACAAGGTATGGACCTGGCATCGAGTCAGTGTTCATTTTAAGCCAGTATTTGTGGAAAGTGGTATTAAAGCCACCCCCCTCCAAGCTGGCTCCCACATGTCTTTCCAGGCTTATTTTCTATCAGTCCCCACTTTGGGCGCATCACTGGCCTGCTGTCTGTACCTTCTACTAGGCATTCTTTCTGCCACCTTTGAACAGGAGCTTCTCTTGTGTGGGCCCAGGAAGCAGGGGCACCTGGGATACCAGGAAGCCCAGGAGTTGCCTGGACTTCACTACCTTCTCACCTCTACCTCCCCGAATCCTCAGCTTCCAGCAAAGCCCAGCTCAGGCACCCCTTTGCTTTCTGTTCCCATGGGCATTTATTAGCATTCTCTCATTGAAATCACTTCTTCATTTACTTCTCTGTGTATGTTCAGATGGCCATCTGCTAGTAGAAGGTAAACTCATAGAGAGCCTCTCAAGGGCCTTATTATTCAGAAGGTACTTAATGTTTGTCCCATGGAATGAAATTGGATTGTGACTGTTTACAGGTAAAACATTCGGTTGGCTGGTTTTGATTTCATTTTCTCATCTGTGTACTCCTGGGGCTGTGCAGGTGGCTCTGGGGTTACCTACCCCTCCCTGCCTTCCTCCAGAAGAGATCTTAAGGCCTCAGTGGTTCCCATTGCTGAGGAGGTGACCCTGGCTTCTTGAAGGCTCTGCTAGGGAAACCCAAGCTTGCAGGCAGGAAGATTTGGACTCATATCCTGCCTCTGACCCATCTTGGCTATGAGACCTTGGGCAGGTCATTTTAACCCCCAAGTGGCCCCAGGAACAATTTAAGATTTTTAACTGTAGAGAAGGCCCCTATATATGTCCTGGCACAGGAGGTTTCTTATCAGAGCTCCTCACCCTGATGCAACCATTGGGCCAGTCCAAGAAAGCCAAGAACATCAAACAACAAAGGCCCAATGAGGTTTTTAACCTTCTCTTTAGTAAGCTGTCTATCCTTCTAAAAAGGGCCGGGACTTATTCATCAAACTAATTGTATTTGTCTTCCCAGCAATCTCACTGCTGGCCAAGGCTCAAAAGGAAGGTCATGAAAAAGGGGTGGGACAAGGCTGATGGAAGACAGCTGGCCAAGCAGGACATCCTGTCGGCAGCCTTGGCCTTTCCCCTCCTTCTCCCTGCCTTCTTCCCTCTTCAGGCCATTTTCCACTATTTTCTAGAAATCTTGCTAAAGGCTCCCTCTCCACTCCCCTCTCCCCTCAGCAAAACTCACTGAAAGGTGATCACAGGCACAAAGGTCTCTTGACTGAGAGAGGGCTCTTTCTAGAGCTACAATCCTCCCAGGATTTGTTATCTTTTTAGTGGGGGCCTGCCCTTCCTGCCTATGTGGAGCTGACCTCCTGTAAATTAGCCCCAGGAGGTCCACCCAAAGTGGTAGTGGGGGGGAGTCTTCCTCCAGACAAGACCTGAAGGCATCAGTGATTCACAGTTATTCACCCAGGGGACTCTGGGTTCTGAAAGGTTCTGACAGGGATGCTCAAGCTAGGGCAAGGTTCCAACAAGGTTTGAAGTAGGGGCGGGGCAATAGACTCTGTCTGCTCTCTCCCATCCAATGGAGCTAAGTACTGAGGGGCTCACCACCAGCAGGCTTAGTGCTGAATTCTCAGCCTTTTTTTTCTATGAAAATAAAATAAAATAAAATGAAGAAAAGCTCTTGACGCTCTCCCCAGCCAGGATCTGGGCGGGGGGGCGGGGATAAGGACTGGAAATGGGGACAGGATTGGATCCTAAGTTTTTGAGCCTATTTTGCACAACGCTACTGAGGCCTGCTCTGGGAATGTGCTGGCAGGCTTGCCTCTCCTTACCTGAAGATGGCGCTGAGCCCACAAGTTGGGCTCTCAGGCCCAGGAAGGCCGGCTGAGCCCTGCTGCCAAGAGATACACTATTGAAAAGGTCAAACTACTCTGGCAAACTAGCGCACCTTCCAGAATACATTAAGCAAGAAAAGGCAGCTGTTTTCTCCTCATCTAAAAGCCGACAAGAAGAAGAGAAAATGAGGGAGAGACAGACCTTTAACAAGGAGCCAGAGAACAGCTAAACAATGCTGCTTGGGTCTGAGCAATTAGCTGGCACAGCCTGGCATTGGGAGTGTCTCTTGCCCTAGGTAACAGAGGCTGCTTCTACTGCTCCAGAGAATGGCCAGCTGGAAGTTAGAGGGGCCCTTCATCTGTTTCCCCTCCTTCCCCCTCCCATTTTCCTTTACCCCTGCAAGCTTTGGGGTCACCAAGCCTACATATGTGGCAATAGATTTGGACAAACTGCCGCTTCTGGGCCTTCGGGAATGTTCCAGAAGAGCCAGAAGAACTCATTTGTTCCTGGCCCTGTCTGACATGCACACTTGGATGTGAGCAAGGCAAGGAAAGAGCCAATCAAATCTTCAGAGGCCAATGTGGAGGCCAAGGGCCTGGGTTCACCTTCCAGCTTTCTTCCTTTCTTTCTCCCAGTGTGACCTTCAGCAAGTCCCCTCGCCTCTGGGGCCCCAATTTCCTTATCTGTAAAATAGAGGGGGCAGGGGGAATGATGGTAGCGGATTAAGTGATTCCCCCCAAAGCCTGTTTCAAATCTATAAGCTTGTCATATTATTAATTCCCATCAACTCTAGGGAATGACTGTGTGTGTGTGTGTGTGTGTGTGCGCGCGCACGCACGCACGCGAGGGCACCTGTGTGCATACACATTCTTTTTCTCCCTCCTTTGAACTTTCCTTGAGAGGATTAAATGATAAAATATATACAAAACATTCTGCAAGCCTCAGAAAGCTAGATACACATCAGCACTTGTTACTGTTTCTTACTCTTATATACAGCTAGAGCTTAAAACGCACTAAGACTTTTGGGACACTCTCTATAATATTGGCCACAAGTCAGGAAGCCCTGAGTTCAAAGCCAGCCTCTGCTACATACTACCTGTGTGTCCTGGGCAGAGCAGAAAACTGGTACAATGCAAAGGGGAGAGAGTAGGGGGTGGATCAGACAACCTGGGTTCAGATTTTTGCCCCTGCAGCTTATTCCCTTGGTGACCCTGGGCAGGTCACAGTCACTTTGAGCTTTGGTTTCCTCGTCTATCAAATGGGGGGAGGGGCTGGAATTGTTGATCCCTGAGGCTTTTTCCATATCTGCTTCTATGATACCTATAAAACCTAAGCAATTTCTCCTCCTGATGCCCAAACAACCCTCTGAGACTTGAAACCCCAGATGAGCTGCCAGGCATAGAAACTATAGAAGTTTTCTATAACAGTGAAACCTTGGCACAAAGAGTGGTTGGAACCAGAGGATCTGGGTTCAAATCCTGCCTTTGCTACTTGTAGGGCCTTGGGTAAGTCATCTAACTTCCGTGGGACGAAGTTTCCTCATTTGTAAAGTTGGCCTAGGTGAGGTTCCTTCCAAATCCAAATCTATGGTCATTAGTAAGTCATTCTCCCAGGCTCCCAGGCAACTCTGAGACTACAGGGTCCAGGTGCTTTCCCATACTTTCCACCTTGGCAGGTTTTAACATCAATTAAATCATAGTGTTGAATAGTGGAAAGAACAGTGACTGTGGAATCCAAGGCCTTGCCTCCAAATCTGGTCTCAGATACTTTGTTAGTTGTGTGACCTTGGTCACTTAACCTTCCTAGGCCTCAGTTTCTTCACCTGAAAAATGAAGAAGTTGAACTAAATAGCCTCTACAATCCCTTTTCATTCTAACACTAATACATACCTTAATAGACCACATGCTTAATAATTACATAGAGAATACATACATGGTATAGCAATTCAACATCCCCTGCTACTCTGATCAGCCGGTGCTGGCTCTCCAGCTACACAGTAAGCAAGTTGATAAGCGGAGCCATATTTCCCAAGCGGCTCTGTCCCCCACAGTGCTGCCACATGGCAGGTGCTCAGTAGCCACTGATTGAAAGACTCCAAACAATTCATTTCATGCCCCACACTGGGAAGGGAACGAAGTCAGGGGTTTGTGGATGCCTGCTGCCTGCCCTTTGTCTGAGAACCCACCAAAGCAGATAATATATGGTGAAGTGTTTTGCAAACCTTGAAGGGCTACAGAAATGTCAGTTACCCTCACCTTTGGCATTCTCCTCCTCCTCACATACTGGCCTGTCCGCCTGGCCAGCCTGACCTGCCTGGCCCGCCAACAAGCACATTCACCATGCTGGCCACTCACTCTAGCTTTCTCCCAGTCTGCTGCTTTGAGGCCCCGCTCAGCTGGGTCTGGTCTTCCAGCCTCAGTTTCTGACTTACTGCATGGAGGTACCAGGAAGCAAGACCTCACTGTCGCCAGCAGGTTGCCCTTGGATGGACTGCAGTGGTGATTTGGGAGAGAACTGCCCTTGAAAGTCTGGTTCATAAACTGTGTCTAAATGAGTTAAAACTGGAGCCTGTCAAAAGGAACCTTGGACATTTTTCTTAAATGGTCTTTTTCCTGGATGTAGCTCCTGGGACAAGTTTAATTATTGAATATAAATAAAAGCATAATCATAAACGTACAGCATGAAATCCACATATATTTGTTAGGATGGCATACAGAGCTAGAATCCTAGTAGCATTTTACCCTCCCATCCTCTCGTTTCACCTTCGGTCTCCTCTCTTCACTCTCCTATTGATGCCACCTTAAATTGGTCATAAGATCATAGATTTAGACCTGGAAGGAGCCTAGGAAATCACCTAGTCCAATTTCATCCATTGTACAGAAGAGGAAACTGAGACCAAGAGAACTAAGTGACTTGTCCAAGGTCACTTGTCCAAGGGAAGTCAATGGAAGAGATGGAATTTGCACCCAAGTTCTCTGCCTGCCTCTAAATCGGTTCCCTTTCTATCATAAAAGAATTTATTCAAAGATATAGTGATAGTCTGGGATGGATACCTGGTAAGGGATAAATCTTTCCTCAATATATTTGCATTTGAATAGGGGCTAATTCCTCAACCCAAAAGAATGAATGGACCCCTACTGAGAAGATTTCAGCTGTCACACTTGAAATCAAGGGGAAGAACTGTGTGGAAAGAGGGAAGGAGTTATTAATATACAAAACCAGCCCTTAAAGGCCAGCACTTCTATTGCCTTTTACTGGGCTCCTGGTACATCCTGGACATGTATGGCCATGTTTGATTGGAAGCTCCTAAAGGACAGGACCTGGATCTATGTGACGTCTGTGTGTATGTGCATTTATTTAGCATCCACCATATACCATGTGCTGTGGATACAAAGACACAAATGAAACAACCCCTGCCCTCAAGGAGGGAAGGGAAGTTACCTTTGGGCATGTGGAGTGAGCTTGGACAATATGTAAACATGCACATGTGCACTCACACGCACACACACACACACACAGAAATAGGGAGAAAGTGCTGGTGAAAAAGCTGGAGCTGAGCTTGGGAGTGAAGGAGGGATGAAAGAAGAAGTGTATTCCAAACATGGGGAACATGAGGCTGGAGACAGAATGTCATGGAGGAATTTGGCTGGAGCATTACCATAAGAACGATTACCATAGTAAAGGGGGGGCTGGAATTGGGGCAAGGTGGTAAAGGGTTTTAAGTGATAAGCAAAGGACCTGATATTTGATCCTGGAGGTAATAGGGAGCCAATGGAGTTTTCGGAGCAGAGGAGCGACAGGGGTCAGACTTTGAAAGCTGAGTAGAGGAAGGACTAGAGGAGGGGGAGACATGAGGCAGGGAACTCAAGGAGTGGCTGTAGTTCAGGGGAGAAAAAAGGATGGAGGAAAGGCTACATGTGTAAGAGATACTAAAGAGGCAGAAGGGAGAAGCCCTGGCAATAGATCAGGTGGATACGTGGGTGAAGGAAAGTGGAGGGTTGAGGGCTGGGGGAGTGGGCAGGGGCGGGAGAGGTGGTGTCCTTGACAGTGACAGGAAAGTTTAATAGAGGACAGCAGGCAGGTGTAAGAGATCATGCATGTGTTCTGGACTGGCTGACTTTGATATGCCTCCAGGATGTCCAGTCTAGATGTCCAATAAACATTTGGTGATGAGGGATCAGAGCTCTGGAGAGACACTGGGGCTGGCTGTGTGGAACTCAGAGCCATTCGCTTAGAAATAAGAACTGAACCCATAGGATAGAATGGTGAGGACAGAAATAAGCTACTTAAAGGGTTTCTGATGGCTCTGATTAAAGCCCCTTCGAAAGCTGAGGTAACGGAGGCTCCAGGTGTATAGACTAAGCCTGTGATCAGTGTGGTTGTGAAAGGGACAGGAGAAATCCAAGAGTCAGTCAAAGGAACACTGGAGTTGTGGGAGGCATTTTTTCCACCAAATAGAGGAGATATGAGCAAGATTCAGGGTGAGGGAGGAAGGAGCTGGGGAGGAGAGAATGAAGACATAGGAACAAGATGGTAGAATGGGGGAAGCACTCTCCCCTGGCTCCCCCTAGATGCTAGTCCTCCCTGGGCCTATGGGGGAGAACAAGGCCAAACAATTCAATCAGTTTCTCTATGTCTAGTACTGATGCACGTTTCCTTATAGCCAACACAGAGAGATTTCACAGTTGTTATTCTGTAACAGATGCAAAATGGAGAGCATCGAAATAAGTGGAAATGAACAGAATGGATTGAGTGGGGTTTATTAATTTTCCAGTCTGAAGGGGGGCAAGCCCTGTATGGTTGTGCTGTATTCGATGAAGGTAACACATTGTTATAGCTTCAGATTAACAATTTCTTCTTGGACTTCCTCTCCTCAAACAAGAAATCATTCATAGTCTATTTTCATTGGCAAGCTTGTCCCTGGAAATTCTGCATTGTATTGATTTTTGTTAAAGAAGGGATGGGGGAGGAGGGGGCAAGAAGATAAGACCCTTGTTATTTTTGCCTAGGACCAAGAAAGAGAGCAGGCTTTTCAGAAACACAGCCAAGGCACCAGACAACAGGAATGTCTTAAGTTCTGCATTCTACCTGCCCAGCCGGGCAATGCCAGCATCTCTCTTCATCCCCATTCCCATTAATGCTTCCTTCAGAACATGAGCCAGGGAACTAGCCAGGGCTGACTGAGTCTAGACCGTAACAGATGCCATTCTAGAAAATCAGTGCATTGTTAACTGTTCAAAGGAGAGGGCATTTGTAAAAATGATTTTTGTTTCTTAAGGGGTGAGTCCTCATTCTGCTATGTTCACTTGGCCACCCTGTTTTAAAACTCTAGGGAATTTAGGGACAAAAAAGCCCCCAACCAGGGGAAAAAGACTATAGATAAATGGATGAGTCTGTGGACAGCCAGGGCTAGGGAAGGAGAGATTTCAGTGCTGATTCTATCAACTGATGTTTTTTTTTCTTTCTTACAAGCTATTAAAAAATCCTTGCTATGGCAGAGCAGATTCAGAAATTGATTTTGCCTGTCACTGGAAATACGTTTCAGTGGTGAATGATCTTGTTCCAGGAGCCCATGGCAGAGCTGGTGACAGCAGAGAGAAGGACTACATTATTCCTGTCCCCAGATTATTGCAGAGAACTTTGAAAGCCCTTGAAAGGGAACATCTACACAGACTACAGAAACTCCATGGGATTTCTTTTTTGTGAACCTCAGATTAAGAAATGAGCTTTGTGAAACAGGTTTCTCTGGTTCTCGGGAGGTCACTGTGCTGTTTAACTCTGCTGGCTCATTAAGACCATTTGGCAATGAAGTCTGCGTCAGAATGCCACCTTGTTGCCGGTGGAGACAGCTTCCTGTGAATGGACAAGACTCCGCCTCCTTCTCTCCATCCCTGCTTGGTGCTCTGGGGCCTCGGAAGCTGAGGGAGCCTTGGGCCAAATAAGTACCATTTCTCTTTTGTGTTGACTCCATTTTGCACCTCCCTCTCACCTCGCTCATGTCTCCTTTCTCAGGCTTTCTTTCCTGAAAAAATCTCCATCACACACCCCATTCCTATATGTGTTAGATGATAAGGGTCCATGGTATTCAGCTGCCCAGGAGCATCTAAATGAAGTGAATTGAAAGGAAAATAAGCTGGCTTTTGGACGGGATAGGGAAAGACATCAAAGGAATAGTCTTTCCTAACTATTCATCAAGACAGAGTGGACAGAATACTGGAATTGAAGTCAGGAGGTCCTAGATTTGAATCTTGCCTCAGAAGCTTTCTATTTCTATGGCCTGAGCACCTCTCTGTGTGCCTCAGTTTCCTTGCCTGTTTCTGGAATATGTCAGTGTGAATGGTGGCAAGTCCTAAGACGGGTCTTTGGGTTGGTAGGTGTTTAAGTTCTGTAAGAGGAGCCCAGAGCTGTACCAGAATATGGCATAGTAGAGGAGGGGTTTTTTAAGCTTTAAGCTATAGCTTAAAGCTGCACTAAGGCTTTTGGGACACCCTGTAATTGAATGTTATACCAAACGATAAAAGAAAGTCTTAGAACCAAGAATTATTCATCCTGCCAAACTGAGTATGGTCCTACATATGAGAGGAGCAAGTGGGTTGGCCTTGAATTGTCTTCCCTTTTGTCATAAAACACTACTCTTCAGTCATAAAAGGAAAAGGGAGTTCCTTCTGACTGGCCCCACTGGATGAAGGAGACAACTAGCCCCCAACTGATGGCAGCCTGGGCCGTCATTGAAAGCCATAGTAGGTCAAGTCTAACCCTGAACTATCTGCCACAGCACCAGCTGAGAGTCTGGTGCCTCCTCACATGCCCTCTTGGAGGTCTGGGTGTTAGAGCTGTACAGGGAGCAAGATCTTCCCCCCCCCCACCTCCTTATATTTATTCATCCCTTGGCCAGCAAGCAGTTCTTTGGGCTGCTGCTTGTTTCTCCATAGGGTGGGGAATCAGTCCAGTTGTCTCCCAGTGCTTCTACAGAGTTTGTCACTGAACTACAGAGTTCAGTGAAATCCTATAAGACAGGCTCAAATGAAAATCGGGACTGGCCACCACAAACTTACCGCAAACTCAATTGGGATGATTGCTTAGCAGTGAAGCAGTTTGAGTGAAAAATCAGTTATTTCCTACTAGGAGTATTTGTGAAACACACAGAGAAACAAAGGGGGAAATGCCAAGCAACTGAGCTATGGTTTCACCAAATACTTAAAAAACTCCACAAACAAATCCGCAGCAGAGGACAGTGGAAGGAATGCTGGAGATGAAGTCTGAGGACTTTGAGAATTACTGTGTGGCCTTGAGCAAGTCGTTCTACCACTTGGGTGTTGGGGTCTGCGGCCCCCCCAAAGGTCTCAGGCAGCCTCTTTGAGTTCAGGTCTGGTAACAGGGCACTTTGTGGTATGTGCTTATCTTATCTGAAGTCAGGGAGCCCTGACCTCTAGGAAGTGCTGAGGCCCAGATTGTGTGCTGTCACCCAAATACTCTGTTACCCTGATGTTTATCTTGGGGTCAAAGGTTAAGTACACAGGAGTATGCAAGCTGTTCTGGATTGAGTCTCCCTGTTCTCTGGCCCCCTATCTTCTCTCACGAGCTGTCCACAAGCTGTCCACGAGCTCTGCAAGTGCACTTTGGGGGATTTAAGGGCTGAAGCATAAGGGGGCAGGGGATGGAGGGAGATATGTAATAACATGCCTGTCCTGCCAATAAAGCTGTGCCTCTTTCCATTTCCACTGACTTGACTTCTCCTTTACGCGACCATGCAGGACGTGGCTGGCTGTGCACCAAAGGCCAGGAAACTGAGGTAAGACTCAGCTAGAATCATAAGGGTCGTTAGACTTGGGTCTGTTCCCTCACCTGTAAAATGAGAAGTGTGGACTAGCTGGCATCGAAGGCCCCTTTCAATTCAGAATCTCTTTTCCTAGGACCCATTCAAATACAATATGCTCTGACAAGAACTAGAAGAACATATAAACACTAACTTAGCAAATCCCACACCAAATACCTATTTCTAGGACTGGCTGGGAAGGGTGGTCAGGATTGTAACTGTGAGCAACTAATTGCAATCTGCTCCCCCGGGTCACTGGGATGAGAAGGCACTAGACACTGGAAATTATACAAAGAAAGTGAGGATAGCATCCACACCTCTTTATCTAGAGATTTTACTGCTAGGCATATACCCCAAGGAGGTCAATGATAGAGGCAAAGGCCCCATGGGCACCCACATATTTAAAGCAGCACTTTTTGTTAGTAGCAGAAATGAGAAAGCAAGTAGATTGGGGATGGTTGGACCAGTTCTGGTAAATGAATGTGCTGGATTATTAGTGTGCCATAAGGAATGACAAATTCATAGAGAAGCATGGTGAGACATGTCTCTCTATTCTCCACTGGCAGCTCTGTTTGGGCTTAACTCCATGGAGTGAGATGCTGATCCCCTGAAATCTCAGCATCATCAATTTAATGCTCAATAACACCTAGCCACCACCCTGGCCTCCTCTCCTCTCTGACTGGAGGGCTAGCAGAGACAGCATTCAACTCCTCCCAAAGCTTCCTCACAGCTCATTCTCCACTTTCTATCTGCAGCCCCCCTTGGTCTGAACCCCAGGGAACAATATTCCCCTTGGTGTTCCCCACTCACCACCCCCCATTAGATTGTGAACTCCTTGAGGTCCAGGATTATCTTTCTTTTTCTCATTTGTATCCCCAGTGCTTAGCACAGTGCCTGACACGTGCTAAGTGCTTGATAAATGTTTATTGCATTGAATTGAAATGAATTACATGAACTGATACGAAATGAATTGAACAGAACCAGGGAAACAACATTCACTATGACTACAGCAATGTTTATGTTGGGAAGAACAGCATCAAAAACAACAATTAAACAATCAAAACTGAATCCAGTGAAATTATAATGACCAAGCTTGGCTCCCAAGAAGAGTGACAAGAAGGCAGCTCCTCACCCTCTTTTCAGAGCAGGGAGCTGTGAACATGGAATAACATATATAATGGCAGCCTTTTCTGGCGTGCTGGTGACTTTTGCTACGATGCTGGGTTTTTTTTTTTTCATTATAAAAGATGGCTCTCTGGGAGGAGGGAAATTATATTGGGAATATAATGTCAAAACAAAAGATTGCAATACAAATTTCCCTTTAAAAAGTCACTGGAAGAAGGAAAGGACACCTGTTCTTGAGGGCAAGCCTCATGTTATGTAATCACAGTCATCCCAAGAAAGGCTGCTGTGTCTAAGAAAATAACCCATGGACTAATGCATTCATGTGAAGGGCCAAGGATAGTGTAGGCTAGGAGCTCTTCCCTTTGGCCTGTATTCTAGGCCCTTTTGGCATTCCATCAGATGAAGCCTGTGGAACTCTTCTCAAAGTGAGGTTTGGAAATAACTGAAGAAAATGCTCATTTTCAGTTAGAAGTTTAGTGAAAATAAAACTATGTTATTCAAGTTCCTGGACACCCTGAAACTGATCCATGGACCTTTGGGCCAGAGTGGGGGCTTGTCTACAGACCTCAGATTAAGAGCTTTAGGTTTAGATACTTTGCAGCCTTCTGACTCCAAAGGGTAAACTGGACAAACCCATAGCAGTTGCTAAAATATCTTGGCCTTGACTTTTTGACCCCTAGGATGGCAAGAAGAGCTTTGGGTCCTGAACAGAGAGATGGAAGGCCGTATAAGGTGTTAGATGACTTCACTGGGGGAAATATCAAAGAATTAGAGCTAGCAGATGGCCCAGTGTATCAAGAACCAAAATTCTAATCACAGAAAATGGGGAGTCTTACTAAATCCCAAGCTATCTCTGCAACTTGATAGCTGTGTGACTTTGGATACGGTCCTCGCTGTTCTCTTAGGCCTCAGTTTCCTCCCTAGTAAAATTAAGGACTTGAGTTAAATGGCCTCTGAGGTCTTTTTCAGTTTTAGATATAAGATCTTCATATCAATAAGGGCCCCTTCCTTCTTGGTGTAACTTGTGATTCTCTGATCTGCTTCTGAAGGAGCTCAGCTTGACTAGGAATGGGGGCACCTGGACCATTAGACAGACAGTCTAGAGCTATTCAGGAAAACAACTGATATAGAAACCAAAAGGTGACTGATGCAATGACAGCAGAAAAGTTGTCCAAACAAGTAGGACAGGAGTCTGATATCCAAGCTATCTAGGGAAAGGACAAATGGATAGAAGTGGATGATTGATCAAGGGACCTGAATGGGCAGTTTTCAGACGAAGAAATGCAAATGATAGCCAGCCATAAGAAGAAATGCTCCAAATCACTAATAGTCAAGGAAATATACATTAAAACAGTTCTGGGATTCTGCTCAACAGCCATCAGGTTGACAGAAATGAAAAAAATTCCCTGTTGGAGGGGCTGTAGACAAGCAGACATTCTAATTTACTGCTGCCAGAGCTGGGAATTGGTTTGACCACTTTTTATTTTGCTTTGCTTTTGTTTTTTCTCCTCGGTCCAAGTGCCAATGGACTCACTAGGGTGGAAGAGAAATGATGGTGCAAGCCAGGGCTTGCCTAACATTTATTTCTGGTCTCAAACTCCTGATTCTACTTTCATCTGGAAAAACTGATATAACACCTATGAGATCTACCAATCACCACAAAATCACAGAATGTCCCAGCTGCAAAAGGACCATCTGGCCCAATGAGTCTAATCCCTTCCTTTTACAGAGGAGGAAGCTGAGGACAGCGTAGTCAGGCTTTGGACTCAGATTCTCTGACCCTAAATTAAATTCTCTTTCCACTGTCGCAAGGGAATGATTATACATGTGCCAGTGAGGAGGGTTTGCCTGGGATCAGAGAACTCTTGGGATAAGCACCTGTTAAAATGGACCCTTTGTTAGCCTGGGAGTGAGGGAGGGAGGGCAGGCTGAGGAATGAAAAGCAAGATCTTGTCACAGCCATACTTTTAACCCAGGGCATTGTTGGTGCTAATTTCCATATTTGTTTTGGGATGATGGGAGAGGGAGGAAGTTGTCCCACTGGAGGAAGGGAACTAATATTGTGATGAAAGGCCTGTGAGATTTTGAGTTAGAAAGACTGAGTTTAATTCCTAGCTTTGCTATTTAGGGCTTGTGTGACTTTGGGCACATCATTATGACTTCTCTGGGCCTCAGTTTCCTTATCTGTATCTTATCCTTATCTGTAATTTAGTTCAACAAACATTCATTAAATGTCTACTATGCCCTCAGTGCTGTGCTAAGTGCTAGGGACAGTAGCCAAAAACAAAGCAATCCCTGCCCTTGAGGCACTTACATTCCCCTGGAGTGGAAGATTCCATACATATATAAATTGCATAAGTAAATTATATACATATATATATATATATATATAATAGAAGGTAATTTCTTCCTTCTCCCTTTGAGGTTCACTCCAGCCTTCTTTGCCTCACAGTTCAAATACTTATCACAGTCATCTAACAGTGTCCAAATTATTTTCCCTTCTTTCTCAAGGAATTCAATACCTGGCTCATAGTCTTTTCCTCTATTCCCCAACCCCACACTCTGTAAAATGAGGAGGGCTGACTTAGCCTGTCTCTTCTTGCTCTAAATCTATGATCTATGACCCTAGGGAAGAACAGTCAGCTTCTACCTGATAAACTGATAGAATTGGAGCTCCTGAAATCTTAGGTGGGGGCTCGAGCTAGCAATGACAATTGAATTCTACCAGTGCCCTCATATTTGGGGTACAGGATCATCTGTAAAATTCCAGTGAGGAGGGAAAATTGGATTTGTCTACACAACCTAGTTAAGATATACAAGAATTCACTAACCAGCTCCAATTTAACAAATAAATATTCTGAAGATGGAGATGTGGGAAAATTGGGACACTAATGCACTGTTGGTAGAGCTGTGAACTGATCCAACCATTCCAGAGAGCAATTTGGAACTATGCCCACAGGGCTATAACTCTGGTTTTTGACTCAGCAATACCACTGCAAGTTCTGCATCCCAAAGAGATGAACAAAAAATAGAAAAAGACCTATATGAATAAAAATATATTTATAGCAGCTCTTTTAGTGGTGGCAAAGAATTGGAAATTGAAGGCATGCCCATCAATTTGGGAATGACTGAATGAGCTGTGGTATAAGAAATGATGATCAGGATAGTTTCAGAAAAACCTAGAAAGATTTACACAAACTGACAAAAATGAAGTGAGCAGAACCAAGAGAACATTGTACACAGTAATAGCAATATGATCAGCTGTGAATGACTTAGTTTTTCTCAGTAATAAAAAGATACAAGACAATTCCAAAGGACTCATGATGAAAAATGCTATCTACCTCCAGAGGAAGAACTGATGGAATGTGAAAGCAGATCAAAGCATACTATTTTGTACTTTATTTTTTTCATGGGGTTTTTTTTTTGGTTTGTGTTTTTTTTCCCAACATGACTAATATGGAAATGTGTTTTGCATGACCGAACATGTATAACTTGTGTCAAATTGCTTGCTGTCTTAGGGAGGAGAGTGGGGTAGGAAGGAAGGAAAAATTTTGGAACTCAAAAATGTAAAAAACAGATGCTAAAAATTGTTTTGATATGTAGTTAGAAATTTTTTTAAAAAAAGAACTATTCTGAAGATAAAGCAAAGCCAGTGGAATATAAGAAGATGGCATAGTTCACAACTGAGAAATGTTAAGGCTCAGAATAAGCTAGAGTTGACAAGGGAAGCTCAGGCTAATAGAACAAAAGTTTTAAAAAGCTTTTTAAAGGTATATTGGGAGAAAAAGGAAGTTCAAAGGAGACATAGTACCTTTGCTTGGGGTACATAGGAAGATGGTAACTGAGAACAGACAGAAGGCAGAGATGGCTGCTCAACTCTTAGTGTGTTTTTATTTTCTTGGCCAAGGAGAATGACCCACACACTGGAAAGAACAGAACAAAAATGACTAACAAGAAGCAAGTAACTAACAGAAGTCCAAGGAAGCAGTAAGAGAACATCTAGGGGCCCTTGATGAATTCAGATGACTAGACCAAGATGCACTATACTCTTGGGACATGATAGAATTGGCTTGTGTGATGGCTGAACAATATCTGTGACATTTGAAAGATCATGAAAAATGGGAGAGGTACCACAAGAAGGGAGATGGGGAAAACACTAGCTCTATTTTCAAAAAAAGAGAGAAAGGAGTCTGAAAATTATAGGCCAATGAGCTTGATTTCAACTCCTGGACAAATTATAGAATGGATTATTAAAGGGATGGTTGGTCAATATTTAGAAAAGGAAGCGATTAGCAAGTGCCCACAGGGCTTTCTCGAGAATAGCTCATGATGAACATCATTGTAATTCTTGACAGGAGTACTAAACCAGGAGATGGGGAAAATGCTGGGGATATTGTTTACCTTGATTTTAGCAAAGCTTGAAAGTATCTCAAACTATTTTCATGGAGAACATAGAGAGACAGGGATCAGGTGGTAATATAATCAGATAGATTTATAACTGGTTGGGTGGCCAGATTCCAAGAGCAGGTGTTAGTGGTTCACTGTCATTGTGGTAGGGGATCTCCACTGGAATAGTACAGGGAGGGGTCTGTGCTTGCTCTGTGTTCTTTCCTATATTTATCAATGACTTAGATACAGACAGATGGTATGCTCATCATATTTGCCAATGACACAAAGCTGAGAGGGACAGCTAAATACAGGAGATAACAAAGTCAGGATCCAAACTAATCTTGATAGGCTAGAACACTGGACTGGATCTAACAAGATGAAATTAAGGAGAAATGTAAAGTCTTGTATTAGAGTACAAAAAATGAACTCCACAAATAGAAGATAACCTTCCAAATATAAGGGATGGCACACATGAACAACAGTGGTCCTGGAAAAAGATCTGGGGGGGTCGGTCGAACTGCTAATGTGAACTTGGACTGTGTTAAGAGGGGCAGAGATCCCAGGAATAAGGAGTTCAGTCCTGGGCATCAGGGTTTAAGAAGGATATTGAGACAGTGGAAAGTGTCCAGAGGAGTGCAGCTTTGGCACTTGAGTCCAGCTCATCAGCGATCGATAGCTTGGCCTGGCAAAGAGAAGACTGAGGAGGACAGGATAATCTTCTTCAAGTATCTGAAGGATTATAGTAGGGAGGAGGGATCACACTTGTTCTACTTGCCCCAGGGGGTAGAGCCCCAGAACGTCAGTGGAAGAAGGACGTAAGTTCGATGTTGAGCAAACCTCTCCAGCCAAATAGAAAGGGCAGCCTTGGGAGGCTAGATGCCTGATAGCCTTGTCAGTTACGGTGGCTATTCCCTTTAGGAATGGGTGGGACCAGATGGCCTCTGAGGTCCCTTCCTACTCTCCAATTCTGTGATTCTGTGAGATACAGGATTCAGGAAATGCAGATTACTCCTCAGGAAAGACCATATTAGGCATCTCTTCTCAACCTATCATTTGAGGAAAATAAGAGCCAAAGGATTGCAGAAAGTGCAAATTGATATACATGGCATTCTCTAGAGGAGACAGAGAATTCACGATCTTTTCTTACGCTATTATGTCTGGTTTCTAATAACTGTCCCACAGTAAGTAAAAGGTTAGACTTGCAAATCTTGGGAAAAGTATCCTTCAGCTCTGTGCATATGCCTGCACTGGAATAATTCAGGGCCATAGGTACAGAGAGGAAAGCTAAACAGAAAGAGGCCCAGCACACAGCAGGCTGGTCTGTGGCTATGTGAAGGGCAAAGAACATTCTGCCTCAGTTGGTGTTGGAGTCCAGATGCTTGCACACACCAGAGATGACTGGCAGATGTGTTTAGTCCTCTTGCTTCCCATCAGGGAAACTCGGCTCTGATTGCTGGTATGCTTCTGGAGAGTCTACAAGGAGCAAATCCTATAGGAATGTTGGAGCTATATTTGAAATCCAACCACACAGTCTTTGTTGCATGGCCAATGAGAGGCAGAGAAAACATGAACAAAAGGACAACCTAGGCCATGGTCAAAGCCAGGGGTGGGAAACCTGTAGGTCAAATGAGATGATGTAAAGTGTTTTGAATTCTCTAAAGTGATATATAAACACCATTCACTTGACATGGTCTACTATTTGCCAGACACTGAGTTGGGCACTGGGGACATAAAGGAATGTCTAGTGAGGAAAATAGCATACACACAGAAGCAAACTAGGAAACCTAGCAAAGTAATTTGGGAGAAAGTGTGGGGGGAATGAGGGAAGGCCTCATGGGAGACACTGGAGGGAGCCAGTGAAGGGCATAGACTCAGGAAATACCATACAGACAGTGTGGTGCTGTGGAGGGAGACTGCAGGATCCTGAGCGAGTCCTCTAACCTCACTGAGCCTCATCTGTAAAATGGGATCATTGGACTTGATGAGCTCACAGGACCTTTCTAGATCTGTGGGAAGAGGTCTCAAGACATCACCAGCACCTGCAGATTGAGAAATGTCAAATGTCAGGTGGGGGTTCAGTGACAAAGGGGGGATTTGGTCAGCAGCCAGGAAGAAGAGGATCCCTTTGTCTGCTCCTCTGAAGAATGGATTGAGGGCAGAGCTCCCACTTCCACCTCCTCCAATACATGAAAAAATGACTCTAAACAAACTTAAGAGCTAAAGAACCCACAAAGTGACAGAGAGAAACAAATCTCCCATGGAAGGAAGCCTGGCAGGCTGGCAGGAAGGGTCCATCACAGCCTGCTGGGAGTTGAGGGCAGTCCTGCCTGAGCCTGGTTTTAGCCCCAGGGTGGCCCTGACAGGTGCAGCTAGAGCAGATTTAACAAGAGTAAATCACCAGCACCTGTAGTGGTTTCCAGACTTCTCAATTCATAAATGCCAAAGACAAAGTAAAGGTCAGTGTGGAACTTAGTTGGTCCAGGTGGGATAGAAGAGTGCTGTCTGGCTGCTACCCCTGAAGCAAGAAGCGTAAGAGGCAGGGTGGCTGATGCTGTGTGGGTGGTTCTGGAGCTCCTGGCCCGCAGATTGTAGGGGGACCAAGCAACCATTCAGAGGGTAAGTGCTCTTGCTTTGACCTGCTTGGATCTGGATTGTGCTCTTGGGTGGTGGTCCTGGGGTATCTGACCAGTGAGCCAGAGTGTGTGGAGGCTGTAGAGCAGTGTGATAGTAATGGCATTTGAAGATTCCCCCTGTATTGGCTTGGTTTTCAAATTGATTGTGTTAAAACCCAGAGCTTGTTAATCCCAGCTGTGGGATGGACTTGTTGATGTGAAAAGAAAGTCCTGAACTGGGAGGAGCTGGTGACGTAGATTTGGAGACACAAGAGAGAGGCGGAAGACCTTTTTGGAAGCAGCACCCACGTGGAGGCAGAGAGAGAGACTAAGAGAATTGCTGGTGGCTGCTTTGAATTGCCCTGGACTTTTGAGACCTGCCCCCTGAGCTGCCAAGGACTGAGGAGACATGGCTGTTTTGCTGGTACTTTGTCTGTCTGTTTTGATGTTGTTTTGCCAGATTTGTCCACTGGTGAAAGACAGACCTGTTGTTGAAGAAGTCCTGGAACCTGGCTTTTGGCTAAGAAGCCCTGAGACTGTCCTGCAGACAGAGAGTGAATACTGTCCACTGGTGAAGGACAGTGCTGTTGTTGCAGGGGGTCAACATCTGGGTTTCCACATCTGGGTTTTTCAAAGCTGGGGGACTCTCAACAACGGCTTCCCAGAATTCAGATCAAATCACAGAACACTTCTCAAAGTGAGTCCCAAAACAAAGCTACACATCAGGGCTTATATAGCCTTCTCTTGGCTATGAGAATGTAACAACCTTATTGACTCACTGGCCAATCAAGAAGCATCTACTGAAAAACAAGCCTATACGGGGGGAATCTTTAAATGCCATTACTATCACAAGCAGGCACCCATCTAATAGCTCTGGCAGCTGCAAATCCCCAGAGATTTGGGACATAGTTTTCTCCATTCTGGAAGCACAGTTCTACTGCAGCAAAGAATTCAAAAGTCAAGTAAAGTGGCTGCTAATATGAGCAAGCAACGGAAGCACCAACGGACCATAGAATCCTTTTTTGGGGGGACAAAAAGGATCAAGGCATGGAGCTGGAGGAAGACAGCAAAGTCAGAACTCCTGCATCAAAAGCCTCCAAGAAAAATATGAACTGGTTATACGCCATGGAGGAGCTCAAGAAGGATTTTGAAAATCAAGTAAGAGAAGTGGAGGAAAAATTGCAAAGAGAAATGAGAATGATGCGAGAAAATCATGAAAAGTGAGTCAACAGTTTGCTAAAGAAGACCCAAAAATACACCGAAGAAAATAACACCTTAAAAAATAGACTAATTCAAATGGCAAGAGAGTCCCAAAAAGCCAGTGAGGAGAAGAATGCTTTTAAAAAGCCGAATTTACCAGATGGAAAAGGAATTTCAAAAAGTCACTGAAGAGAATAACTCCTTCAAAATTAGACTGGAGCAATTGGAAGCTAATGACTTTATGAGAAACCAAGATAATATAAAACAGATCCAAACAAATGAAAAAAAAAATAGAAGGCAATGTGAAATATCTCATTGGAAAAACCACTGACCTGGAAAATAGATCCAGAAGAGATCATTTAAAAATTATTTGGTCTACCTGAAAGCCATGGTCAAAAAAAAAGAGCCTCGACAACCATCTCTCAAGAAATTATCAAGCAAAATTGCACTGATATTCTAGAACCAGAGGGCAAAAGATAAATTGAAAGAATTCACTAATCACCTCTTGAAAAAGATCCCCAAAAGAAAACTCTTAGGAACATTATAGTCAAATTCTAGAGTTCCCAGGTCAAGGAGAAAATACTGCAACCAGTCAGGAAGAAACAATTTGAATATTGTGGAAACAATCAGCATAACACAAGACCTATCAGCTTTTACATTAAGGGATTGAAGAGCTTGTAATAGGATATTTTGGAGGTCAAAGGAGCTAGGACTAAAACCAAGAATCACCTACCCAGCAAAACTGAGTATAATGCTATAGGGAAAAATATGGTCATTCAATGAAATAGAAGACTTTCAAGAATTTTTGATGAAAAAAATCTGAGCTGAACAGAAAATTTGACTTTCAAATACAAGAAGCAAGAGAAGCATGAGAAGGTAAACGGGAAAAAAGAAACCATAAGGAACTTCTTAAAGTTGAACATCACTACATGGAAAAACAATAATTGTAACTCATAAGACTTTTCTCAGTATGAGGATAGCTGAAGGGAATAT
>NW_027187307.1:3274006-3285824 GCF_028583685.1 Petaurus breviceps papuanus
ATAAATATATATATATATATATATATATATATGTGAGTGTGGGCATTTGTATGTTCATGTATACATAGACATAGGGCAAAGGATGAGTTGAATGTTAAGGGATGATATCTAAAAATAAAATTAAGAGGTGAGAGAGGAATTTATTGGGAGAAGAAAGGGAGCAACAGATTAGGATAACTTATCTCATATAAAAGAGGCAAGAGAAAACTGTTACAATGGAGGGGAAGAGCAGGAAGGTGAAAGGGAATGGGACAACCTGATTCTCATTGAATTTGGCCTAGGGGCGGCCAGGTGGCACAGTGAGTAAGAGCACCGGCCCCAGAGTTAGGAGACCTGGGATTGGTTCTGGCCTCAGATACTTGGCACCCACACAAAAATATCTGGCCATGTAACCTTGAGCAAGTTATTTAACCCTGATTGCTTTAAAAAAAAAAGAATTTGGCCTAAGGAGGGAATAACATACACACTCAATTGGGTATCTTTTGAGATACTGGATAATGGGGGTGTAGGGGATAGGAAGGGGGAGGATAGAGCAGAGGGCAGATTCGGGTAGAGGGTAGTTAAGAGGGAAGCATTTTTGAAGGGGGATGTGGTTGAGGGAGAATGTGGAGTGGGTGGGGGGCAGGATGGGATGGAAGGAAGTGTAGTTGGTCTTTCACAATATAATTACTATGGAAATGATTTGGGTAAATACACATGTACAACCTATATCGAATTGCTTGTCTTCCCAGTGGGGGTGGGTGAGGAGGGAAGAAGGGGAAAAATCTGGAACTCAAAGTTTAAAAATCAAATGTTTAAAAATTGTTTTATTACATGCAACTGGGAAATAGGATATACAGGCCCTGGGGTATAGAGACCCATCTTGCCCGACTAGAAAGTTCAGGGGCTGAAGCGGGAGGATATAAGAGAGAGCAGATTGGGGGAGGGGGTATTCAGTAGCCTTGCTGTTTTGGGGTGGGGGTAGGGGAAAGATGGGGAGAGAAAAATTTGTACCCCAAAATCTTGTGGAGATGAATGTTGAAAACTAAAAATAAATAAATAAATAGATAGATAAATAGATAAATAAATAAATGAATGAATGAATGAATGAATAAATAAATAAATAAGTAAATGAATGAATGAAGAATGGGTTGAACGGCCCTCTCCAGGCAGGGTGCTTTGGGGATGTGGCTACGTACAAAACCAGCACCTTTCCCATCAGCCTGAATCACACCTTGCTTGCCCCTTAGAGCCTGTGCTGGAGCAGTTGTAGCATTAATTCTTTGCCTTTATTAAGCCTCTATAGGTTTTTACCTACCATAGCAGTGGCATTCCCAGGAAAGGGCTGATTTCAAGGCCTGAAATGTGTATACTTAGGTTTGCGAGTTCAGGCTTTATGAAATTTGGTTCTTCCGAGGTACACTGCCCACAGTGGGCATGCTGCCAGTTGGTGCTGCTCAGTCCCTCATCTGGGATTAAGCCACAGGGATGTTGTCGTGACATCCTGATTATAACCATGAATTTGGCAGACTCTTCTTTTAAAAACAAAACAAATAGCTAATCACAGCAGCATTAATAAGTAATGTAAGTGAGCTTTGGATCTGTAAGAACAAATCCCCCCCCCAAAAAAAAGAAACATCCTACCTAGGTACAATTTGGTATTTCTCACTGAAGATGAACTATTATTGATTATAACTTACTCTAACTCTGGGAGATTCTCCTGTCATCTCCTTCTATATCCTTTCCCTGAATCATAGTTTTAAGGGGTCCATTCACCATTCATCCTATTCAAGTCGTTAGACCAATTAAAGGGATGGCTTTTGATTGCCTTTCTAGCCCCTGTATATACAAGATTTTAAACCTAATGTTTCAGTAACTAGAAGCTCTGGGCCAATCCCACTGACCCTTCTTCATCAACTCTACCTGTGCAAAAAGAAAGAGTATGGCCAGTGAGGCATTGATCGCTACTCTCACAACATCCAAATGACCCTTTAAGATTAATTTTCTGCCAGCTTACTTATGCACCTTCATTTTCAAGCCAAGCTTTCCCCTTCCCTTTGGATCAAAGCATCATTTGCAAGCAGTGACTGTGTCTTATCCAGCAGCCTGCTTCTTGTACAAAGTTTTCTTTTACTGAGCTTAGAGTCAGCAAACCCTCAGTTTAGAGCAAGAAACTATAAAAGACCTAGAACAAAAGAGACCCAAATGGACAAAGGTTTAAACCTGTGATTTCAAAGCGGTTTCACTGCCAAACACTGTTCCCACCCTGGATACTGCTACCACCCAGGGCTCTCAGAGTTGACTTGTGACAAACTCTCCAGTGATCCAATCTGCCCAGCAATCCAGTCTACCCAGTGATCCAGTCCATCAAGTGATCCAGTCCACCGAGTGATTCAGTCTACCCAGATTTTCACGTGACTGAAAGGGTACCCAAATCCCATTCTGTGCAACCAGTGGCCAGAGGGCTTGTAAGCCCCCAGCAAGGAGGGGGATGGTCCAGTTTCTGGCTCCTTTCCCTTCACACATTCCTATGTACTTGAATTGATATACCATTCCAAGTACGAAGGGCTAATAATAATCAAAACTGTTTGCAAAACCAGTGAAAGTATGAAAGGGGAGGACCGATTTAATGGGTTTTGTAATCTGGTTAAGATTACTTTCTGTAGAGAGAACCAGTAATCTGGTTAAGATTACTTTCTGTAGAGAGAAAAGTTATCTTATAGAAAAGAGTTCCATGTGAGTTGTCCTTTTTGGAAAAATCGGGATTTGATTCAATTCAATAAATATTCTTTAGCAGTTACTCTGTAGCAAAAATGGTGCTATTCTAAACACTAGGGATCCAAAGAGCAAAGCAAAACTGTTCCTTACCTTAAGCACCTGGCATTCTACCTGCACTTTGGAGTTACTAGCCTGTGATAATAATTATGAGCTCCCTCAGGGAGCTTACATTCTGGTGGCATTGGTGGGGGATGGGGGGAATACAGCATGTACCCAGGAAAGTAAATACAAAATACATGCAAAGTCCTATTAGGAGGTTTCCATAAAGTGAGAGATTACCAACATCTGGGAGTTGGGGTGGTGAAAGAGACGAGGCAAGGACTCCTGGAGGAGGTGGGGATTCTGTGAGGGGCAGGTGAAGAGGGACCTTCTGAAGAGCCTAGCTCCAATGAGGTTCACATCCAGATGTGCAAGACCATAAAAACTAGATACTTGTGCAACTAGAAGCAGTTCTTAGGGTTTCTCATTCTTCTACCCTTGCCCAACAACTTAAGTCAAAGGAAAGCACCGGGTTTGCCAATGGCAGAGTCTTACAAGCCCTGTGAAGGCTGCCAGGTGGCCAATGAAGCTGGCCCTCTGGAAAGGCTACACGTTTATCTCATTGTATTTATGTCTAGCTCACATCTCTCTAGTTTTTCCCCAAGAATAACTGCTGAGATTTATGGAAAAGATGAAGAGATGTAGGCAGCCAGTTATATAATTAGGGGGTCTTGGATCTGCTTGAGTGGCCAGATTTCAAGAATTCAATGTAAAGGAGGAAGGTTACTAGTGGATCTGGACTTGGTCCTATGGGGTTTTATAATTGTCTCAATAACTTGGAGGAATAGATGGCTTACAGATTTTAGAGATGGCATAAATCTGGTAAGGAAAACTAAATAGTGGACAACAGACTCTGAATTCCAAAGGCCTCAGCAGGCTGGGTGCCTTGGACTGAATGGAATATAATGAATTTTAAGAGAGAAAAATTTAACAGAGTCTTATACTTGAGTTCTAAAACTTGATCTCCCACGTATAGGATGGGAGGGCATAGTGGTACAGTAGGTTGTCAGGGAAAAGATCTGGGGGCTTGTTAGTGAGGGAATGAATCAATCAGTAGTGTAATATGGTACCTTGGACAACACTCAGAAGTTCACATGGCCTCCAGGAACAAGTTGAGGATGTTCCTGCTGTCTCCTACCCTGGGCACACCACATCTGGATGATGGGGGTCGTGCTTGGGGGCCCCTGGTTGTGAAGCAAGCTTAGGAGCATATCCAGAGGAGTGCAACCAGAATTGGGAAAGACCTTGAGTCCAGTTCAGGGAAGGATGGATTAAACTCAGAAACCCTGAAATAAAGGAACTAGGGATATTTTTGCCTAGAGAAGAGAAGACAGAAGGGGCACATAAGAAGTGGGTTGTCATGCAGAGATGGGATTCAGCTTATCCTGTCTGGCCCCAGAGGGCAGATTCAGGACCACAAGGGAGTAGGGGAAAGAGAGGAGTTGCAAAGAATGTAAGGTTGATGTCAGAAAAACTTGAGGATCACTTGAGTTGTTCCTATGCTGAGTGGGCTTCCTTAGGAGGTGGTGGGAGGGGGTCCCCTTTACTGGATATCATCGTCAAACAGAATCAGGAGGCCTGTTGGTCAGGTAGGCTTTATAGATGTGGGGTGGACCAGATGGTCACTGAGGTCCTTCTGAGATATGACAAAAGGTGACTACATCTCCCAGCCCCCTTTCACTTCTTTTGGGCCAGCATTATCATTTAGCTTTTTACTTCTGGAAGGGGAAGGGGAGAGGAGGGTGAGGAGGTATGTTTCATATTCACTGATTTCAAATGTTCCAACATGCAAAATTTCACATTGGAAGAATGCCCAAGTAGCTTATGACCAGAATTGGTGCTATGGGAATTTCTTGCTTTGCAACCTCTCATCATCTCAGATTCTACCTTCAAAGAATCAGAGAATTCAAGAGTTGGACAGGACCATAAGAGGGAGTCTCAATTCCCTCCACCCCCTCACTACATAGATGAAGGAATGAAGGCCCAGGGAGGAGAAGAGATTATCCAAGGCCACCCAGCTAGTGACTGGCTCAACCCTGGGACCCTTGTGTTCTTTGGCCTTGACCATCCTACTTGGGCGTCCATTGGAGCCCTCTAGTGTTTATAAGCATCCAGGCTTCTCGGCTGGTACATTCCAAGAAGTAGCAGAAATTGTTTGTGTTTTTATGATTTCTTCAGAGTGTTTTAGCTCACAATTAATTACATCTATTTTAAAACATGTTGGTGTTTCTCTGGACTGTTGGCATAAGTATGCAACTGACTTTCAAGATTTTAAAAAGCACATCTTTGGGATCGACTCCCATTTGCTATTTTGATGGTGAGCTGCACGCTCTGGCAGATTAAAAATATGCTCAAAGGCATTAACGAAGTCCGATACTTTGGCTTTTGCATCCTAATGAATATTGAACTATTTTGTACATGCTGAGTGGTGTGTTGGAAATATTTATGAGTAAACACTCTGAGAGTCATGCACCAAAAAGTCTAATTATAGTTTATTATTACTTATGTGAATTCACAAAATACAATTTAAAGTGAAACCGAGAGCTTCCCATTCCCTCTGTCTGGCTGGGTACGATTCTGCCTGTGGCCCATCACCTCCTGAAAATATGTCTCTATCTTTGGATCTGCACAGAGCAAATAGAGCAATGGCAAGAACTCTGGACTCAGAGGTCAGAGAGACCCGGGCTCAAAGATCGCCTCCAACGTCACTGAACCATGTGACCTGTAGTAAGTCACTTTGTATCCCTCGCCATAAAATGAAACTATTAAGAGAAGAAAGTGAAAGAAGGGATAAAGTCTGTGTGCTTTATTCAAGGCACTGATAGAGATGCTCAGCAGCCCAGTGCCCAGCACAGAGTCCCAAGGCACTCCACCTTAGACCTCTTCCGATGACGACACAAAGCTGTTTACTGGAATTCTTTGGGTCCACTTGATCAGTTCTGAATGTACCTTTGGGAATCTAGCTTTCTCCAGCATAGTTGTGGGCCAAATCATTTCCAAGCCCAACAGAGATCTCCTTTAACCTGTGCTCAAGCGCCCCAAACAGAGCAGCGTCTTTGGTCCATTCATCTACATGCCTCTACACATTCCTTCACATCAGATCATCCACCCACCCTGGATATCCTCTGGACTTCTGCCCCATGGCCACACCCTCTGGACCTACCTTTTCTACCCCCTAGTCTCCAAAGACCAGGCCCTGGGGGAATGAATGCACTAAGGTCTAGAGCTCTGGACCACCTAGCCCATTATGTCTAGCCATCTCCAGGTCACTGAAAGCATGTGTTCCATTCCTGTCCTGTTACAACCTGCACCATGCTACAGTGCACCTAGCTCCCCTCTCCCTTCTACCGTTTGTAGAACCAAAATCAAATTAATATTGTCACTGCTTCTGGAAAGGATATATCCATTGCTTCCTCTACTCACCATTCCCATGACTCTCCTGCAGAAAACCCTTTCCCTGGCTCCCAATCCCCTAGAAGTGTTGTCTCTTTCTATTAGAATGTCCTGCTTGGGGACAAAGACTATCTCACTTTGGGCTTTTTATCTGCAGCACTTAGAAACTGCTGGCATGTAGGATGCACTTAATGCTTCTCATTCATTCTTTTATTCAGGCCCTAACTGCGCCATTATTAAGCCCACGTCTCTCCATCTCTTCCACAAAAATAACATAAGAGATATTGTCAAATGACTTCCTAAAAAATCTAGGGTTGAGGAGCTGTGAATCAGTCTAGCCATTCTGAAAAGCATTTGGAACAATGGCCCCTAAGTTACTAAACTGTGCATGCTTTGGGCCCAGCAATACTACCAAAGAGATTAAAGATGAAAGGAAAAGACCTATGTGTACAAAAATATTTATAGCAGCTCTTTTTGTTGTAGACAAAGCCAGTGTCTATCATTTGGGGAATGGCTGAACAAATTATGGCATAAGATTTAATGGAATATGAGTGGGCTATGAGAAATGATGAAAGGGAAAACCTGGGAAGCCTTTTGTATGAACTGCCGCAGCCTGAAGTAAGCAGAAACAAAATAATTTAGAGAATGACCCTAATAATGCCAAGGAAAATAACTTCAGAAGACTTGAGAACCCTAATCAATGGAGTGGACAGCCATAAGCTCAGAAGACTAATAATGATGAAGGGTTTCTTCCACCCCTTAGTGAAGATGTGTGGCAGCTGTAGGAGATATGTACTTTCCAACGTGACCAACGTGCAAAACTGGGTGGTTTGTATACTTATTTGTCTTAAGAGAAGGCTATTTATTTGGGGAGGCAGAGGTGTGTGTGTGTGTGTGTGTGTGTGTGTGTGTGTGTGTGTGTGTGTGTGTGTGTGAAGGAGGATTAGAGGATAAGGAGAGCAATACAAATAAAAAGAAAAGAAAGAAAACGACCTGTTTACATTTAAAAATGAACAGAAGAAAGCAGAAGGAAGTCTGAAGGGGACGGAAACGAGGAGGGCAGTATCAGTCCGATTATGCTGACTTTAAAATATACTTTAAAAACAATCTGGCCAGAAGAGAGTCACCATTGCATCTGCAATCTTTTATTTTCTAGTCTCTCTCTATGGAAACATTCATGTTTGGCCTGCAGGTTTTCCATGTCAATGACCCTTCTAGTCCAGCATCCAAGCTCCCAGGGGAAGCATTTCCTGACCTCCAGGTTGTCAGAGCTCTTTCCCTCCCTAAATCTTCTTGTGTTGACTTGTCTGCATACAGCTGAATCCCCCCACTAGGATGTTCAATTCCTTGGGGATGGCGCAGGGGCAATTTTCATCTTGGTCTGCGTGTTCCTGGGACCTAACACTGCTTGGCCCTGAGAAAGCATTTAACCAATGCTTGTTGAATAAACTGAAGTTTTCAAGTTAAGAAATAGGTGAAACAGTCTAGTAATCAGCTAAGGGGGAGGAGTAAAGGCCAGAGGCCAGAGTTGAGGGCATCTGGGTTCCTTCTCAGTCACTTAGGGTTCATATAATAAATAGCTGTGGCTAACCCAACATGCAAGCACAGGATAGAATGCAGACCTTTACAGTGGAGAGGAGTTTATGTTGACTTGAGTATTCTGAGGTGACATACCGACTGCTTTATGCTAAGTCATATAAAGTTAAGAGAAAGGCTGGTATATGAAATGATAATAGTAATGATAGCTCCTTTGAGTTATAACCCATAATCCCTGCCAACAGGGGTGGGGTGCACAGTGGCAAGGTAGGAGAGTGCCAATGAGGGTGATGTATGGCAGGGACTTTATGTGTTCAGAGATAATTCTAGTAGCTCTGAAGATGTGGCAGGGAGCCTGAAATTCTGAGTGCCTGGCCCTTGGTGACACCAATGACTGGGGAGTGGAACATAACTGATTCCAAGAGTTAAAGAAATAGACAAGGAGGGTGTTATGGTGGTGGCCATTCAGATCCAGGTGATTACCACCAAAAATTATGGAAGGGTTATCTTCTCAGAGTTTGGACTTGGTGGTCAAAGTAACCTATGCCAGGGAGTGGTAGGCATGGTGGGCCACATCACTGCAGTCTCTAAACATTGAACACCTACTGAATATCTGCTTAGACACAACCTAGGGGCTCGAATGATCCATCAGCAGCTCACAGACAGCTGAGCCCCTTTTACAAATACAGACCACAAGGGAGGCTTGAGGATTCTACAGACCAACTTTGCTGAAAAGGATCATTATCACAGGCTGAACTGTTGCCCACAATCCCCCACACATAACATTGTATACAAGTTTAGCAAAGCTGTTCTTAGTAGATGTCACTATAGCCAACACACATGAACTCCAAGCTACATGGAACAAAACTTCTGAAATATGGAGTCCTAATGGAAGAAAACAGCATGATGGGAGGATACGGTTGGCAGGGTATCTGTTGGCCCTGCTGCCCCATCTGCTCCTGGAGTGATCCTAAGAATGATCTTAGTAAGCCCCCAGAAGATGTCTTTCCATCTTAGGATTCTGATTCGATGACAAAAAGCTGGCATTTTCTGTATCTAGGAAATAGGCCAAAGGACATTAATTACCAAAGAATGAGAATAGGATGGTGCACTTCCACAGGACCCTTTTTACAGGAAGCCCCTTGAAAAAGGTGAGAAGAGTCAGATGAAAAGTAGCATGTTGAGATCACGCTCACAGGGCTCCAAATTGCCCAGGATGTAGTTAGTGTAACTGCTATGATCTCTAATTTAGAGTAGGAGAGACTTGAGGCTCTGAGACCCTGTAACAAATTTGAAACACACAAGGCAGGATTTGTATCCTGTCTCCAGGATTCCAAGTTCGGTGTTCCTTCTAAGGGATCACATTGCCTCAATCCAACAACTTTGTTCAGCACATCCTTTATTCTGTAACAACAGCTTCCTGGCCTCATGCAGAGACAGGATGGACCTTCGACATCAATAGTGACCTGCTCATTTTATAGATCAAGAAAAGAGGATGCCAAGTGTGTCAGAGACTGGCCAAGGTCACACAGGCAAAGCTGAGATTCAAATCCAGGCCCTCTGGAGTTCTAATCCACTCTACCATGCTAATTAAGATCTGAAAACAATCCATTTGGAGGGTATCCAGGGAACTGGAAGGATCCTAGGGCAGACAGGAGTTCTGCTGTTGGGAAGTGGGTCTGGCCCACTTGGGGTCATGAAAGTATGTCCTAGGAGAGAGGGAAGAAACCCTGTGAATGGAGCTGCCTACCCCTATCATCCCAGACCATTTTCTACAGGGGGGCTAGCAGGGATACCAAACCTCACTGGTACCTGAATTGAAGTAGAAAAAGCTAACCTCACCCCTAGTGCCCCTGACCTGATACATGCCCCAAAGAGTGAGGGAACCAGCAGTCTCCTCCTCCCTCTGTGTCTTGTGTTGCCCTGCCCTGCCAACAGCAACCCCATTCTTCCCTGAGCACCCTCCTCCTGCTGAGGATTCTGAGGAATGGCACAATGAATTTTCTATTGATCAAAGGTTGATGGGAATGCAATGTGTTTTGTGGCAATTGGAATGATCAAAATAAATCTAGCTTTCTCAATGGGTAAAAAGCAGTCAAATATGTCTAGGGGGAGGGAAAGGGAGGACATCTATTGCCAAATCTTTTCGCCATTTGTTTTCCAAGGCTGCTCATAGAAATGAGCCCCTTCTGACAGGGAACCTGAAAAAGGAGACCAAACAGACAGCCCAAGCTGAAAAAGGTCAGGAAGCAACAGTCTGGAAGACAAGATGGAGAAGGAGGGACTTGTGTCATCTCAAAAGAGACACTAAAATCTGCATATGTGAGTGTATTATGAATGTGGATGTGTGCATGAGCACACACAGATGTCTATGTCTATGTGTGAACGTCTGATAGAGCCAGAGCCGGAGAAAGGGCTCTATCTGCAGGCAGAGGACCTGGATTTGAATCAAATCATAGCTTTGTCACGTATTGCCTGTATGACCGTAGGCATTGAAAGCTGATGCATGTGTGTCCACACACGTGCACACATATCCATAACCCAGATGTGCACACAGTATATTTGTGCATTCATACATGTGTTTATTGTGTTGTGTGCATAGATATCCTCATACACGTATGTACACGTGACCAAATAACCTCTCAGTATACTACTCAGTAGCATACTGTTCAAGATGCATTGGACATGGGGTTTGGATGGTTTGGCTTGGAGCCAGAACTCGCGTATTTTCTACTCGTCCAATTCTGATTGAGTTGCTGACCACTCTGGGGCCTAATCCAGCCTGCCACCTGCTTCTCTACTGACCAAGAGCTAAGGATGGATTTTACATTTTAAAATACAACAAAACTTTATTGTGAAATGACCCCCCCCCCAACCCTCATTCTTAACTCAAGGTCTATACAAATCAGGTGACGGCCAGATGTGGCTGGCAGGGCCCTAGTTTAACAATCCCTGCTCTGGGCATCGCTTTGGTTGGTGAGGGGCTTAGACTTGATGAGCCATGAGGTTTTTTGCAGCTCTGGATCTAGAATCTTCCTCATTGTGTATCCAGGGTGAGCCCAAGCATGGCGAAGGGCCCACCCAAAAACACAGTATGGGACAGAGCCTGACCCTGTCACAAAGCCCCAAGGGAGGACCTAAAGCTGGAGAGAGAAGGAAATCCAATCCAGAGCTATGCAGACCCCCCCCATACAAAGTAGGAGGGAATAACTTCATAGCACCTGCAAGCAGAGACTCAAAGGAAAAAAAAAATGGATTTTCCCAAAGGACCACATGAATGATTAAGACAAATAAAGCAAGAAAATAATTTTTTTATGCTTTGTATGAAAGAACTGGAAGAAGAATAAATATCTTAGGAGGGAAAGTGACAAACTTTACCCAGGGACTCCCTGAAAACAAGAATAGGCCAATCAGAAATCAATGACTATGAGAAAGTAAGAAATCTTAGGACAAAATCGAGACTGAAAAAAAAACAGATATCTGATATGTGCATAAAGTATGCACTAGAATCAAATGATATATAGCAGAGATGTAGGAATGGCAACTTCAAGAAGGTATTAGCATAATTAATTATATAATTACCCCAAACAAAAAACACATGAATATTGGATGTTCCGTAGGCGTCTCAAACTCAATATGCTCAAAACTGAACTCAGGATCTTGTCCCCAGAAACCTTTCCTGCTTCTTAATGTGAAGGGCAGCACCATCCTCCCCAGCACCCAGTCACCCAGTCAGCCAGGCTCACTACCTTCATGACATTCCTGCCTCCCCTTTCATGCTCACTACACAAGTCCAACATGAGTCTTGAGTCCTTTTGACCTCCCTACCGTGGCTCATATATGTCCCTTTCTCTCCACCAGGAATAGACTAGCTCACTCTTACACTCTCACTTACACCCTTACACTCGCACTTGCAGTCTTATACTTGCACTTACACTCTTACACTCGCACTTGCACTCTTATACTTGAACTTGCACTCTTATACTTGCACTTACACCCTTACACTTGCTCTTACACTCTTGCACTTGCACTTACATTCTTACACTCTTACACTCGCTCTTACACTCACACTTGCACTCTTATACTCGCACTT
>NW_027187307.1:3285834-3344025 GCF_028583685.1 Petaurus breviceps papuanus
CTTACACTCGCTCTTACACTCACACTTGCACTCTTATACTCGCACTTACATTCTTACACTTGCTCTTACACTCTTACACTCGCACTTGCACTCTTACACTTGCACTTACACTCTTACACTTGCTCTTGCACTTGCACTCTTATACTCGCACTTACACTCTTACATTCGCTATTACACTCGCACTTACACTCTTACACTCGCACTTACACTTACACTCGCACTTACATTCTTACACTCACTTTTACACTATGACCATGGTCTTCCAGCTGATCTCCCCATTGGAGGCCCTCATTCACTCAGGTGTCAGAGTAACCTACTAAAGTGCAAGTCTGATCACATCAGCCCCATACTCCATAATCTCCACTGGCTCCCAATGACCTCTACAATCAACTATAAACCAATCTTTCTAGTTCTTAAAGTCCTTTCAAATCGGGCTCTTTCCTGGTTTTCCAGTCTTCTTATACTTTACTTCTCTCTGCATGCTCTGGGATCCAGTGCCTGGTCTCCCTGCTGCTCCTTGCATATACTGCTCATCTCTGTGCTTAGCACAGTGCCTTGGCACATAGTAGGTATTTAAAAATGTTTATGCTTGGATGATTCATCTCCCAACTCTGGAACCATTCATTGACTGCCCCCAGGCCTGGTGTGCTCTCTCCTCACTTCTTGGATTCCCTGACCTCCTTCGAGACTCAGGCGGAATCCCACTTTCTGCAGGAGGCCTTTCCTGGGCCTTATCTCTGACCTTACTGTCTCTCTGCTCTATCTTATCTGTACACAGTTGTTTGCATGTTGTCTCCCCAGTTAAACTATGAGCTCCTTCAAGGAAGGGGCTGTGTTTTTGCCTTTTGTTGTATCTCTAGAGCTTAGCACAGTGCCTGGCAGACAGCAAGCACTTAATAAATGGATGGTGACTGATTATAGCAAGAAAAAACCCCCAACTTTATACAAAACACAGCATTCATTTGAACTGAAAATCCTAAAAAGCACAATCATGAAGGACGCTTCATCAATGAGATCAAAGGCATATATCTAATGGAAAGAGCCAGCATTTTTCCCCAAGGGAGAAATGCTGGAAGCTTTGCCAATAAATTGAGAGGCAAGGCAAGTGTGCCTCCTTTCTACACTGTGATTTCACATAGTACTAGAAACATTAGACAAAGCAGTAAGACAAAAGAGAAATTAAAGCAATAAATATTAGCAAAGAGGAAGTGAAATGATCCCCATTTGCAGAGAGATGATAGGAGCATTTTCTTAGAAAATCCTAGGTAATTGGCAAGGAAATTAACATGATGATAGCTTTGGTAAAGTACTGGGATAGCAAGTCCAATTAAATAACCAGGATTTCTGTATGTTATAAACAAAAATGAAGAAGAAATGACAAAAAAGAAATTCCATCCAAAGTAACTGCACAATTCCTCATAGAGACTTAGAGTTGGAAAAAATCCCAGATGTTATCTCATCTACTATTCCCCTCATTTTACAGAAGATGCCATATACCTGGAGTGACTTGCTCAAGGTCACCTGGGTAGTAAAAATGTCAGCTCAGTCAGTCATTCAATCAGTCAACATTTCTTGAGTGGCTACACAATGTGACAGGCAGTGTGCTAAGTGCTGGGATACAAATATAAAATTTGCCCCAAAGTCTTGACTTTCCATCTACTGCTTTTTCTACTATGCCGTGTTGCTGGCACTAGCATGTGCTATGACCCATTTGGGACTTAACAGAGAAATAAAGGAAGACCCAGAGAACTGCCGAGATATTTAATGCTCATACCCAAGCTGTATCAATAGAATCAAAATGATAATGTTGCAATTCAATTGTGTCTGACTCTTCCTCACCCCTTTTGGGGTTTTCTTGGCAGAGATACTGGAGTGCCGTGTTACTTCCTTGTCTAGCTCATTTTACAGATGAGGAAACTGAGGCAAATAGGGTTAGGTGACTTGTCCAGGGTCACAGAGCTAGCAAGTGTCTGAGGCAGGATTTGAATTCACAGAGTTCAGTTTCTTGACTCCAGGAGCAGCACTCTATCCCAGCTATGACAATACTAACTAAATCTACAGATTTAACACCTTACCTATGCAACGACTAAAGGAGATATTTTATAGAGGCAAAATAACAAAATTCACTTGGAGAAATAAAAGGTCAGGAATGCTAAGGGAAATAAATAATTGAGGAAAAAAGGGAGTGAAGAGTGCCTAGCATTATCAAATCTCCAAATTTTATTATAAAGCAATATCATCATAACTATTTGGTTCTAGTTAAGAAATAAAAAGTGCATCAGGCTTACAGACAAGATAGGCGAGAAATAGAAGCACCAAGCCAAGAATGTATGCAACCGAAGGAAGAAGGGTTCTCTCTGACCAGAGCTGCTAGGAAAATCAGAAAGCAGTCTGGTGGAAATAGTAGTCTGACACCACATGGCAAGCAAGCAAGCAAGCATATCTTAGGCACTGACTATATTCCAGGCACTGAACTTGTGCTGGGGCTATGAAGACAAAAATGAAACAGCCCTTTCCCTGAAGGAGCTTACATTCTATGTTAAGAAATACCTTGCACATGCCTACTCACGTGTTTTGGGCCTGCTTCACTGTTCTCTCTGCTCTCGTGCTCATTCAGGCTGGTCTGACTCTTTGTGTCTCTGTGGACCATAGAACACCAATACCATCCATGAATTTTTCTTTCTTTCCTTTTTTGGGCAAAGATACTGGAGTGGTTTGCCATTTTCTCCTCCAGCAGATCAAGGCAAACAGAGAGTATCTGAGACTGGATTTGATCTCAGGTCTATCCTGACTCCAGACCCAGCACTCTCTCCAGAGTCACCTAGTTACTTCCTAAGGTGCCACTAAAACATATTCTCATGGGCAGAGAGGTGTATGTGCATGGTAAAGCCTTGGGTCCTCATGTCACCTTTCTGTTCCTGGTTTGGAGAGGGAAGTTGGATGCTGCCTGCCAGACCAGGCCACTTTTCTTCTCCCACTGGGCAGGTTCTACTCCTGAGTCACAGCCCTCAACCCTAACCTTGCAGTTTTCTCAGTGCAGGCTTTTGGAGAACAGGGAAAATGAGAAAGACATAGGCCCCAACCTCTGCCCACACAGCAATGGCAACTGACTCACCTTAGCCCAAGGGAAGAAAACCCTGGTACACTTTGAGCTGCTAGGAGATATATAGAAAGAAAATCAAAAATAAAAAAACCAAACCCTGACAGTTTCTCTCATTTTTTCTGAGGCCCACTTAGGATAGAATCCTCACATTTCAAACAAAGAGTTGAGCCCTCTGTCTCTCTCCATATTCCCGTTAGTCACGGTCTCTCCTCTGCCACTGTCTCCCCAGCCCTGTTAGCAAAGAATGAAATAGACACATAAGCACCTATTATCTGTTATCATTTTATAGCTAGAGTAAGCCTGCTTTAAAGTGCTAATTAAATCAGGAATTATGAACAAATTTAAAAGAACAGAGAAATGCTGGAGAAAATAACTGTTGTCTGTGACCAGAAGGAGAGACAGGAGGGGAGGCAAAGCAATTCACTGTCTCAGATCTGCAGGAGAGATGGACCCCAAGCCTCAGGCTATTCTCTCCATTCCCTCCTTCTTCTCCCAGATGGAAAGAGCAGTCAATGACTCAAACCACATGGACAGCCTGATCCACAGTGCCCAGATCTAGCTTCCATTCTGGCCTCTTTACTGAATGGCATGTGCAATCTCTCTCTCCCTACAAAATCCCAAACCTCAAATTCCAACCATTTGTTACTGGGCAGTAACTACTTCACTCAATACTCCTCATACCCTCAAGGTTCCTCCCAGGATGGGAAACGACAGTGTGAGAACTACATTTCCCAGAAATTCACATAGCCAGGCTCCCTGCCTGCAGAGATCTGTCTCTAAAGGACTTCACTTATAATGGGTTTCAGCTGGGGAAAATGTGCACACTTGGAGACCATGCTTGCCAAGACAGGTAGGTTGCACTTCCCAGGACTTTGTGTCCTGGAAAAGGGATGGATGAATACTGAAAATAAGGCAGCATTCAGGGCGGCAAGGAGGACACAGAGTCAGAGACGGAATAACATGGCTTTACAAGAGGCAAATGATGAGGACTGGCCTCATGACTTGAGACACATATTCATTGCTCCCCTTCAATATCTTTTCCTTCATGAATTGATATTTGTAAAAGTGATGCACAAAAGGATTACAGCAAGATATGCAAAAAGTATTCATTATACCCAAGGACGGTTTATACCAGGTATGCAACGATGATTCAACATTAGGAAAATAATACCATTTATGATATCAAAAAGAAAAAAAATACCAAGGATATCCCCCTCTCCTCATTTTTATTTGACCTGGTTCTATGAATACAAATGATTTCAATAAAATAAGAGAAAGAAATTAAAGGCATAAACATTGGCAACAAAAAGACAAATTTCCCCCTCTTTTCAGACATTGTGATGGTTTACTTAGAAGAACACAGAGAATCTAGAGAGTAACTAATTGGCACAATGTTTTAGTAAAGTAACAGTATACAAAGTAAACCATTGAAATCACCATCCTTTTTATAAAGCAAAAATGAAATCCAAATAAAAGAATGAAAAGAAAGGGAAATTCTAGAAGGGTTAAGTACAAATGCATAAATATCTGGGTGTCAATCTACTATCACATTCAATATTTATATAAACACACTTAAAACATGGACTTATAGTCATTGCTTATATTTAATCTACTTGACAATGCCAATAAAATAAAAATAATGATAGGCCTAAATGAATTTAGAGATTTTGTGTGAAATCAATAAATAAACTAAGGGGATACTTTATAGAGGTAGACAAAATAATAACATTCATCTAGCAACACAATGGGCAAAAGGAGCAAGAAAGTAAGAGTAGCATCATCCCAATATAAAGAAGTAACCATCAAAATGACTTAGAACTGGTTAAAAACAGAAAGGTAGATAAGGAGGACTGAGAACGAGCTAGCACAAATATATAAGAACAAGACCTATTTGGGCTGAGTTGAGGAGGGGAGGGGTAGCCTTGAAATGAACTGAGGGATGAGGATGAGAAATAGGGTTAGTCATCAGAAGGTGGAGCAAAAGATGGAATGATTAAAAAACAACAAATTATGGTCCGACGGTGGCGTTTTAAAGCTCATGTGCATGAAACTGTAACACTGGTGGGGGTCACAAGATCTGTGTGTGGCGGAGGAGGAGTGGTAGTGTAGATCATGGGAACTGAGGACATAGAGGAAGTGGGAAGTTAGCGTGTTTGACAGAGGAGCAATGTGTATGCTATACTTTCCTAGTTAGAGGACAGGAGGAGTTGGGGTAGAGAGAAAGACTGAGTCAAACGTTAAACTCACTGAGGACAGAAGGAAGGAAATATCCTCGGAATTAGAAGCTAACGTCCACCAGAATCCTGATATTAACTGGAAGCTCAGAGGACGAGATGTTACTCAGTGATGGCAAGTTAGGAAGTAGGAATGGAGAACAAGGAGTATTCCTACTCTTCCACCACAACCTGCGAATTGGGAGTGAATGAAAATAAACCAATATTGGAAAGGGTGATTAGGGGTGCGATGTCATCATGAGGGAGCCAGGTCTCATGAGACAGAAGATGGAAAGGAAAAAAGGTTTGAGATGAAAGAATTTATTTATTATGGAGTAGGCATTCCAGAAAGCACAGTCAAAGGGGCAGGATTTGGGGTATTCTTTTTAAAGATCGAAGATCCACCTCTTTATGTGTCTATTTGTTCCTCATCCTGCAGAATTACTGATTTATTGTGTCAAAAATGGTAGATAACAGTGCTGGCCCCAGAGTCAGGAGGACCCGAGTTCGGTTCCAGCCTCAGACACTTAACACCCACACAAAAATCTAGCTGTGTAACCTTGGGCAAGTTACTTAACCCCAATTGCCCTCCAAAAGGCAAAAAAATGGTAGATAACTTATCTCTCTTTTTGCCAAGTTTTTTTTTTCAAAGGAGCAGTCATATTTGGTTCAGATTTCAGCACAAAATTTGCAAAGGTCTAAGAAAAAAAAGAACAAGACCCATTTGCCAAATAATAAGTGGTCAAAGGATATGAATACACAATTCTCAAGAGAATTGAAACTCATCATAAAGACTTTTCCAAATCACTAATAATAAAAATGTAAATCAAAATACCTCTGAGGTTTCACCACGTATTTGTTCAACACATATTTGCCAGTAGACTGGCAAAGATGAAATAAGATGGTGAGTAGGGTCACAGGCAACAGATGAACATACCCAACCAGGAGCAATGTTACAATTGATTCAATTATGGAACAAGGTTCCAAAACTTTAGTTGGGGGAGGAAGAAGAAGGTAGTTGTCAAGGAGATGACCAGAAATTATGGAATGAGGGAAAGTAAAGGGACTTGTGAGGATCAACTGAAGGAACTAGAGATGTCGAACCTGGAAAAAAGAGAGCCTTACAGGGAATTCCAGCTGTCTTAAAGAATTTGAAGGGCTTCTTTATGGAACTGAGGTTTCACTTTTTTTTGCTTGGCCCCAGAGGGCCCAACTAGTAACAATGTATAGAAAATGAATAGAAGCTAATGTAAGTTTAATGTAAAGAAAGATTTTTGAATACTCTGAAGGTGGAATTGGATTGTCCCTAGAAGGGATTTAACTTGAGGCTGGACACCTGAGCACCTGTTGGGCAAAAGCCCTACATGGAGGTTCTGTGATTTGCCATCATTCTTTCTCAACAACAGAATGTCAGAAATGGCCAGCTGGGGATGGGAGAGGACGGGGGTAAAGATAGGGATGGGAAGAAAACATGTATTTTTTTTTTACCAATACACTTTTAGCAACTAACATTCAGCATGTGCCCCAATCTCTTATGATAGAAATCCTTCCTTTCCTGTGAAGCTGCACCGTCTTACTTTTGAAGTTCCCTCTGACCCTTATTTCCTTCCCCTCTCCATACATCCCCTCCCCTAGAAATCCTCCTCCCCTCCCACCTCCCATTTTTCCAACTTCTGTACTCCAAGTCAGCGTCCTTCACTAAATACGCAGCATGGAGGATTGATTCAAGCTTTAATAAAGTGCTGAGCACTTTCTGATTGAGCAATTCAAACATCTCCTCGATCGACATCTCCCTGTATGGTTTTAAGATGCGTTTGACTAGAAAAAGCAGGAGACTGTGAAGATGACAACCTGTCCTCTGTCCTTCATGACTGCAGGTCATTTGTTGGAATTGAAAATAATCTCTATCAGTTTCTCATGTGCTTATCGGGTCAGTTACATGGCATAATCATGTATCTGTCACTATAGATATTTCAGATCTGGTTAATTCAAAAAAATAGCAAAGTGGAAATACAGGCCTCTGACTTTAAAGAATGTCTCCATTTAAGTTGGTCTTTTGATCCAGTGTAATAGAGTGAATTCCAGTGAAGCCATCAAGAGTTTGATGTTAAGTCTTGGGAAAGAAAACATTGGGAACAAAACCAAAAAAACAAAGCGTTCTTGTCAGAAGTGAGGGAACCATGCTGAGGGCAACGTGCACCATGTGTAACCCAAAGACTGCCAGAGGACTGAGCTGATCCACTTGAACCATGAGCTTGTAGTTACCCATGTCTTATCCTGTTTACCTGGCACAATGAGAGGATGTTCTCTGGTAGACAGGGTAAGACATGGATAAGGGTTACACAGGAGGTGCAGCCATGGCAGGGGGTGATTCACGGAACATACAGATCAGACAGATAGAGTATAGATTCCCTGGAGCATTGAAGTATGAGGCAGATCATTTCTTTGCCAAAGAAGCAGTAACACAGTGATACTCCCTAAATTCCCCCCAAGAACCAATGAGGGTTGCTTAGAAATCATCATCCCTATGGAGTATGGCAGAGTTGCTCAGTGGAAAGTTCTGGATCTGGATCAGAGGACTTCATTTCAAACTGTATTATGATTTCATGGATAGAAGTGATAGATATAGAGTCAATTTCATCTTACTCACTGGCAAAGTCCTTTTATGTTCATGGGCAAAGAAGACCTTCGAGATGGCAACTTTCCCATTACAAGAATGTGTCTCTGGAGCCCCAGGAGTCCATCTAGGCAGGGAATTAACTTTGTAGCTCTGTGACCTTGGCCAAGTCCCTTCTTCTCCCTGGGCCTCAGTTTCCTTTTCTGTAATATGAGGGGGTTATACTGGGTGACTTTGAAGGGCCCTTCCAGTTCTAAATCTGTCATCCTATTGATCAATTCAGTTCTAAATATGTTCCTAAATGGGGCTATCAGTTCAATCAATCCCGTTATACCACTGCCTTTCTCTCTCCTGAATGGACTGGTTAATTTATAGACCCATCTGGTGGTCTTGGTGTTTTGGTAACCTCAACCTTCAACACCCTGATTAAAAGTGAGCAGAATTCTAATACTCTGGCCAGCTCATGTTACCAATTGCTTTTTCATCAATAAAAGCACTCAGCATGGAGAGACTTTTGCTTGAATTTTAATGCAGGTTTTAGGATTGATTATTCCTTTTCTTCCTATTATTATTATTATTATTATTATTATTATTATTTTAAGATCTCTCCCTGTATGAAATTAAAATGGTGAAGTAAAATTACATGAGTACTGTATTAGGAATCTGGGGGCCTGAGGGCAAGTGCCAGCTGTGCCACTAAAAGATGCCTCTCCAGGCCTCAGGCTTCTTTGCTATAAAATGAAGGTGTTGGACTAGGTGGGTCTGGGGGATTTTTCAGCTCTCAGCCTATGATCCTGTGCTTACTCCCCCCAGCTAGACTGTGATTCCTACCGCTGGCCGGCCCTTGCCAGGAAGGAATAACAGAGAGCTAGAATAAAGCTGAGGACCCAGCCACTTGACCAAGTTTTTAGAAAACCAAGTTCATAATATCTTTATAAAACATAAGCAAAGTGAGGCTTTGGTTAAGGAATGTCCTAGAAATAAAGTTCTGTTATAAGAAATGAGCCTCATTACAAACAGCAAATTGTCATGGTAAGTGACATTTCCACACCACTTCCTGTTCACCAGGGGCACCTTTATCCTCTGTCCCTGTATCCCCAGTGGGGCTCCACTACTGGGCCTCCATGGCCCAGGGGGTGGTATGTAGGAAGCTCTTCATAGATGCTTGATGCTTTGACTGACTAGTGTTCTCTCATTTGATTTCTGTAACAAAGCAGTGAAGTCTATGGTGTCTTTCCCTCCTTTTGTAGAGGAGGAAAATGAGACTGAAAGTACTTAAATGACTTATTCAGGTTTACACAGTTAAGCTAGGCAGTGTCTAAGGCAGGATCGGAACCCAGGTCTTCATGAAGTCAAGCCCAGTGCTCTATCCTCTACACCACCCCACCTCTACCATACCAATATATCCCTTTTCCCCCAAATAAAAGAAATGCACAAGTCAAGTAAAGCAGGACAAAAAATATCTTAGGGAAAGATAAATGTAGCCCAGGGTCACATGACATTAATGAAACACCAGACGAGCCCAGGTCTCCTGACTATTCAGGTATTAAGTATAGATATCCACTACAAGCTATGAATATAGAGTTTGCAAATGAATTCTACCTGAAATTTTTATGACAACCGTCCCCCTGCCAGACCTGGAGAGACCTTTAACCTTGGGCATTCACTCTAGGGAATCCTGGGTACTGCTCTGGTCACTGTGCCTCAAGGAGAACAAGTGAGAACATGCAATGCCAATAGTCCTGTGACTGGTACAAGGGAAGTCCCAGGTGGGCAGACTAAAGAGGGGGCCCTTTGGTTGGGGGAAAGACAAACACATGAAACACAGAAGTGATAATTAAAGGCCATCCCCTCATGAACAGTGGAAGAGGGAGCCCTAACTGGGTTGCCAAATCTCTAAACTAACTCTGAGAACTAGAAGCAACACAGTATTGTGGATGAAGTGCCAGCGTCAGATAGACCTGGGTTCAAATCTTTCCTTAAATGCTAGCTGTGTGACCCTGGGCTAGTCACTTCACTCCTCTAAGGCTGTGATGCCTTCTCTGAAAAATGGAGAGAATAAGAGCATTCACATTCCAGGGTTGTTGTGTGGTCTGTGCCTTTGGGGGAAGTATCCACAAACGGGAGATCCCTGATCAATCGATCGATCAAAAATGTCTTCTTCTAACTGCTATTCAACTTGGTTAAAAATCATTGTGCAGTCATGGGAACTCTGGTTTGGGTGGGGTCTCTTTTCCTTAACTCTCTACTTTCACATATATAATGGAAAAACTGAGTGATTGAGAGCATGTAGCCCCCAGAGCACCAGTTATGGGGAGCCACCGATCAGGAAGTCATAGAGTCGGAGAGTGATGGTGATCAAAAGAACGAAAGCCCTCTGTCATAGGAGAGGGCACTAGGGAGGGGGAAGTAAACTTCTTACAGCCTCTAACATGTCAGTGGCAAGTGGGCCTCATTTCATTGACTTCCAAAGGGCAGAAGTTAATCATGGGGCAGACAGCATCTCAACCAGGACCCTGAGCTCCTACTTCTTTTCTGTGGAGGTTCTTTTAGTGGATGCTGTTTAACTTGGAGTATTTTATTACATGACTTGGAGACTGTTGAATTGGAAAAGGAGCTAATGGAATTTTTAAAAGACTAGCTTAATGTAATGCTAACTTTGCAAAATGAAGCACGCTGGGATATCCAAACACAATTCTCATATCAATATCAACTTGCCTAGATTTATAGCCATAAATAGGAAGGTATATGTTTTGAAGCCCAACAGCTAATCTAGTGAACAAGCTAAGTGTGAATACCCCAGCGTGAGTATAAAAATGATTAAAAATGTATAAGCTTGCTATTGTATGATTGTCTGTTTAAATGTGGAGCCATAATCACCAGCACTTGGCATTTACTGTTCTACAATAAGTACAGGAGGGAAAGAGCCTATTTGTGATATCACCCTGAGTCACACTTCTGGGGTCCACCAACAAGGTTAACCTCAAGGACAGGCAGAACAGATGATGACTATGGTGTGACCAGAGCCATGCTACCCCCAATACGTGCTCTCTCCATCACTGATGCTTGCAATTTCACCATCAGAAATTTCACTCCTTTGAGTGAATCATTACTCTCCTTAAAAACAAAACAAAACAAATAAACAAAAGCAAATTCCCCTGGGGGATTATGGGAGACAGAGGGCTATCTCCCTCATGAGAATGTAAGGTCTATGCAAGTAGCAGTGATTGTTTAGCTCTTTGTTTTTGGACCGCCAGTCCCAGCACAGTGCTGACTAGGTACTTGTGGATTGATTTGGAATCAGGAGACCTGGGTATGATTTTTGGTTCTGCCACCTGTTACCATTTGCTCTCCAGACAAGTCATTTAACTTCTCTGGGCCTGAGTTTTCACCTCTGCAAAATAAGGGCTTGTAATGGCAAGCACAGAAGTAGTTCACACCTTGTTTCAGTTCAAGTTTCTTTTGAGGCTTGTATCCAGTCTGTTAAGAAACTGAATTTGTGAACCCCACAACTTGTGAACCCTAGAACTCATGAACTCCTGAAACAGGAAGGGGAGGAGCTAATGACCATATATAAGGAGAGGCCCAGGGCTTGAGACAACAGAACTGAGAAGAGGATTGTTATGGTGGCAGAGTATGTCTGTGTTGATGTTTGTTTGTGATTTCTATGTTGATTTGTGTTGAGCTCTCAGACCTTGTTGGTGGGTCTGAGTTGATTTCACAGGCAGATAGTGAATTGATGATGGCACCAGCAATGTGTAGGAATATTATTGTGGCTCTGTCAAGCTGTGTCTTCCCAGAAACAAGAACTGTGAAGAACTTGAGGTGGACGGGACACTGTGAACTTCAATATGGAACAGGAACTGGATGAAGAACTGGACAAGGAGCTGGACAAGGACCTGGGAGCTGCCTGCCTTTGAACCCAGGTGATAGTTGGATCTAGGACCATGGAAGAGGAACCATGGAAGCTGAGGGCCAGCCTTGAGTCAATCTGAAAGAAGACTTTAATTGGATACTGTGTACTGACTGAGAATATTATGATTTACTGTGATCTAGGGGTGGAGAACTTTGACTTTTGTACTCTGTGATTGAATTCCAGATTTTGTGATTGACTAAATGAATGTACTTTGTTGAAAACTATATGACCACTTTGGTGAAAACTATGTGGCCATTTTAGTGATAAGCTGTTGAGTTGTGACATGGTGGATGCTGTATTTTGATGTTCTGTGATAAGTTGTAACATTATGAATGCTGTATTTTGATTTTCTATGAATGTTTTGCTCTGATGTGTTATTGAATAGAGAGCTCACTATACTATGTAATCAGAACCTTGAAAGCTGTTCACAGCAGCAGTCCTCTGGAAAGCTGCTCGTGCATGGCTTTACATTACACATTGCTGGTACCATCATCAATTTACTATCTGCCTGTGAAATCAACTCAGACCCACCAACAAAGTCTGAGAACTCAACAGAAATCATCAACATAGAAATCAACACAGACCTACAAACAAGTTCCAAGAGGTCAGCACAAATCATCAGTAAAGTCCCAGGACCTCCAAAACCCTCCTGCAGGACTTCTGTAAACATACCACCAGAAAATCCTCTTTCAGGGCTTCCAGTGAGGTCCCAGGGCTTCTGTACAAAGTATCACAAACAAACACCAACACAAACAGAGCAGACAAACAGAGTGCTGGGATACTACAAGTTTTCTCCTTGACTCTGCCACCACAGCAGTCCTCTTCTCAGTTTTGCTGTCTCTAGCCTGGGCCTCTCCTTATATATGGTCATTAGCTCCTCCCCTTCCTGTTGCAGGAGTTCATGAGTTCTAGGGTTCACAAGTTGTGGGGTTCACATGTTCTGTTTCTTAACAGACTTGATACAAGGCTCAAAAGAAACTTGAAGTGAAACAAGGTGTTAATTCAATAGCTGAAACAAGGTGTGAACTACTTCTGTGCTTGCCATTACAGGGCTGTGGACCAGATGAGCTCCAAAGATTCTTCCAGCTGTAAGTGTATGACCATAAATCCCTAATCCCTCATTGTGAATGAGTTTAAGAGATCCCTTTTTTCTCTGTCTGGAAACACCAAGAATCATTAAGGAACTAGGAGCCTTGTGGGAGGTGGGTGGGCAATGGACATTAATGCCCAACCTCAGTTGATTGACAATAGGGCAAAGACCAGGGAAGATGGCAAGGTGGCACTGAGGTTTCTGCTAGGAGGGGGCACTGGGATACAGCTATTACACCAGGCTAGAATCCAAGGAATAACTATTTTTTTGGAGGAGATGGAGGATAAAATTGAATATAGCAATATCCCTCCAGTCCTTTTTGGTGGAAAGGCCTTGCCAAAGAGCAGACCAGCCTTAATGTGATAGTAATGGCAATTAAAGATTCCCCTGTATTGGCTTGGTTTTCAAATTGATTGTGTTAAAACCCAGAGTTTGTTAGTCCCACCTGTGGGATGGGCTTGTTGATGTGAAAAGAAAGTCCTGAACTGGGAGGAGCTGGTGATGTAAATTTGGAGAGACACTAGAGAGAGGCGGGAGATTTTTTTTTGGTAGCAGCACCTCGTGGAGAGAGAGAGACTAAGAGAATTGCTGGTGGCCGCTTTGAATTGCCCTGGACTTTTGAGACCTGCCCCCTGAGCTGCCAAGGACTGAGGAGACATGGCTGTTTTGCTGGTACTTTGTCTGTCTGTTTTGATGTTATTTTGCCAGATTTGTCCACTGGTGAAAGACTGTCCTGTTGAAGAAGTCCTGGAACCTGGCATTTGGTTAAGAAGCCCTGAGACTGTCCTGCAGACAGAGAGTGAATACTGTCCACTGATGAGGGACAGTACTGTTGTTGCAGGGGTCTGGAGACTGTCCTGCAGACAGAGTGAATACTGTCCACTGGTGAAGGACAGTGCTGTTGTTGCAGGGGTCTGGGAACCTTTCTGTTGGTTCGGAAGCCCTGAAGAAGGATTTTCTTGTTGGATGTTTACAGAAATCCTGGGAGAGGGCTTTGCTAATGTGTTCAGGGGTTCTAGGACTGTTCTACAGACAGAGGATAAATTCATGAAGGGACTGGCAATGTATCTTATGGCCTTGCTAAGCCTTGTCTCCCCAGGAACTAAGATTGCTGAGAACTTGCCTCGTGTCAAGATGAAGAAAAGACCTCCATTTGGGTATTAAGTGCTGTGTTTAAACTTGATGTAACTCTGGGGTAGATTCAATTGTGATCCTAGGGGTGCGGAACTTTTGACCTTATTGTGCTCTGTGATTGACAAATGAAGGTACTTTACCTATGTTTGGAAAATAATCTCCATTTGAGAAGAGGGGTTTTGTGGTGGACCAAATGAAGGTATAACCTAGGGGTGGAGTAGTATTTAGAACAGGGACTTTGTAATTGATTGAATGATTGGAAAGTCCTGGGGTGGGGTAGTCCTTAGAGATTATTTAATCACACTTAGTAAATGCTGTATTTTGAATGATGTCATGTTTTGATCTTCTCTGTTCTTGGTTTGTCACTGAATAAAATAGAGAGCACCTATGCTGGTATTTTGAACCTGGGAAGTTGCCTTTCCTTGGCATTACATTACATTATCCAGGACAGTCTTTCACCAGTGGACAAATCTGGCAAAATAACATCAAAACAGACAGACAAAGTACCAGCAAAACAGCCATGTCTCCTCAGTCCTTGGCAGCTCAGGGGGGCAGGTCTCAAAAGTCCAGGGCAATTCAAAGCGGCCACCAGCAATTCTCTTAGTCTCTCTCTCTCCACGAGGTGCTGCTTCCAAAAAGATCTTCCGCCTCTCTCCTGTCTCTCCAAATCTACATCACCAGCTCCTCCCAGTTCAGGACTTACTTTTCACATCAACAAGCCCATCCCACAGGTGGGATTAACAAACTCTGGGTTTTAACACAATCAATTTGAAAACCAAGCCAATACAGGGGAATCTTTAATTGCCATTACTATCACACTTAGCCAGCCATTGGTACATTCTTGGTGCTCTATTTTGCCTAGGGATTTCAGAAAAAGGAAGGGCTCACCATCAGTAAACTTGTTCCACTATGACTTGTTTCTAGCAAAACAATCTCATAGTAAAAGGACCCATAAGCAACATACCACCCCAGTTCCTTAGTCCTGACCTTGGCCTTCACTTTGGCTCTGGCTACAGATTTGATTCAATTCAACGGGCGTTTTCTAAATGCCAACTATGTGCCAGGCAGTATGCTTGGCACTGGGTATGTCAAGACCCAAAAGCACTCTATCAAAGTCTTTCATACTTGGAGTAAACAAGCTACTCAGGCAAATTTTGCAAATGCACCTCTCTGAGGAGATGAAGTCCCCCGCCCCTCCCCCCGCCCACTTGATCATATATATTGTAAGCAAGGCAAACCCAGACGCATCTCTAACTTGGCTCAGTTTTTCTGGTGCTTGGCTGCTGTACCTTGTTCACAGGTAACTTTCCCCGTCCCCAGACTGAGTTGGCTGACTTTGTCCAACCTGCAAGTTTTGGTCCACCAATGCTCCTCAGAAGTTATTCTTCATAATGTCTCTCACTATTCGATAGATAGTGCCTTATCTCAATTGCTTTCATTTTATCTATATTAATGTGATGACCCAAACTAGACTGGAAGCTCCTCGAGGCCAGAGACCACATCATCTACTTTACATTGGCTACAGCACCTAAAACAGGGCTGGGCATAGATCAGGTAAATGCTTGCTTGATTTCCTGGGCCAAGTTCTGGGCCCAGTATCAGGTACCATGGGCAGCTCCATCACTGTTCCCTTAGAAGATGAACGTATTAAGATGATACCTCAGGGACAGCACCATCTACATCTGGATGCTAAAAACTCTGAGCCAAGCATTATTTTTCAACTAACTATATATGTAAACACATTTTTGATTTTAAGGGGCTATCCTAAACCAAGATTTCCGAAGTTTATTGAATGGTAGAAAGATCGTTAATTGAAGTACTAAGGAAATAATTAGACCTTTTTATCATTGCAGTTTACAAAGTTCAAAAGAGCTGCATAATTAAATCCCAGTTTAATTCCTCTTCATGAAAATGACTGTGTGACCATTCCAGGGAAGCTTAACAGAGGAAACAAAACCATAGGAAAATATTAAAAACCTCATTTCCATCCTCATGATTATCCTTAATAAAGGAATAAGCACCAGCCCCATGTCTGTGAAGCCTGCACCAAAAGCAACACTCCTCATTCCAAATGTTCTAGGAACGAGTACAACACTACCGCAGTTAGCCAGCCTGGGTGGGCAGCCAATCTGGAGAAGGGAGAGAGGAATACAATGGAATTTTCAGACAATCCCTGCCTGCGAGAACCCACTGAATTCCAAAGCCTTCTGTCTGAAGCGTCAGAGTCAAAGCTTCAAAAACCACCTTTCAAGATCTTACATGTAAAAACAAAGGCGACCAACACCCAGGAAAGCTCCATAAAATCATTTTGATCTGAGTAGCATAATAGGCTAGGTTAACTTAATCCATGCTATCATTCCCCAAGACCATGGCAAGCCTTCTGTTTTTCTCTCTCTGTCTTCTGAAATACAGAAATGCTAGTTTTGATCTGAGGGGAGACTGAATTCAGCTTAGATCCAGCTGAATTATGCTTTGCCAGAAAAGAGAACTAGGGGGAGGTGATCAGAATGGATTGTCTTTGGGAAATTGGACAATGTTCCGGAGTTCAGGTAGCAGAGACAGAGAGAGAGGCGGCTTCTAAGCTGGGCTCCGCCTTACTACTTCTGAACAAGAAGAAATGAGTCAGGAAAAGTAATAAAAAAACAAGTGTCAACAAGAAGAGAAAGGAAAAAACCAGTCACCACAAGGTCATTCCTATTTCAAAAACGAGCAGGTCACAGAGTCTCCTCTTGTCTAGCTCTAGCCAGGGAGCACCTGCTGCCTGGCCCTCTGCCTTGCTAGCTCTTGGAGGTTCACTGGGCAGTGACCCAGATCCTTGAATGGAGGGAGGTCACAGATCTTGTCCAGCCCTGGACATCCAGACAAAAGAAGAGAGTGGCCCAGGATGGAGGAAGGGGTTCTAGTAAAACAGGTGACTGTAGGCAGGCTATTATACACAAAGCCAGCACAGAGACTGAGAAAATAGAAAAAAAGAACAAATAATGAAGGACTAAATACAATGACCATGTGCCATGCCATGAAGGAAATCAAACATTCTGAAGGAAAGTGAAACTATTAAAATACATCCGATGGACCCCCTCCTCTTCCCCTCCCCCGCCCCCATCAAATGACAATGGAACAACTGCAAGAACCTCCAGAATGGTTCAGAAAAGCAGACAAAGAATTAGAAAAGAAGAAATGAGGATGGAAAATAGGCCAGAAATAAAAGTTCTCTGAGAAGAAATCAATGCTGTAGAATAAATACTATAAATCAGGAGTTGACAAACTATGGCCCATGGGTCACACCTGTTTTTCTATGACTTGGGAGCTAGGACTGGCTTTAATATTTTAAAATACAAAACCAGGTAGGCAGCCTAGATTGGGCCCTCCAGACATAGGTTACTTCCCCCTGCTTGGATTAAGACAGTCAATGGGGCAGGAGAGCATTGTGTGTAGGCAGAATCACATATTCTCTTAGCTGGGCTGTGAAACGGAAAGGTGAAAAAAAGAAAGAGAATTACGACAAAAGGAAATTCCAGGAATTTGGAACTGGCCAGGGTAATAGGGTGGGGAGAGGAAGAGTGTGGGAGGAGACTGACATTGAACTAATATGAGTAAAGCAAACTGCAGGGCCTTAAGAGAAGGGAAAACATTATATGAACTAATTGAATGGAGGAAAGCACACAGTTAATTTTAACCTGAAAGTGTGAATGGCTTAAATTTCCCAAATTAAGAATGTGTAACTGAACATGGCAGTCATCCGAACTTCCAATGAAATACAGTCTTTTCCAGCTTACAAAGCACTCACCCATTGTTATATTTGATTTGTACAACAGCTCATTTGTTTGCTTTTTGGCCTTTGTTCTCCCAGAGGCATCAGGAAGGAGATGTCATGCTTGCAAGTGATGTGACGCAGGGCTGTGCAAAGTCACCAGCCTCACTCTCTCTTCCAGTGCTCATATCTATATTTATATCTATATATTTATAGATCAGGGTAACTGGAGATGGCCCCAGATGCAGTGGGAGACCTTGGCCTTTTGGAAGTAAGGTCTTTCCCAGGTCTCAACTTGACTGAGGCAACTCTCATTCAGCGATTAAGGCTAGGTAAGAAATGAGGCAAAGAATGGCCTCTTTTGCTTAGTCCAAAAAATAGCTGTAGATAGGGCAAGGATTATTATCTTAATCTAGAGATGGGATTGAAATTAAAGTGGAAGGGGCAGCCTGGTAGTGCAGTGAGTAAGAGCACGGGCCCCAGAGTCGGGATGACCTGGGATTGAATCCAGGCTCAGACAGTTAGCACCCACCCAGAAACACCTGGCCGTGTAACCGTGAGCAAGTTACTTAACCCCAATTGCTTTAAAAAAAAAGAAATTAAAGTGGAATGTGAAAATCTAATTAGAATAGAATGCCCAAGGGATCTCTTCTTTGGGCACATGCTCCTCAACAGTTTTTTTTTTAATGACTTGAAGGAAGAGAAGACATGCTTGTCACATTTGCAGGCGACACAGAGCTGAGAACAATAGAGAGAATATTTGTGGGTGACAGCGTTGGGATCCAAAAAGATCTTGACAGACTAAGTCTAAAATCATGATGTTTAATGAGATTACATGTAAAGATCTCCACTTGGATTCCAATGATTAACTTTCCAGGTACAAGATGAGGGAGGAATAGCTAGGCAATTGTGCCCATGAACGATTAGGATTTTCATTGGCCTGCATACACATTATGATTCACCACTGTGACATGGCAGCCTTAGCAAAAGCTAAAGCAATAAGTTGGAAGTCTCATTAAGAGAATCATAGTATTTAGAACAAGGGAGGGGATAGACAGTCTCCTGTTACTCTGTCCCAGGCATACTACTGTTATACCAGATTCTCTTCTGGCATCATGTTTTAGGAAGGATGTTGACAGGCTGGAGAGTGACCAGAATGTTGACACACTGTGGCCTATGAAGATTAAGGACCTGGGGATTTTTAGCCTGGGGATGAGCAGAATTGGTATGGGGGATATGTATATGGGGAGAGACATAGCCCTAAGAGTGCCTAAAAGAATCCCAAGGGCTGTCCTGTGGAAGAGAGATTAGTCTTGTTCTGCTGGGCCCCAAAGGACAGACAACAATGGGGGAGGCCTTGCAGGAAGTGCAGCTGTCCTTCGGTATAAGAGGCTGCCTCAGGAGGGAGTGAGCTTTTCATCACTGCAGGTCTTCAAGAAGAGGCTGGTTGACCACTTTATGGGGATGTTGTAGATACAGGGATTTGTGGTCATATACATGAAAAATTACATGGTCTTTTCAGGCTCTTCCAATTTTATAATTATGTAAAACAATGAGTACGAAAATGGTTCTGGACAGAAGTAAACATTAAGGAAGGACTCGATGTTCCCTCCACCCTCCTCTGCCCCCATGAAGACTAAATGGGGAAAGGCATCTTTATGGACTTAGAGCATTGGTGACAGGGATTCAGCTGTCATCGACATTGTAAATATCCCAGACCTTAGCAGAGGGCTTGGCCCATAGTAGGCACTTAATACATAGTTGCCAACTGATTGGCCAAAAGTCATTATAACCTTTCCCTTTGGTTCATGTGGGACCTAAGGCCACCAAGAACTTATTTGGCACAAGACTTTCCAGCAGGCATGCAACACAGGGGAATACAAATACCCACACCCAGGTTACCAGATTCCTCAAAGCTGCCCCATTCTGGCTCAGAAAGGTCTCACCTGGCTCACTCCCTCACCCTCCTTCCAAAACACACAACTCAATCACCACAGGAAAATGAGCCGGCCTCACAAGAGTCCAGAAGGCTGAGATTGTGATGCTTTTATCCATGGCCTACAGACAGCCTCATTAGGGCTTCTGGCACCAGCTGGTGCCTTCCTGGCCTGGGGATCAACTGCCCTGCCCTTCTGATTGTGGTGGCTTGTCTGTCAGGCAAACAGAAGGAATGAAGGAATGGAGCCAGAGGCCAAGGAAAGAACTTGGGAGAGCCAGTGAAAACATGGCCTCTACATGGAGTCGAGACCCCTCTGCAAACTCTCCCAATCTCAGCTAACCTTGTCTGGCTTGTCTGGAACAGTAGGGAGATGAACACAGCACCATCCTGGCCCCAACGTGCCCTTTCCTCTTCCTTCTCCCCATCTGGGGATCCCAGGGCCCCATGACCTTGGAGTCACTGTCCCCAATCAGTTCTGGCGATTCTTATAATGCATCATTTCTGACATCTTGACCTATACCCTGCCTAGGTCAGGTCCTCATCCTTTCTTGCTTAGACCATTGAAACTGCCTCCTAAGGGGATTCCCTCTTTCCATTGAAAAGTTCCTCTCAGAGCCATCCTTCATTTTGCCAACTAAGTCATCTTCTTCACATCCTGATGACCAGGTCATTCCTCTACTCAAATACTTTCAGTGGCTCCCAACTGTCGAGAGAATGAAGCATAAAATCCTGAACCTGGCATTCAATGCCCTCCACAACCTTGTTCCAACCTTTCTTTCCTGCTTTGTTTCTTACTTTTCTGCTCCCGGTACTTTACATTCCAGCCAAACTAAGGTTTCTTCTAGCTCTAAAGAGAAGGTCACTACACTTCTCAAGTAAGAGATCAGCAGTCATTTCGGAGCTGGTCGTTTCAATTGCCTGATGAAATTGGAAGTTTTACTTCAGAGGGTTTAGAAGAAGGAAGAGATTCAGGGGAGGTACCAAGCAGGCAGAAGGCTTTCTCAAAGAAGTTTACCTGAGAAAGGGAGGAGAGATATAGAATAGTAGTTCAGGTGTGGGGGTCAGGGGATTGGTCAAGTCTACAGTGGAGTGTCTGTTAAGGATGGGAAACAGAGGAAAGAAGTCAGTAGATAGGGAGAGACTGAAGATTAGAAAGAGTGGGGATGACGGTGCAGGCCTTCTGCTGTAGAAGACAGGACTGAATGGTCAAGGGAGCATAGCAAAGGGTTCACCTTGGTAACAAAAGGAGGCCTCATCATCAGAGACCAGCAGGAAGGAGAAGAGAGTGGGGGAAGATATCAGGTGTATGTGAGACGGGGAAAGTGGTGGGGGGAGGGAGCCCTGGGAAAAGGGCCTAAAGGTTTTCACCTCCAGCTGAAAGTTGTCTATTCCTCCTCAAATTTCTCATTGCATTTCATGTGGCCCTCTCCTTAGGACTTACTACATTGTCCTTTACATGACAACTAATCATGCATCTTCCTGATTAAACTACAAACTTTTTAAGGAATGCTATAAGAATTAAGGAGAGAGAGGGAAGAAGGGAGGGGAAAGGGAGAGAGAGAGGGAGAGGGAGAGACAGAGAGAGAAAAAGAGAGACAGAGAGAGACAGAGAAAGAGAGACAGAGAGACAGAGGGGGGGGAGAGAGAGACAGAGAGAGAGAGAGACAGACAGAGAGAGAGACACAGAGAGAGACAGACAGAGAGAGAGACACAGAGAGAGAGACAGAGAGGGAGACAGAGACAGAGACAAAGAAAGAGAGAAAGAGAGAGAGGGAGAGACAGAGAGAGGGGGGGAAGAGAGAGAGAGAGAGAGAGAGAGAGAGAGAGGGAGGGGAAGAAGAGAGAGAGACACTCCCATTTATACAGTATATACATTGTATGTACATCCTTATTTGCATGTTGTCTCTTCCCCACTAGAATGTGAGCTCCCTGAGGTCAGAGAATGTGTTTTCCACTTACTCTGTATCTCCAGGGCTTAGCACAGTGCCTAGCACATAGTAGGCACTTAAATAGTACTTATTTATTGATTAATTATTTGAAAGTATTTTCTTCAGCAGTCTCTCTGCATCAGGTAATTGGAAGAACATTCACTGGACGTGGGTTAGAATTCCAGCTGAGCGATTTACTAGACATGTGACCCTAGGCAGGTCATGTAACCTCTATATGTCTCAGTTTATTCGCCTGTAAAATTAGGAAGTTTGACTCCTAAGGTGGCATCCAGTTTTAGGTTTGGGATCCTAATGTCACCACGACTTATTTCTGGACTTGAAACCAGGAGTTCCAAATTCAAATCCCAAATCTAAAATAACTGGCAGTGTCATTCTTTCAACCTTTCTGAGCCTCAGTTTCCTCACCTGTAAAATGAGGATCTTTATGAGCAAAGTTCTTGTAAACCTTTTAATACCTTTAAGTGCTTTTGAAATGTGCAGTATTATTCTGTAGTTACTTGTAACTGAAGCCCACGTGGACAAAGAGGGATACTGCACAAACTGCTTCCCCACCTATACATTAGCACTTTGGAGAGCGTGGGCCTTCTCCCTACTGGTGTGGCTCCTGATCCCTGCCTCTCCTCTCCAGCATTCTGGTGACTGCCATTTTATGTGGCATTGAGGCTGACAAGTGGATCTTCTGTTCAGAATCCGAGCTTGGCGTGAGCAGATGTGGACATTATGTGCTGAAGCTTGAATCAGGCCATGTGATAAAAGGTACTAGAAGCAGATTCTCAGCTAGTTCTAGGTCTGCTGGACTCTTCTCCTTGTGTTTCTTCTGCTTGGCCAATAAGCACTATTATTTTATAAAGTATATTTACCCAGGCTAACAGGATCTAGAAGGACACTTACAGGCTGTCTGCTCCAACTCCTTCATTTGACAGGAAGGGAAACTGAAGACTAGGGGTGGTGGTATAAAGTGACTTGGGTAGGATTGAGTGACAGGGGTAGGATTTGAACCTAGGCCCCTTGACTCGAAATTCAGCACTCTTTCCCCTGTGCCACATTGCTTTTTGCTATGATCTCATTTTACAACTCATGCTTTTAGCACATACTTTTCCCTTCAACCTTCTCTGGAGGAAGGAGCCTTCTAAGCACTCATGTAGTAGGGTGCTCTGATACTCTTTGGCCCTAATTTATACATAAGGAAACAGAAACAAAAAGATGTTAAATGACTTAAGTCCCACAATGAATGAGTGATGGACCCTGGTCTAGAACATAGATCTTCTGTCTGTCTGTCTGTGTCTCTCTCTCTCTCTCCCTCTCTCTCTCTCTCTCTCTCTCTGTCTCTCTCTTTCTCTTTCTCTCTCTCTCTGTCTCTCTCTGTCTCTCTCTCTCTCTCTTTCTGTCTCTTTCTCTCCCTCTCTCCTCTCTCTCTCTCATGTCTCTCTCCCTCCTTCCCTCTCTCTCTCTCTCCCCTCCCACCCCACTCTGTCTCTCCCAACTATGTTACTTAGTTCACATGAAGAGAAGAGGTAATGAAAACATCAGAACAAATGTGATCACTCCTGTAATAGAGATAGACTATGGCTATGTAGGTGGACAGAGGATTCAAGATAAATAAAAATAAAAAAGGGAGGAGGGAGAGAAGCAGTAGTCCCAATGATCCAAGTTTCAGGAAAATGAGGGAATAAACTGAGCACCTATCCCGGAAGGAAAGCACTGAAAATTCCTTTGCTCACTGGAACCATCCCTGGACAAGGGCAGCAGAAGACAGAATTATCACGTCGATTTCCTCCTGGCTACTGTCTTAGTCTTGGACTGAACAAAGTCCCATAATAAAACTAATTCTAGTAGGGTTACCTTTTAAGAAAGGCCGACCCAGCTGGCATTCTGAGTAGCTGTCTTAATGATGAATATGGAAAGGTTCTCTGGTCACAAATGGAATTTCCGAATGTCTTACAATATCCAAACACTCCAACATGTTCTCAGAGGCCAATCTGTAAATTACATTACATTACACTAACCTGTAATGGATAACAAGGTGTTTCAAGCAAAGTCATGCATGGTTGGTAAAATGGAAAAGGACTTTTTGTAATGAGAAATGCAATTTTGATTTAATTTGGGGGCCACTAAATCAATAGACTGTTCAAGTTGAAAGTACACTTAGGCCATACTTATCAATTCTGATGTCCTATTTCCAAGCTCTGCTCTTCCTCTCTCTCCTGAGTGCTTTCACATTGGCTTCTCTTTGCTCTCTGGTCTCTAGTTTAGTGGAGTTCATTAGTTGATGTATGTGTTGTTTAGAGGGTTTTAACTACATACCAAGCAGAGCTATTCTCTCAGGCCTGGATTGAGTGAAATGATCCAGTAAAAGGCAATGGACTCCCTTTTATCAAGGGCACTCTCCTCACGCTAATCATTCAAAGAGCAAGGCCTTGGAGAGCTTGTGCTAAACCATTTTCTTTAAAGTCTGGGTCTGGCTGTGGCCCTGCCATCACCTGATAAGGATGAAGGGCATAAGACTAGCCCTATGACAAAGAATGAACTGCCCTAGGCATTATGTTTGCATTGAGGGTAGCTATCACCACTTTCAGGGCAATAAAAGGCCAAAATGTCTCATTCAAGCATGGGTAACTGAAAGAAACAAGGATATAAGAGACGGTCCATGTTGCCACAGGAATGACAATGGCCATCAAGGGTCACCAGTCACACAGAACCCACCTCCTCCAGTATTACCAAGTACTTTCTTGAGACTTACTGGAGCTGCCAAGCCTTGAAGGGAGTTGAAAAGGACTCTATCACCTATCAGGGGGCACTGGGAACTTATGCCAAGCTAGTGTAGTTGAAGAAGGGGGTCTTAGCTGTTGCCTATAGTCAGCAAGATGTGTTGTGACTAATAAAAGCTAACATGTGTTGATTATTCTCCTTCCCCATGTATGTTGCTTGAGACAAGTCCCACAAAAGCACTCTAATACTCTCTTTGAAGAAGCTTTGGTACCAAAGGAGAGCTCTGGCAAACAAGAACTGCAGCTTAGTAAAGAAGCAGAAAATGGAGGCAGCTTCCTAGACAGAGAAGAACATGGACTGCACCCCCTGGTGGCCCCCAAGGGAGATGCAGCCTCTCCTTGGGAATAACAGGATCCATAGGTGGGTTCCAGCCAGGAGGCAAACCTGGCAGCCTGAGTAATGAGAGCCCAGAAGTGGAAGCTGTGAAGGCTGAACAGCTCTTCTAGGATGAGGTGAATGATTCTCCTTCCCAACTTCCCTTGTTATTGACCCTGCTATTCTGGCCTAACAAAAAGTATTGTTTGACTTCTGATTCCTATCTGGTATATCCATGACGAATGTACTTGATGGAATCCCAAGCCATAATTTCCTAACCATGATTAGCTCAAAGATTTATCTTGAATCAGGTGGAATTAGTGGTTCTAGAGTCGTATGTATGTAAACACTCACTAAATGCCAGGTACTGGGCTAAGCACTGGGAACACAAAGGAAGGCACACATGCATACCATGTATGGCCATAGAATGTGTGTAGATGTAGATATACAATTAAGTATACATATACAGATGGATATGTACATATCTATCTACCTATGGATATAGCTATAGCCACACATGTCTGTATCTATACATATACTTACTGAAGCACTGAAATATATTCATCTGCATAGTGGAAAGATCACTGCATTGGGAATCAAAGGACCTGGGTTCAAATTCCACTTCTGCCATTTGTCACCCTGCGAAAGGCTCTTGATTTTGGGGGTTTCAGTTTCTCCTTTTGTAAAATGAGAGATTTGAGCTACTCAATCCCTAAGGCCTTTCTGGCTGTAGATGCCATGATCCTATATGCCTAGGTGAAGCATCATCAGCAAGACTTGGGTTCGAAACCTACCTCTGAGCCATATACTGGCCGTGGGAACTTCCCTGAGCCAACTCTCTGAGATGAGAAGTGGAAGAACAAACAGCAATCTGCATTGGTCCACAGGGACATATCTCTATATATGCATATATACATACAAACATATAGAATAAGTTTAAGTGCATATCAATATGACATCTATTTTCTACATACAAGTAATTTAATACCCTGGATGATTTCTTTAAGGTCTTGGTCAATGCTAGGTGACAGATGACTAAACTCATTTGAGCTAAAGTGCTAAAGACAGAAAATGACTTAATGTTACATCAGCAATAGAAGTGTGAATTTTAGCTAGAACTTTGGATCACCTTATCCAAAAGGTTATAGATCAAAGAGTTGGCAGAGACCTCAAAGGCCATTTACTCCCTGCCCCCATTTTAAGGATGAGAAAACTGAGGCCCAGAGAGGTGAAATTATCTGCCCTAGGGTATACAGGTACTATGACAGAGCCAAGACTCAAACCCAAGTTTGCTGAGTCTGGGCCATCGGCGGGACAGAGATGTTGTGAGAGCTTCTAGCAACCATGAGAAGTCCTGGAGAGAATCAGTCACATGACTTAAGGCTGGGGAAATGAATGTGAGTGGGAGCTTTTCTCCATTGAGCAGATGGACTGCACAAACTTAATTTGAGAATCAATAAATGACCCAATGGGGATCAAGCCCTTTAGCACCAGTCAACATGAGGTCTTGGTCAATCACAGTCCAGTGTGTTGTGCATACACGGAAAGATACAATCTAAGATACACACATAGTTCAAAGATTGCGCCACAATCTTTGTGTTCACAAAAAAAGTGTTCACAAAGTCCTCATGCCAAGCACTTTTTATAGATTAATCTAACCATTCAGGCATTGGCAAAGCCCCAGAACTCGGACACTCTGATTCCAATGCCTGAAAACCAAACCATCCAGACTTGACTTTGAAGCTGAACAATGATAGAATTTCAGAGTTGTGAATATGTAGTCCAGGTATGTGTGTCTGTAATTGTTCCTACCTCTCTGGGGTTGTAGTGAGGGTGAAATGAGATAATATTGTAAAAATTGGTGTTAATATTATTATTAATTGTTATCATGGAGCTTTTTGGCAGTCTAGTATAGCCTAAGGATCTTTTCTCAAAAGATCATGTTTAAGTGCATAAAATAAAATAAAATACATATAGGAAACCAATTCTTTTGAGGTACAGTTATCAAAATATTAAAAAAAAACAAGTTCACAGACTCTGGCTCAAGAATCCCTGATCTTTATCATGATTAATCATTGAGCTTGACCAACCCATAAATAGCCAAAAGAGTCCTCCGTAGCATCGCTGATCAGCAGCCATCCAGTCCATCCAGTCTTTGCGGAGGGATCCCACTATTTCCCAAGGCAGTCCTTTCTATTTTTGGATGACTTTCATGCTCAGACATCAAGACTAACTTCTCATCTTTAAGTGCCCCCCACTACTTCTGATTCTACCCTCCAGGGCCAAGCAGAAAGTAGCTAATTCTTCTTCGATGTGGGAAGATTGTTAAGAAAGGTTCAGAGCAGTGTTGATCAGCACCTATTTGAAAAGAATGGATGAGAAGGTACCAATCCATTTCTCTCCAAACCATTGCAAAGGTCTTGATTCTAAGAGATTTGTCCCAATTTACAGTGAGACCCAAAATGCAGGAGCGAAAAAAGACAACTTTGAAGCTTCAAAGGCTCGAACGATAAAATAACTCTTGCTATTTTATGGTGCCTGGGAGAGCAGAGGACAGTAAAACCACCATCAGCTGATATTAGTTTATTCAAAATAGTGCACCATTCAAAGCAACTCATTCCCAGATATCCGGATACCCATTTGTACTGTGGTCTAAAAAAATTATTTCTGAATAATTCAATCAATTCCAAGTCTGCTTCTCCTCATCTGGAGAGAAAGCCTTAACACTCACAGTAAAAGGAAGGCATGACCCAAACCAAAAGAAAGAACTCAGCCACAGCTGCATCTTATTCCCCAACCTACATGCACCACATAGAATCCTGTGATATTCAGACTGGAAGGAACCTTGGGAAGAACTGAGTCTAATCCCTTCACTTTACAGGGGAGGAAAATAAGTTCCAGAGAAGGGAAGACACATGCCCAAAGTCAGACAGTTTTTTTCTCAAAATTTCTTTCAATACTTTCATCATGTTTCACACATTAAAAAAAAATGTTAGTAAGAAATGACATCTCTGACTCGGAGGAGGAGATGCCCTGGTGAAGGAGCTTTCCCTCTCTTCTTCCCTTCTCAACTTCTCAAAACCCCTTGACATTGACCCTCACCCTCTCCTTTACTCCAATGTCGGCCCTTCTTCTTTCCACCACTAACACTTCTCCATATACACTGGATCTCATTCTTTTCTGTCTTCTCCAGTTGATTTCTCCCCTAGCCCCTTAAGCCCATCTCTCTAATCCTGATCTATGGGTTTCTTCCCTGTTGTCTATAAACATACCTGAATCTCTCACACTCTTAAAAATCCCCTCTAATCCTATGATCTCCACTATCTACTGTCCCATAGCTCTCCTCCCTTTCACTGCCAAACTCCTTAGAAAAATTTGTCTACTCTTGCTGCCTTCACTTCTTCTCTTGCCACTCCCTAACCAAAACTGCTCCTTTCAATGTTATCAATCATCTCTTAATTGTCAAATCAAATGGCTTTTTGTCAATCCCCATCCTTCCAGAGCTTTCTGCAGTCTTTGACACTGCTGATCATCTCCTCCTCCTAGATACTCTCTCCTCCTTGAGTTATGATACTACTCCCTCTTCTTTCTCTTCCTACTTGTCCCATCCCTTCTCAGTCTCCTTTGTTGATTCATCATACATACCACTCCCGACAATCTAGGTGGTCCCCGGTGCTCCTTCCCGGCCCCACTTCTTTGTCTATTCTCTTTTACTTGGTGATCTTTTTTTTTTTTAAGCAATCAGTGTTAACTTGCTCAAGGTTACAAGGCCAGTTATTTTTGGGTGTGGTGCTAAGTATCAGAGCCCAGATTCATCCCCAGGTCATCCTGACACTTACTCGCTCTTACTTGCTGTGCTACCTGGCCACCCCTACTTGGTGATCTTATCAATCCTCCTGGGTTCAATGCCAAAGACTACCAGATCTACTATCCAGCCCAGTCTCTGAGTTGGTAGGTTAACCAGATATCCTGTAAGTGTCTCAAACCCAACACATTCAAAACAAAATGGATTTTCCCCCCCAAACCCGCTCCTCTTCTGAGGTTCCTTATTATTTATTGTCAAAGACAACATCCCCCTTCCAGTTATCCAGGCTGGAACGTTTGGGAGCACCCTTAACTACTCACTGTCCTTTAACCCACATTAGTCATTCAGTTGCTCCAGTCACGTTTGACTCTTTGTGACTCCATTTGGGCTTTTCTTGGCAAAGATGTTGGAGTGGTTTGCCATTTCCTTCTCCATTACTCCAACATAGCCAATCTATGGCTAAATATGGGCATTTTTGATTTCTACAATATCTCTTGAACCTTCCCCTTTCATCTAGCCACCAGCCTAGTACAGGTCTTTGTCATCTCTCAACTGGTCTACTGCAAACAAACCTAACTCATCCACACTGTAATCAAAGAGATTTTTTTTGAAGTGTACATCTGACCACTCCTTTACTCAATAAGTCCCAGCTGTTCTGGTTGCCTTCAGGATCAAAGATGATTCTATGCTTAGCATTTAAAGCCCTTCCCAAACTGGCCCTGGGCTCCCTTTCTCATCTTGTTTTCTCTCTCTCTCTCTCTCTCTCTCTCTCTCTCTCTCTCTCTCTCTCTCTCTCTCTCTCTCTCTCTCTCTCTCTCTCTCTTTCTCTCTGTCTGTCTCTCTCTCTCTGTCTCTCTCTCTCTCCCCTCTATCTCTGCTTTTGCTCAAGACTGGAATGCATTCCTTCCTTCCTCCCCTCTGCCCAATTCAGTCCCTCATTTCCTTCAGAACTCAGTTTATGTGCCCCAGAAATTATAGGGAGAAAACCCACCATAATACACACAAATGTTATGGTATTTGTACATTTCTACAGCATTCTGTCTCATGGTACATATTAGGAATTTTCAGAAATTTCAGGAATTTACTCCTCTTTGAATGTAACTGGAGCATAAATGAGCACTGTTGTTAGCATTGTTGTTAATGCAGGGTCAGTAGAGTCAAAAGAAATATAATAGATGAAATATTGTGGGACGGTAACCTTGAGGAAATCATAGTACTTCCTTCGGCTTCAGTTTCATCGTATGGAAAATTAAGGGAACAAATTAGTCTCTAAGATTCCTCCTAGCTCTAATGCTCATGTCTCCAACTGCTGGGGACCTCTTCTTCCTCCTTCCCCCTCCCTCCCACAAATGCCTTGAATTGAGATTATATATATTCACCCATGTCCACATTGGCTTCCCTGAGAGAATACAAGAGCCTTGTCTCTGTGTCCCCAAAGCTTAGCACAGACTCTGGCACACATGAGATCTGAATAAATGCATGTTGATTGATTGACTGACTGATTGATTGTGGCATAGTCAATTTTTTCACCTAGGGTGGAAACAGTTCCTGGGAGAGAGGAGACTGACAACATAATCCATAGCCCAACAGGCAATAAAACAGGATAGCCCAATGGGGGAAGGCAGCAATGACGGCCATGGGAGCACAATCTGTCCCCATGGTGGATGGGGGTAGGTGGCAGCAACACAGTGGCCAGTCCAATCATGGGCGCAGTCATGTTGGAAAAAGGGATAACTTATGCCGTAGAGTCTGGCCAGCACCTCTGTAGGGGTCAGAGGAAAAAGAGGACCCTGGGAGAGGGTTACCATAGCAACAGGACCCTGGCAGGTCCTTAGGCAAGGAATTGTTCTGGGACAGCAAGAACAGTTGTCTCCAGGTTACCACAGGGAAGAAGACCCCCCCCTCATTTTCTCCACATCCCAGCAAGGATGTCAATGCCCTGGGACAAAGTCTCAGCAGCCCTACTCTTAAGTCTCTGAGTGGAGTGGAAAGTCGGATATTTCCCAGAGCTTTGCATATTCATCACATAAAATACTCTCCTAGTTATTAGCATGCCCCAGCCTTACTTGCATGAGATTGGGTTACTTATATGTTGGCATGTTCCATTTCTTAATAGAATGTAAGCTCCTTGAAGGCAGGGGCTGTTTCATTCTTACCTCTCAGACCCAAAGCCTTAAACCGTGCTTTGGCATCACGGTTACTTCATAGACTTTTCTTGAACTGAATTGAACTGCAAGCGTTTTGACTTGGGTGACTGCTGAGGGCACTGGCACTTTTCCTGCCTCTGGGATCTCTGGGTCTTAGTTTCCCCCTTTGTTAAATGATGTGCTGTAACTCAATGACTCCTAAGATTCTTTTTGGGTTGTAATTCTGTGGCCTGCTACACGACCCGGCTCTGGCACCAGATTTTCATTTACTAAAAAATGAGTAAAACCTTTCCTCCTTGCACCCTCTGCCCTCTCTCTGTCCATCTACAAGTCTTCTGACATCTTTTTTTAATAAAGAGACTGAGCAGAAGACATCAGTGAATGGGATTGTGAATATATTAGCAGTGGAATTCAGACTAACAACTGAGTTAGACATTTTATTGACCTTCCTGGGTTCTGGATCATTAAATACGGCTGCTGAGGAGGCCCTTGACTGACTGCAACCAAAGGTAATGCTTCCCACTCCCAGAATCTTTTCTTGACCTTCCTATAACAGAAGGTAGTTCTGTAGCAGATGTCTGACTCTCAAACCAGAGCCAGTGATGAGGAGAATCACAGACCCTCCAAACTAGATGGGGTACTAGAGCTTTCAACTTGTACTTGAACAACCCTGCCTCCTTTCCCTCAATGTCCCCAAAAGAACCTTAGTAAGTGATTATCCAGTCTTTGTTTTAGTAAAAGAGTATTCATTAGGGGAAGTGAAGAGAAGAAGCATTTATATAGCACCTACTATGTGCCAAATACAGTTATTCTCGTGCTTTATTCTCACAACTATCCTGTGAGGTGCAGGTGGAGGCAAGGTGACTTGTCACACGAACATGCCCAGTTAGTGTCCGAGGCAGGATTTGAAGTCTAGTCTTCCTAACTCCTGGCTCCATGCTCTTTCCACTAGGGGCAGTACTAGCAGCCTACTGCCCCCATCCCATGTGGGGACAACTCATCATTAGGATGCTGGTTCTTGACATTGGGCCTAAATCTGGCTCCCTGAAACTTCTACCCATCTTCCCTCTGAAGTCAAGAATATAGAGTCCTCCCATTCCAAACCCCCCAAGTAAGTCAGAGGTCCTCGTGTCCCCCAAACACTATTTTTCTTTTGTAGATTAAATCCTCTGAGTTCCTTCAATTCATCTGTATGTGATGCAGCTTCTGGTCCTCTTGGCATCCCAGCTCTCTTTTTCCCTCCACTGAATGCTCTCGGATCTGCTTATAACTGATACCACAGATGTGAGGGGGTCAAGGATGAGGACTCAATCTTGTCATAAGCAGAATCAGCGATGGCACTTTCCTCCCTAATCTTTGTTGCAAACAGTATAAATGGAGTGATGTTGATGAACGGTAAGACTTGATCGTGACTGGGGTGTCTAGGTGGCATAGTGAATAGAGCACCAGCCCTGGAGTCAGGAGTCCCTGAGTTCAAATCCTGCCTCAGACACTTAACACAAAAACTAGCCATGTGACCTTGGGCAAGTCACTTAACCCCAATTGCCCTCCAAAAGGCAAAAAAAAAAGACTTGATCGTGATGGTGGCAAGTTCTAGGAAAATCATTGTTATAGGAGGATATAAGGATTAGTGAGAGACATACAAAAAGCAAGTAAACCTATTTATCTAAGCAAAATGGCAAAGAGAACCCAGAACTTCACAGATTAAAATATACCAAAGAATATATAAGAGTAAATGGGGTCTTCATGTGGAAATGACATAAGACCACAGTTCAAATCAGGAGACAAGGAATGATCTTAACAAAGGGAGATCTACTCACAGTGGTCTCTAGAACTGCAAGCCCCAAAGGTCAGGGAACATGATGGAAGTGGCTCCCATACATATCTATGCCTCCAAAGGTTTCAGGCCATGATTCAGAGCTCTCTCTCTCTGTCTCTTTGTCTATCTGTCTCCCTCTGTCTGTCTCTCTCCCTCTGTCTCTTTCTCTCTGTCTCTCTCTCCCTCTCTCTCCCCCCTCTCTGTCTCTCTCTCTTCTTCTCTCTCTCCCCCCTCTCTCTGTCTCTGTCTCTCTCTGTCTCTGTCTCTCCCCCTCTCTGTCTCTCTCTCTCTCTCCCACTCTCTCTCTGTCTCCCTCCCCTCTCTCCCTCTCTCTCTCTGCCTCTATCTCTCCCACTCTCTGTCTCTCTCCCCCCCCTCTGTGTGTATCTCTGTCTCTCTTTCTCTTTCTTCCCACTCTGTCTCTGTCTGTCTCCCTCTGTCTCTCTCTCCCCCTCTCTGTCTCTCTCCCTCCCTCTCTCTCTCTCTCTGTCTCCCCCCCTCTCTCTTTCTTCCTCCCTCCCTCTCTCTATCTCTCCTTCTTCCCTGGAACTCCTCTTTCTACTTCTGTCTCCAAATTACTGAATTAAATCCCTCTCACAGATACATAGTGCCATATTCAGCATTCTCTTAGCCAGTCAGGAGGCACATCTCCCTCCTTATTTGCATTCATACAGCAGAGTTCTTCCTCCACAAAACTATCCCAGGCTTGGGCATTAATAGGGTTACAATCCTCCCCTGGGCTGAAAATTTTTGTAGTCCCTTTCAAAAACAATCTAGGACAAAAATGAAACCCATACCTATACAGCATAAACACAAACATTAGTACTTTAAAACAGCAAAGGTGATTTTCCCAGCATCCCAGGGAACCAACTTATGGTATGGTCAAAACAAAAGCAAACAATACACGGAATGGACATGGCACTATATGGAACATCAGCTGACAGTACACTCAGTGACAACATGCGTAAGTTACAGGCAGGACATGAGAACGCGCATTTCCATAGTACACAGCAACCAATAATAAACAAGAAAGCCTGGTTAACCAGCTGTGAGAATAACACTATCTATAAAAAATACAAATGAGCATATCTTGAAAAACACAGTGAAAAAAGCCAACGAATACACAATGCTCTACTCTGAAAGTAGCAGAGCATAGTTGGATGAACAAAGCACAAGAATAAAGCAGCATCCTCAGCATGCAGTATTAACCCACGCAACAAAAAGCACACAATTACACGCAAAGTACATATGATGTGCTCAGGGTCTAGTATTACCACCTAGATGTGTAACTATTTCTCCAGATTCACCTGTAACAGCATAAATTAGTCTAATAATAACAGCCACCATTGACAAGACACTTCAGAATTTGCAAAGCACTTTATAAATATTACCTCAATTGATTCTCACAATAACCCCGGGAGGTAGGAGCTGTTATTATCCCCATTTGACAGGACACTGAGGCCAACAGAGGTTAAGTGACTTGCCCAGGGTCACATAGCCAAGTAAGTGTCTGAGATCAGATTTGAACTGAGAGCTTCCTGATGCCAGACCCAGTGCTGGGCCCACTGAGGCACCACTGGCTGTGTACAGTCTGGTGATTGGTTTGATGATTCTAGTTCCTTGGTCACTGCCTGATCTCTTTTTTCATATATCTGAGTTAGTAGGTGCAATGGGCTGACCATTAGTATCATTATCGACTTCCCCTCTTTATCTATCTCTCTGTCTAGGCTATGCAGGTTATGTTTATGCCTTAGGAATCTCTGCAGCAACAGTTCTAAGAATTCCAGAAAGAAGTTAATGCCAGCTTCAGGCTTCCTGTTCTGTCATAATACACAGAATTTCTTTCATTAGAAACAGCACTTTTAGTGCCCATTTCTGGGCCAGGAAGTTTTTCCTAAACTGGTGAGCAGTCTCTTCTGACCAGAATTCACTGGACATTCACTTTATTAATCATTTCTCTCCACCTGCTTGCTAGAAAGCCCCACTAACCCTCACACGGGCAGTAGCTAGTTGCGGTGAGTAGTCTTGATAGGATTTCTCTCCACTTGCTGGGGCAGTTTTGCAAACTAACACATTGCGAAGTCTCTCGACAGCTTTGTATGGGTTCCCTTTCCATCACTCAGCTAATTTGTGAGTCCCATCGCCAAAATTGCTAAAGAGAGACCTGTCTAGACAATGTTCTGGAGTATCACATGGTATACATGCTGTCACAATATCATGAAGTCTCTTGTTTCTGTCACGACTCTTCTGAGCTGAAGCCATGCACTTCTTCAAGTGAGACACTGCTGGAATGGGAGTACTTGCCTCACTGTCTTCCTCTGAGGTACCAAAGCACAAGTCAATGCATCGGCATGGTTCTTACCCAAATGTGGCCATTGGTGGTAGAATTGTATGCATTTATTAGAAATGAAATGTGGTGATTCTATTGAGATTTTTGTCCTGATTTCAGAGTTTTTAATCCGTTCAACAGTGCACAGCTGAAAAGTTCAGGCTGGGGGTCTCTCTGTGAATGATGAGGAGCAACTCCAAGGCCATTTTATTAAGTAGCTTGCTCTCAAAGATTCTACCTTGTTCAGAGTGGATCCTGTGGGGGAATCCATCCACTGAAAAATACTGGTCCTACAACATGCTGACCACAAAGGCTATCTCCTGGTGGAATTGTTGGTCACCAGTAAGAAAAGAAATATTTTTATCTTTATATCCCTTTCCAGAGACGGAAAGTCAGTAAAAACACTTTCCAAAGACATGCTGGCATTTATGTTCTCCAAATATGCATCATGACTTGGGAATGCTTTTTTCTCTATATAAGTTTCACACTTCTTGGTGACCTCTGCTGCCACCTGGGGCCTGTAAAGTTGGTTTCTGATTTAAACTTCCAGGAGTGAAGATGGCACAGTAAGCAGTAAATTGCTCTTACCCCCTCCCCCAAGGACTTTGAAAAATTAAGAGAATGTTGCCCCAGGAAAAATCCTGGAATAGTGGAGCCAACAGAAAGATGGGGTACAGCCGTGTTTTAGCTCAGGAGACTACAGGGATTAATGGAAAAGGACCCTCTTGCAGTGGCCAAAGAGGCCCAGAACAGGATGGGAGGTGCCCCAGCAAGCCAGCAGCAAGCCCTACTCAGTGGACCAGCAAGAGATCCTGAGACCCAGGGTGGAGGAGTAGGCAAGGGCCAATGCCAGACACACACCAGGCACACACCAGCCACCACCATCAGCTGCAGCTCAGCACCAGGAAAACTACCAGATCACTATAACATCTAGTTGCCAACACCTTAGGTCCCAGTATATAAAACCAGTAACCAGGCCCCTAGCCCCCAGCTCAAGAAGTCTGGGACAGAGGCCCCTGGGACCCAGAAGCAGAAATAGAAGTCAGGAAAAGGGAAACAATATGAGCAAGAAGAATCAAAGGAAAACAATGACCATAGAGAAGTACCTTGGTGACAGGGAAGATCAAAACACAAATCCAGGTGAGAACAACGTAGTCAATATACTTACACCTCACATGTTTACAGGGTGAAGATCAAGGAGAGCCCTAAGTCATTTAACTTGACCTCAATTTATAGATAAGGATCCTTTGGTCCATACCACTATTGTTTTTTTTTTTTCCCAGACTGCCTAAGAATACTCTTGCTTTACTTGACTCAGCTAGGTGGTACAGTGGATAGAGGGCCAGCCCTGAATCAGGAGGACTTGAGTTCAAATATGGCCTCAGACACTCATTGTGGAAACTTGGGCAAGTCACTTAACCCTGTTTGCCTCAGTCTCCTCATCTGTAAAATGAGCAAGAGAAGGAAATGCCCAAACACTCCAGTATCTTTGTCAAGAAAACCCCAGGGGCAGCTAGGTGGTGCAGTGAGTAAAGTGCCGGCCCCGGAGTCAGGAGGACCCAAGTTCAGTTCCAGCCTGAGACACTAAACACCCACACAAAAATACTAGCCGTGTAACCTTGGGCAAGTTACTTAATGCCAATTGCCTTCCAAAAGGCAAAAAAAAAAAGAAAACCCCAAATGGGGTCACAAAGATTCAGACACAATTAACTAACCAAGCAACAATAGCTTTTACTTACTTATCAAAGCAAAACTATCATTCCTGGAAAGGGAGTGTCAACCAATTGCCAAGCTCTTCTCATAGATTCTGCTCACCATTTCCTAGTGACTTCCTAGACCAAAACACCCTTCCCTGGACACCATTCCCTTATACAAATTATGTTTCCCACTTAGAATGTAAGCTCCTTGAGGGCAGGGAATTCCTTAAATTTTTGGGAAACTTGAAGAATCTTTAGGACTGACTTGGAGACCTCCAGTCTTCTCATTTCATTTCAGGCAATCTAATCTACGACGTGCTTGGTTCAAATTCTGACTCTGCTATTTGCTGGCTATAGGACCTTTTATAAGACACTCCATAGTGCTGGACACCCCTTGGTCGGCGTAGAATGAGACTAACATTTCCAGACACATCCTTTGTGTGACTCTGGTTCATTGACTATTTAATTTGCCACAAGTGAGGGTGTTATTTTTTATTCTAGGAGTTAAGGTGGGGGCAGGGGCACAGTGACAACGACACGAAAAAATGAAAGAGGGTCAGTGAAATGTTTGAAAAAGGCATTGAAAAGAGCAGAAGGGAGTTCAGAAAGGGACACAGCCCAGTGTTAGTACTACTGTGTTCAATGTAATGTGTGAAGAAAGAGGACGCTGCATGGAAAAGACATTCATGGTTTCATATAGAATTCTCTTTTTCTGTTCTTTGCATATGGAAATACCCATGCCTGTCAAATTCATAATAAAAGCCGCAACAAGGCACTGCATGGTGCCTTGGGAAAGGTGCTAGACGGGGACTCAGCTGACCCTGGACTAAACTCTGGCTCTTCTACCTACTCTCTGTGTGACTCTGGGTAAGGACTTCATTTCTCTGAGCCTCAGTTTCTTCAACTGTAAATTCTCTGGGCTGGATGAAATCCTTTCTAAGGTCCCTTGCTGCTGTAAAGCTATGAGTCCACGACCCCTCCCTGGGCCTCAGTGACCTTGTCTGTAGATGAGAGCTTGGTGACAATGCTCTCGAAGGTCTCTGTCAGCCAGCCCTACAGCTTAGGAAGCTTTGATGAAGAAACGGCGGAAGAAAAGTTCAAGGCTTGTGCTTTGGATATTTTGCTGTTGGCTTTCTTCCTGCCATAAATCATCCTTGGAGGAGTTTGCCAGTCAGAAACAACAACTCAAACCCAACAGCCCTCTGGGTAGTTTTCCATTTAAATGTGGCATGTTTTTCTTCCCTGGGAATTGCAGGTATTAAACTCAATTTATCATCATTGCATTCTGCTGGGCTAAGTGGGCAGAGCTTGGGCCACGTGCCCTTGTCCAGGGTGTACCAAGGACTGGTGACTCACTTAGTCATTTATTCATTCTGTGCTTCTGTTTGAGGTACCTGAGGGCATCTCAGGAAGGAACTATCCATTAAAGGCCAAATCAAAACAGGACACATTTAAACACAAAGCTTCCAGTTAATCACTCACTCAGCCAGGCACTGGCTCCATGGCTAGTGCCCAGACAGGAGGCTCAGCAAAGGGATAACCCCTGGCCAAGGTTGGGAGATCTGCCTGCCATGCCATCCCACAACCTCCCCCTCCCCCACCCCCGTCCCATCTCCCAAGAGCCTTGCTGTCCTTAGATGGTCAGAACCCAGGACAAAGCTACCTTAGAAAGACCAAGAGAGCAAAAATGTGTGACTCCTCTCTGGCTCTGTCATTTCAACTCAATTCAGTTCAGCAACTATTTAAGGGCCTAGTAAATGCTAGGCTAGAGATTTCCTGCCCTCAGGGAGCTCACACCCCAGAGACTTCATAACTCTATTTTAACAGAAGATGCTAGAAGACTGAAAAGTCATGAGACCCAAAGGAATGAGCCTGGGATTTATAGCTGGGAGGAGCCTTCAAAACTATCTATTCCAAGGGTTCTTCACCTGTTTGTGTCCTGGACTTGTTTGCAGTAGGTCTGGGGATGCCTCCTGATCCCTGTCAGAATCATGCTTTTAAATTCACAAAATAAAGTACATAGGATTGCAAAGGAAAGGCATTAAAAAAAAAAACCATGGGGCGGCTAGGTGGCACAGTGAATAGAGCACCGGCCCTGGAGTCAGAAGGACCTGAATTCAAATTCGGCCTCAGACACTTAACACAAAAACTAGCCATATGACCTTGGGCAAGTCACAACCACAATTACCCTCCAAAAAGCACACACACACACACACACACACACACACACACACACACACACACACAAACCTTAAAGAAAACCAATTACAAGGCATGGCTAGGTGGCACAGTGAATAGAGCACTGGCCCTGGAGTCAGGAGGACCTGAGTTCAAATCTGGCCTCAGACACTTAACACAAAAAAACTAGCTGTGTGACCTTGAGCAAGTCACTTAATCCCAATTGCCCCTCCAAAAAAGCAAAAAAAAAAAAAAAAAGAAGACAAATTACATGGAAAAATACTTAATAAAATATTTTTTGAAAAAAGTTCAAAGGCCCCAGTCAATGAGCATTTATTAAGCCCCTACTGTGTACCTTGTGTTGTGCTACACCCTGATGACACAGAGAAAGGCAAGCAACTAGACGTTTTGGGTCTCCAATGATTGTTTTGATATTTTCACGGGGAGGAAGCTTTTCTGAATTGCAAGTGTTTGAATTATCTGCCTTTTTGTATAATTATTGGAAATCTAAAATCTGCTGTTAGGGCATCAGTACTTCTGCAATCAAAGCACTCGTTTCTGAGCTCACCTACACAAAGATCGTCTACTCCTAATACAGTGTGCAGCATTTTGTCTTATCCTGTAAATATGAAAGGGCATTGGAGACAAACAAAGGAACAAACAAACAGAGGAGAGGCAGGCCTTGCCTTTAAGGAGCTCACAGTCTGAGGGGGAGATGACATGAAAACAACTCTGTACAAAGTACAGACAGGATGTGCTGGAAATAATGAACAGAGAGGAGACGTTAGGATGAAGGAGGGCTGGGAAAGGCTCCCTGTAGAAAGTGGCATTTTAGCGGGGACTTGAAAGAACTTAGAAGCCAGGAAATGGAGATGAGGAGAAGGGCATTTTAAGCATGGGGGATAGCAAGGAAAAATGCCCAGAGTCTGGAAATGAAGTATTTGGGGCAAGGGACACAGCAGGAAGGCCTGTGTCCCTGGATCACAGAGTGGATGGGGGAGAAAGGTGGGGAGGGAGGAGTAAGGTGTGAGAAGACTAGAAAGGTAGAGGGCAGTGCCAGGTTGTGAAGGGCTTTGAATGCCAAACAGAGGATTGATATTTGGCCCCCAAGTGGTAGGGAGTCACTGGAGCTTACTGAAGAATCCCTGATACAGTTCCCGAGCAGCTAGATGGCACAGTGGATAGAGTGCTGGCCCTGGAGTTGGGAGGACCTGAGTTCAAATCTGCCTCAGATACTTCCCAGCTATGTGACCCTGGGCAAGTCACTTTACCCTGTTTGCTTCAGTTTCCTCCTCTGTAAAATTTGCTGGAGAAGGAAATGGCAAACTGCTCCAGAATCTCTGCCAAGAAAATTCCAAATGGGCCCACGCAGAGTCAGAAATGACTGAACTGGTATAGCTCATCATTCTCATTCCACATATGTGGAAAGCAAAGCCCAGAGTGGAGGACTGACTTTATAGGCAGTGTGGTGTAGTGGACAGAATGTTGGACACAAAGTTAGGGGGTCCTGGGTCCAAATGCTGAAGGTAATGTTCCTGTGACCTTGGGCTAGGCCATTTATCCCTCTCAGCTGTGGTTTATTCGTGGCTTTGTTTAAGGTTTACCAAGTATTTTCTTTGTAAGTTCTACATAAACTTGATTCAATAAAATTGAATTATAAAATATTATAATTATTAGTCAAGGTGCCGCAGAGATGAAGGAGGCAGATTGAAACCTGGGCCCTCTAACTGGAGGTAGAATTGTATGGTGAGAAGAGCCCTGGAGCCCAAGCACGTGGGGCCCTGGCCCAGTCGTGTGACCCTCGGTGACTCGCTGTGCCCCATGGGCCTCCCTCAGCTCCCTCCTTTATAAAATGACTTGATGTCTGAGGGTCCTTCCAGCTCTGTAGCCCACGAACTTCAAATCTTCTTCATCCTGAGTCTCCAGGGGTAGAATTACCCCTGAGCCCAGAAGGAACTCGAAGTGGGTGCTGAAGGATTTGCCAGCTGCCATTGACGTCCCTTCTAGCTTTTCCAAATACCATGGACAGGGAGGTGATGTGAGGAAGAAAACTGGAGGAAGGGAATAGCCTTCCTACTCTGTGACTGCAGGACTGCCGCTTAGCCCTGTGCCATCCTTCCCTCCCTGTCCCAAATCCCCAGCGCCCTCCCAAATTCGCCCTCCTAAATTCACCCTCAGCAGCTGTCTGGTGAGATGACTTCTGACCCTTTCCTCCCATTCTGCTCATCTCTTAGTTGGGCTCACAGACTCTGTCTTCTCCAATTATATCACAGCCATTCACTGCTCAAAGTCTATTGTAAATCTTCCTTCCTTACCCCAGCTCCTGGGATAAGAACTCACTATCTGACAAAAACTGCTGGGAAAACTGGAAAACAGTATGGCAAAAACTGGGCATAGACCAACATTTGACACCGTAAAACAAAATAAGTCCAAATGAATACACAATTTAGATAAAGGCTGATATTATAAACAAATTAAGGGAGCAAGGAATAGTTTATCAATCTCTCAGATTTATGGAGAATGGAGGAATTTATGACCAAACAAGAGATAGAGAACATTATGAAATGAAAAATAGATAATTTTGATTACGTTAAATTGAAAAGTTTTTGCACAAAGCCAATGCAACAAAGATTAGGAGGGAAGCAGAAAACTGGGAAAGAATTTTTATAACTAGTGTCTCTGATAAAAGCCTAATTCCTAAAATATATAGAGAACGGAGTCAAATTTACGAGAATATAAATCATTCCCCAATTGATAAATGGTCAAAGGATATAAACAGGCAGCTTTCAGAGGAAGAAATTAAAGCTATCTACAGTCATATGAAAAAATACTCTAAATCACAATTGATTAGAGAGATGCAAATCAAAACAAGTCTTAGGTACCACATCACACCTATCAGATTGGCTAACATGACAAAACAGGAAAATGATAAATGTTGGAGAAGATGTGGGAAAGTTGGAACATTAAAGCATTGTTGATAGAGTTGTGAGCTGATCCAACCATTCTGGAGAGCAATATGGAACTATGCCCAAAGGGCTATAAAAATGTGCATATCCAGCAATACCACTTCTTAGGGCTGTATCCCAAAGAGCTCATAAAAATGGGAAAAGGACCCATATGTACAAAAATATTTATAGCAGCTCTTTTTCTGTGACCAAGAACTGGAAATTGAAGGGATGCCCATCAATTGGGAAATGGTTGAACAAGTTGTGGTATATGAATGTAATGGAATACTATTGTATGATGAGCAGGTGGACTTCAGAAAAAAACCTGGAAAGACTTACATGAACTGATGCTTAGTGAAGTGAGCAGAACCAGGAGAACATTGTACACAGTAATAGCCACAGTGTATGATGCCTGACTTTGATAGATTTAGCCCTTCTCAGTTGCAGGTTGACTTTGTTTCCTGGCACTTTCTTACCTGCCTCAGTGCCCAGTGATGACCAATAAATGTCTTATTATGAAAGTAGTTCTTATTGTCACGTGAAGAGCATCTGTCTCCATATTCTCTCTTTGGGTTGGGGGGAGGGATCAATTATATGGCAGGAAATTTTCTCAAGAAAAACAACAGAACATTTCAGCTCTTTTGAAATTCTAGTCGACTCCCTGTTATCAGTGAAAGAAATCTTTCACTTTCTATGTGATGTCATCATCTATCCTAACCAACAGATCCGGAGGGAGGGGTGGGAGAGAATCTCTCATTCAAGTGCTTTGCTAAACTGTCATGTCTTCTGAACTTTTTGACTGCACAAAATGAGATTTCTACCTAAACTTGATCACTAAGTATTTCCTATTTGTAAGGCTACACCTAGGGCTGGGCAAATGGGGCATTATCTCAGGGTGCCAAACTTTAATGGGCTCTGACAGCTCTTAAACTCCTTCAGCAGCACAGAAACAACTTTTATTAGCTGTTAGCACAAAAAAATAGTTACAATAAGAAGGTACCAGATGGTGTGAGTTTCTTCACCACCAATTGCTGTACCTCACATGAGCTATTTTCCCTGCTCCCAGCAAGGGTTAGTGGTCCCGAGTCTCTATCTCTTCCCCCCATGCTGGATCTCTCTGAACAAAGTTGATTTGAGGGCACTTTTCACACTGCTTGGCTATAATTTGGGAAACTTGTGCAGGCTGTGTTTTATGAGGCTGGCCCCAGGTGAAAAAGCTGCTAAATGCAATTCTGTCCATTTGTTTGTTTATTGCTGCATTTTAACTCATGAAGGAAAGCATGGATTTGAAGCCAACTGAAATTTCACCATTACTAAAGGGATTATGCCAAACAAAAGAGCAACTAGCAAGTGTTCCTGTAGACCTAGCATGTGCTACTGCTAGTACAGTTTGATGAAATTTGCCCCACCCTGGTAAAGCTTAAGGAGATATGTGACTACACTAAAGAAGGCATGTAGTTCATAGAGACAGCAATATGGTTGGCACTGTAAGAACTGGAATAAAAGAAGTAAAAGAATGTATGGAGAGTGAGGGTTAACAGCTAGCCAGGTAGCCCATACTCTGCATAATGGAAGAGAGGCCCCCAGCATGCTCTGTGTATCCATTGTGTGAAGACATGGGCAGGAGTCCAGTATGATGAGAGAGTAACCGACAGGTTGAAGTCATCCACCCCTGGGCAGCCCCCTTCCCTAGTCTGAGCCTCAGTTTCCCCTCTCTGTAAAATCTTAGGCTCTGAAATTCTATAACTAGGAGTCAGCCTAGTGCCATGGTCTCATGGACTGGGCCGAAGTTTCAGGTTGGAGCGCCACAAAGGCAAGCCACTCACTCCAGCTCATATCCAGACATTATCTACTCAGAAACAGAGCTCCGAGTAGTGAAATCCCAGCTTGGCTTCGTCTTTTCCCACAATTCCCTTGGCTATCCCCCTTCTGGTTGCCTGTTGCATGCTGGGGGAAGATGAAAGGCTGCTTTGTACATCATGCTCTTCTGAAAGAGGAGAGCCAAAAGAAAGCTACCTTCTTCCTCTTGGGAAAATAAAAAAAAAAATATTGACAGAATCCTGATGGAATCCTTCTAGATATGTCCCCAAGTGTGAGCAAAGCGAATCAGCCTGGTTCTGACACAATAATCACTAGTAATGGTTGCATACACACACCCATATCCACACTCACCCCCCACACACTTGAGCACCCACCCCCACCCCCCACCCACCCACGCAGAATCTCTCCCTCCCTTTGTGATAGACTCACTCTTACTACCTCATTAACAGTCTAGCCTGGAGGGGAAAAATTTCCATTATGGAGATGGAGTGAAAAGGGAAGGGAGCGTGAATGGACTGAATGCATTAGCTTCTGTCTGGGACATAATACCTTAGGCTTGTCAAGCTTCACCTCTTCTGGAACAAAGTACATCTGCATATAGGTTACAGCAAAACTAACCCGCAGTGGCGCATTTGGCTTCAGGATTCCTGCCATGAGGAGATGACTTCAGGCTTCGGGCTTGGGGCTGCCTTTGTGAGCCTCTCCCCAGCCCTGCCCCAAGTGTACCCCAGGAGGTCGCTTCCATCCAATCCCATTCAACAAGTGCACAGGTGCACATAGAGGTGCCTGTGGAAGCAGCCATAGGCTAGGAGCTGACCTAGGAGTCTGGCTGTGTGACCTTGGGGAAAGCACTAACATTTCCTGGGCCTCACTTTCCTCATGTCCAGGATGGAAGGCATTGAACTTGATTATGCCTAAGGTCCCTTCCAGCTTTCATCTTTGTGGGGATTAGAAAATAAATACATACAGCCAGTCCTCACTCTATCTTGTTGATGAGGCAGGCTGTACTCACTGTGGGCAAGGGACTACTTCTCTGAGCCTCAGTTTTCTCATCCATAAAATGGGATAAGAAATCTCACAACAACTGTCTTCCAGAGTTATTCTGGGGAAAGTACTTCATTAAAGCACTGCAGGAATATATGACTATTACTAGTATTGTTATTAGAAGGAGCCATTTCTTTGTAAAATAATGGATGCCATAAAAATACATCCACTTGTTATCTCAAACTTTAGAGGGAGAAGGGATCTAGAAGATCCTCTAGTCCAACCCCCCTCATTTTGCAACGACTTGTCCTGAGTCACCCAGAGAAGAAGTGGCAGCACTTGGGACAGCACCCACCTGGCAGACATCCTGATACCCATCCTGATACTGAATGCGCTAATGTCAAGCTCCTTTGAAGTCCTTACTATGCTTAGACTGCAACTATGGAACAATTACTTATGCTAATGAGATGCAAGTTTATGCCATTGACCCATGAGCCATTTGAGCCTTTCAGCCTAATTCTATGGGCTTTCTTTATAAGACCTAAGACAAGGTAATTCTGGCCATCCCTGGGCTCCTTCAGGTCCCCTCAAGGATGTGCTAGAGTTTTAGCAGAGTAGAATATTTGTTTTTTAAAACATTTATTTTGCCACAGCTCCTAAGAGCAGACCTACTCTGTTCCAAAGTCTCTACTGTGGTCCATGGCCATGTAGATCACAGGCTTGCAGGACTCAAAGTTGAAAGGCATTATAGGATTGTAGATTTTAAAATGGAACAGAATTTAATGATCATTTGGTCTAACCCCTTCCTCTTACTGAGAAGGCAACTGAGGCCCCGAAAATGGAAAGCATTTGTCCACACAGGTAGGAGGTAGTAGAGTGGGACTGGAATTTAGGTCTCCTGGCAGAGTTGTAGGAATTGAGTGGGCACTCACTCATAGCCTGTGTCCTCACCCCTTTGTCTGGTAAAGAGAACAGACCAAGCAGTTAAAATTGGCAGCTTCCATCCCTTCCTGTTGTCATGGCCATGCCATCCACAGTCAAGCAAACTCCTTCTTGGCCAGCCCTGCCCCATTCCCTCCCCAGGGGCAGACTGCACATCCAATGCTGGGCTCTAGAGTCCTTGAGGGCCCATGAGGGCTGCTGCCCTGCTGTTTCTGCACCCCCACAAAGCCTTCTGTTTCAAGTTTTGAACCCTCTCCCTATGTTCCCTCCATCTCCTTGACTAACTTTTGTTGAACTGAATTGGCCTTAAACATGAGGGTGTCTCTCAGGCTGCACTCTTTGTGCTGCTTGCCTGAGCACCAGAACTTCTCTCGTGATGGCCAAGGCATCTACCTTACTCCATTCCTAGGCCAAAGATGCTTTTCCATCCCATCCCATTCCAATGAATGTTTATAGATATGGGTTAAAGCAGGGATTTCCTTCAATGACCTTTGTAGGCTAAAAGAAGCAATCCTTCTCTTGCCAAAACAAGGGAAATTCAGTCCCTCTAATGGTCCATTTCTACATGACCACCCCTTCTCCTGTTTTTTTTAAGTGAAAACAAAGGTAGAGCCAATAATTCTACAGTCATTAAGATGTCCAAACCATCTGGTTTCGGCCTTAACAGAATCCACTATTTTTAAGGCATGTTAAGACAACTGAACCATTTTTTCCTTTGAGTGTGAGACTTGCTATCCAATTGGCTAGGGGCTCAAGCTAACTGACAGCTTTACCAGGAGAATAAAAATGTCAACATGAGATAATTCCAGAAACTCTGGGAAAGGACACATAACTATCGAGCCCCACCCCACACTAATTAGCACCTAACTGCATTAGCTTATCCAGATGGCTCTGCAGGAGAAGGTAAGGCTGGGGACCTTGCACAGCTCTCCCTCACTCAAATCAAAGTCAACTGCAAGACATGTCATCATTCCCCTGATGTCATGGGCCTCTTTGAGAACGAAGCACAAACATGATAGCAACAACAGTCAGGATCCTGGGTGGCAGGACCATTGATTCAAAAATCTCCAGTTCACCCATCAAGCCAATGATGGACCTGCCATATGCGAATGAGAGGTTTTGACAGCTGCAAATGTCGGTTTCTGTCACAAAGATGGGTACCTCCAACTATCCTACCTCCATAGTTCAGACAGGCACCATTGAGACATGGGTAAAAATAGCTCACTCCTATCTCTGGGGTAGGGAGAATAATGATGTTATCAAAGCAAATGCAAGAAGTAAACGGTCACTTTTAACAAATATCTGCAAATGATGCCAGATCCCAAGCAGGCCTCCCTTTCTGCAGCACCACTTCAAACAAAAGAAATTGAATGTGTTGTGTGCGTCTGACTCAGAGACAAATTAATCTCAAGTGTCTAATGTTCAAACCCTGGCTAATGTCAAAAGTAACCAGAAGCGCTTGGCATCAGTCTGTGTTTAGAAATCACTGGTGACACACGAATAATAAAAGAAAGAAACTTTTTCGATGGTTGGAATGAAGAAGGTGAAGGTTGGTACATGGTCAGAGGGAAAAAGCAACATGGATTACAAAGAGTCATGGATTTGGAGTCAGGATGCCTGGGTTTGAATTCTGCCTGTGACACACATTGTGCTACCTTGCCATGTCACTTCTCCCCTCTGGGCCTCGGTTTCCTCATCTTTAAGATGATCCATGTGGTCTCTACCTACTCTGAAGCCTAGAGTCCTTGGTACTTATGTTTGTTAGAAGAGAGAAGATGATTAACTTTGCAGGAATTTAGAAATGTCATCTTAATTCAATGTTACAAAAAGGAAGTGAACAGAATCCATGTCAAGGACTTTTATTTTCATTGGGGTAGATATTCAACCCACTGATGTGACAGTGTCTCTGGGACTTGGCAGACAGTCTTCCAAAGTTGTTCACCGTAGCCAACCTGGTGATGGACTTCTCTTTGAACTTGGCTGGGCTACTCATCTGACAAGAACTATCGAGTCTGTCACAGGGACTCCACTAAAATTCTGTCTTGAGAGGATCTAGCATTCCACTGGCATCCATACATAGCCTTTGCAAATGAATCCAGGATGGCCCTCATACTAAGAGGAGCCACAAGAGTGGGATCACACATGCCATTGCTGTGGACTGACCTTAGGGTGCCAGAGGGGGGAAAAGATGGTGACGCTATGATATGCTTTTGTCCTTTTCCTGAGTCCATCCTTTGTCTAGGATGACATTTTGTGGTGGAGTTTTAATCCGTTTTAAATCACTGGAGGAGCACTTGAATTTAATATCCTTCTACAAATACGCAAAAGTTATTTGCATGCATATGCTGCTCAAGCAGGAGATAAAATCCATATTTCCTAGCAGCAGTATAATGATGCTGTGATGACAGGAGCAAACAAATAATTATACACACTGTTCATTGCTTAACTGCTCAATCATTAAGAATAAAAATTTAAAGCATGCCAAGAAAACAAACACCAGGGAGATACCATTCGATGTTAGTTTTATGTTACATAAGTATTGAAGACAAACAGAATGGCAGAAGACCCTGAGGCCATGCCATATGAGGAAAGCTTAAAGGAAGTAAATGTTTAGCCCAGGGAAGAGAAGCTTTGGGGTCAGGGAGAGTGGGACATGACAGCTGTCTTCATGTATGTGAAAGGCTGGCTGGCCTCAAGAGGCAGGGTAGGTATGTTCTGTTTGGGCTCAGAGAACGGAACCAGGAACAGTGGATGGGAGGCTGAGAAGCAGATTTAAAGTTGATGGGGAAAAAACAAAACAAAACAAAACATCCTAACGAGAAGAGTTATGGGGAAAAGGAATGGACTATGCTTGGAAGGTAGTTCCCTGTCCCTGGAGGTCTCTAGGCAAGGGCTTACTAACCACTTGCCAGGTAGTCTATGCAGTGAATAGGATACTTGGTAAGGTGTAGACTCAACTGGATGGTCTCTTCTAACTCTGAGAAGCTATGACTCACTCACATACATTGGAGTCAACCAGCATTTATGAACCATTTACTATATGCCAGGTATCATGCTAAATGCTGAGGAAATGAAGAAAAGGGAAAACACGGTCTCTGATGTTGAGGAGTTCACAGTCTAATGGGGGAGACAATATCCAAACAACTGTAGAGTTTAGCAAGATATGTATAGGGCAAATGGGAGAGAACCTCAGGGGGACCGGACTAACATTAAGGCCTCTTGCAGGAGGTGGGATTTTGACTGGGATTTGAAGGAAGCCAGGGGAGAAAAGAAAGCCAGGAGATGGAGATGAGGGGCAAGGGCACTCCAGGCATGGGGGACAACCAGTAAAAAGGCGTGGAGTTGGCAGATGGAGTGTCTCATGTGAGGAACTGCAAAACAACCAGAGAACATGTGGCAGGAAGAAAAGTATAAGATGGGAAAGGTAGGAAAGGGCTAGCTTGGGAAAGGCTTAGAAAGAAAAGCAGATTTTATATTTGATCATAGACACAACAGAGAGCCACAGTAACTTGGTGAGTGTGTGTGTGAGACAGCTCTGTGGTTTAGGAAGATGACTGTAGCAGTTGAGTGGAGGATGGATTAGAGAAGAAAGAGCCACCAGCCCAGAAGTTTACTGCGGTGGTCCAGGCATGACATGATGAAACCCTTTACCAGGGAAAGAAGGGGGCCTGAACAAGAGATGTTAGGAAGGTAGAAATAATGGGTCTTGGCAACAGTTGGATGAGTGGGCTTAGTGAGAGTGAGGAGCTAAGGAGGACACCAAGGTCATGAACCTGGGATAGGTGGTGTCCTTGACAGTAGTAGGGAAGTTTGGAAGAGGGGAGGATTCAAGCAGAAAGATAACAAGTTCAGTTTTGGTAATGGTGGTCTTAAGATGTCAGGTCTAGATTTTCAACATGCAAAGTTGGAGAGGAGAGATTGGAGGCCAGTTCAAAGGGTAGGGCTGGATACATAGATATGGGAATCCATTTTCACTGGGATGATAATTAAATCTATGAGAGCTGATGTGATCATCAGCAGAGATAGTATAGAAGAAGAAAAGGAGAGGGCCCAGGACTAATTTTTAGAGGACATCCATGGTTATTGGGTATGACCTGGATGAAGATTCAGCAAAGGACACTGATGAGTAGTCAGATATACAGGACTGTCTTGTATATTTCTTGAAGTCTAAGTGTTCCATCCCCCCATATTCTTTATTAAATGGTTATCCTACTTTTAAATAATGAAACTTCATGTGTACTCACAAAAATTACATAGTTCAGTGGAACCCAGTACTGATGAAGTCCACTACAGATTTCTGTTTTACACTCTCATCTGCGCCCTCGCAGAAGTAAGGAAGTCTTTTACTGCTCCCTAACTGATTAGAGCCCCTATTCTGTCCAGCGGCTATTCAAAACATTTTCCTCTTTCTTCAAGTGTCCCACACCATCAGTTGTCCCTTCTTTTAGAGGAGGACCTCACCTCATACTTTGCAGAGAAAATAGAAGTCATTTGTTGTGAGCTCCCTTTTTCCCCCTTTTCTATATCTCATAATACCTTGATATCATACTCTATTCTCTCCTTTATGCTAGTCTCTGATAATGGTCCATTTTCCTTACCAAGGTCAACCCATCTACCTGTGTCTTTGATCCTTATCTACTCCCATCATTTCTAGCAGATCATCCTCATAATTATCTGATACTTCCTCTTCCCCCACCTTCAATCTCTCCATATCCATTCGTTCCTTCCCTACCGCCTACAGACATGTCCAACTCTTCCTTATTTTTACAGGAAAAAAAATCTTGACAAGATCTATCACCTGAGGCTATCATTCTAGATCTCCCCCCCCCCTTTTCAGCCAAACTCCTGGAAAGAAAGATGTCTATACTTGTCTTCCCCTATTCTCTTCTTAATCACTTCTCAATCTTTCGTAATATGGCTTACAATCTCATCATTCAACTGAAACTATTCTCTCCAAAATTACCACTGATCTCTCAGCTGCCAAATCCAATGACCTTTTCTCTGGCCCTATCCTTGATTTCTCTGCAGCCTGTGTCACTGTGGATCACTTTTTCCTACTGGATAATTTCATCTCTTTGGGGTTTTGTGACCCTGTTCTCTCTCGGTTTTTCTTCTAGATGTCTGACCACCCCTTGTCAGTCTCCATTCATCCTTCACATAATTCCTCTTAACCATGGGGGTCCCCCAGGGCTCCTTCCTGAGTCCCCTTCTCTTTGCCCTTTGCCCTTCACTTAGTGACCTCTGCTTCCATGAGCTGAACGACAATATCCGTGAACATGACTCCCAGCTTTGGGACATACATCCTCAGTCTTCTCTCCTGAACTCTAGCTGTGCATCTCGAACTGCCTGCTGGATGTTCTGAACTGGATGACCTGTGGGTATCTCAAAGTCAACATGTCTGAAGCTGAGCTTATCTTTTCATTGCCATCCAGTCCTCTTCCAAATGTGCCTTTTTTTGTCAAGGGCACCAGCATCATTCTCTTCATTCAGGTTGGCAACTATGGTACCACCATCATCATACTCTCCCTCACTCCCAATATCTTCCTTCTCCTCTCTCAGAAAGTCACCACCATAATTTAAGTCCTTACAACTTTTAGGAACTAATACAAGAATCTTCTAATTGGTCTCCTGGATTGAAGTATCCTCCCACTCAAATCCATCTTCTATTCAGCTGCCAAAGTGATTTTTTTTAAAGCAATAGGGGTTAAGTAACTTGCTCAAGGTTACACGGCCAGTTATTTCTGGGTGTGGTGCTGAATATCTGAGCCCGGATTTGATCCAGGTCATCCCGACACTGGAGTCGGTGCTCTTACTCGCTGAGACACCTGGCCGCCCCTAAGCAATTGGGGTTAAGTAACTTACACGGCCAGGTGTTTCTGGGTGGGTGCTAAGTGTCTGAGCCCGGGATTCGATCTCCGGGTCTTCTCAACACTGGAGCCGATGCTCTTACTCGCTGTGCTACCTGGCCGCCCCAACAAAGTGATTTTTCTAAAATATTCTCTTACAATGTCACTTCCCTATTTGATAAACTCCAGTGGTTCCCTGTTTTCTTCTAGGATCAAATATCAAGTCCCTGTTTTGTCATTCAAAGCCCTTCACAACCTGGCCCTTACTATTGTCCCATCCTTATCCCAGCATACACACACTCACACATAGAGGTATATATGTAGCTGTATGTATATGTCTGTCTGTCTGTCTCTCTCCCCACACAGAGACACATATAGTTCTTGCTAAGTAAGTCCTAGTAAAGTAGGAGCCTTTGGATTTTTCCTTTGCTCTTTGCAGACTCTGGGCACACTTGTGGCAGGGTTGAGTGATTAGTCTCTTCTCATCATTCTCCTTCTTGCTGAGATGCTGGCCAGTGTCTCTTCCCCTACAGATCACACTCAGGGTACAGGTTAAGACGTTCAGGACTCCTCGCCATCTCCTGCTTCTGTTTTCTATTTCCTTTTACTCATGAACCTCATGTTTCCTCCCATCCTGGTAGCTTTCCTTATTCATTAATGACTGGATTATCTTTTAAGTCAGAAGATCTTTCCTTCCTTTGGCTGTTTTCCTGGACTAGAGATAATCAGGGATGTAGGTAGAGGGAAGTGGAACATTCTTTTCTTTTCTAATCCCTCCCTGATCTGCTCTCTATCTGGAACTTTGAGGAGTCATGGGGAGAAGCAGGTGTGTGTGGGGGGGAAATGAATGAAAGGGGAAGAATAAGGGAGGAATGTTCTGGAACACCAAGAGAGCCATGGAATTAAATCCTCTTTAGCTATAAGCAGATACTGTACAGGGAGACCCTTTCTGCAGGTTATCTCTTTGCTTCACAAGCCCATGAGGTCACAAGGAGCCACATAACGTCCTGTTTGCTGCCTGTTCATGATGCCCACTCTTCCTTTGTAGAGCACCAAAGTGGAAAGAACACTGGGTTTGGAGTCTGAGGACAAGGATTTGAATCTTTGTTCTGAGACTACCTATATGAGTCTAAGAAAGCCACTTAATATCTCTGAGTCTTGGTCTCCTCATCTGTAAAATCAAGGGACTTGGTGAACTGGCCCTTAAGGCCCTTTGATACTGTGATGCCTTCACTTCTAGCATAAAGGCTTGGAGTCATCCTGACACGAGAATCTTCTAAGACTGAGGCAAATTTCCAGAACTGTATCCAGGAGTTTTTGTGTCTGTGCCTGGGGCAGCCTAAGGGATGGATTGGGCTGGGATATCACTGGGGGTGCTACTGACTGGCTCAGGGGAAGGGAAGAAAAAGCAACCTCAAGCAACTTCTCATTTATGACCTGTTGCTTTTCTCCTACTGAGTGCTGTCAACATCCTCTGAATTCAGGTCTCTGGAGGGCAAAGCCCTGATCACCCTGCCTTGCTACCATCTACCCTGAGGAAAGCTAGAGAAATAGGCCAGGAAATACTCTCTCAAGAACCCTGCTGTGTGTCTCTGGATCTACTTGGGAAATGAGGTCTCAGCTTTCTCTCCTGGTATCTCTACTCCAAGTCTTTGGGTTAATGACTAGGCAACAGAGTAGATAGAGTGCTGGACTTGGAATCAGCAAGATGTGAGTTGGAAACAAGCCTCAGGTGCTTACTCACTGCGTGACCCTTGGTGAGTCACTTAACCTCCATCTGCCTCAGTTTCTTCAACTGCAAAATGGGAATCTTAATAGCACTTACCTCCCAGGGTTGCTGTGAAAAAAACAGAATGACATACTTGCTAAAACTCTTCATGTAGCTACACAGGGATAGTGATTGATAGGCATATACCCTGTCTAGCACCAAGCTAACCCTATAGTAACTTCCTAATTATGTCTCTTCTCTGCCAGGCAAAGATGGAACACTGCTAGGCTTAGAAGAGTGACAAAAACTCTGGACAAAGCTGAGGATCAGAAATCTTTGACTTGAGAGGACAAGTTTTCCAGATGCATTACTCTTTCTGACCTTGCAGTAAAGTAGGCCAAGATCCCTCGACCACAATCACTTTTTCCTATTGTTAAAGAGACTGTTTCAGGATGTCATTTATAGTAACTCACTCTTTTGTCCTCTTTGGGCATGCCCTGTCTCTGTGTTGACAGGCCATCTGTCCATTGTCTTTTAATTCTCAATCTCATGACCACTTTGCATTACATTGTGATCTTGGGTTTCGCATTTCTCTTCACTTCTAGAATGTTCAAGATAATGTTTTTGGTCCCAGAGCAGCCCATGCCAGGGCTTGAAGGAGACTCAGAGGTCATCTAGTTGAAGGTTCTCATTAGCTATTAGGTGGAGAGGACAGTCATTTGTGAAGCTGGTCCAAAGTGGTGGAAGTAAGATAAATCCTTCCTGTCAATATTTTGGCAACTCTTGGGGGATTTTTTGGAAGTCCTAATTTAATAAATGTCATCCAGGCTGACCAGATGGCTCAGAGTGGGATGTGCCAGTCCTACCTCGGCAGGCTCCTCACTCATTTGCCCTGATCATCTCAGAATTCTGGCTTTCTGGATACCAGCAAACAGTTCCAATGTACCTTTTACTTCTGAATGAAGAAGAGCCATTCCATGGAAAATCTCAGATTTCTCAAACTTCTCTCCATCTTCTTTGTAGATCCTTGCATGTTGGCAATTTATATGAAGGTAAAAACTCTAGTTCATAATTGGATCACATTACTGGATTGTTCAGAAGGGTGCTGCCTCCTCCCAGCAAACATAGAGAAGCAGACAGTTACATGGATGTTGTATTTGCTAATTTATTAATAAAAATGTTGATCATATATTTTTACAAAACTACCTGCTACATTATACCACAAAATTATTCTGCTTTTTATCTAAGTAACTAGTATTTTTCAGAATAACTTTTTAATGCATAGAATAAAGCACAGAGGATTGAAAAGTAAACCAATCATACTGAAATATAGTTATCGAAACAGGAAAAAAATCACATTCATGGACCCCAGTTAAAAATGCCTATTATTTTTTTAAATTAAATTTTATGTTTATTTTTAGTTTACATAATTCATTTCCACAAGATTTTGAGTTACAAATTTTCTCCCTGTTTTTCCCCTGCCCACCACCCCAAAACAGCAATCCCACTGTATACTCCCTCCCCTAATCTGCTCTCTCCTATATCCTCTCCCATCCCCCATCTGATTTTCCAGTAGGGCAAGATGGATCACTACACCCAAGTGCCTGTATATCTTATTTCCCAGTTGCATGAAAAAATACATATATATATATAACATTTGATTTTAAAACTTTGAATTCCAGAATCTTTCCCTTCCTCCCTCATCACCCACCCTTACTGGGAAGATAGGTAATTCAATATAGGTTGTACATGTGTAGCTATGCAAAACATTTCTATAGTGGATATATTTCGAAAGACTTACTACATTTCCCTCCATCCTATCCCGCTCCCAACTTGCTCTATTCTCTACTTGGACCCTTTCCTTTTGCAAAAGTGTGTGCTTCTAACTTCCCTCCCCCCAACCTGCCCTCCCCTCCATCATCCTCTCTCTCATACCCTGCCCCCCTACTCTCCTGTAGGGTGAGATACCCTATTTAGTGTGTATGTCATTCCCTCCCTAAGCCAACTTCAATGAGAGTAAGATTGACCCATTCCCTTTTGCCTTCCTGTTCTTCCTCTCCATTGTAACAGTTTTCCCTTAACTCTTATATATGAAATAATTTACCCCATTCTGTCTCTCCCCATCTCCTCTCATTATATTCCTCTCTCACCTCTAAATTTCACCTTTTAAGGATCATCCCTTCCTATTCAATTGGTCCTGTGCCTTCTATCTATGTATACCTGTAAACATATATACACAATTCACACATGTATTCATATGCCATAAACCTTCCTAGACAGACATATATATGTAGGTATACATATATTTTCCCTTCATCTATTCTTATACTGAGAAAAGTTTCATAATTTACAATTATCATTTTTCCATGGAGGAATGTAAATAGTTCAACTTTGCTAAGTTCCTTATGATTTCCTTCCCTGTTTATCTTCTCATGATTCTCTGCTTCTTGTATCTGAATATCAAATTTTCTATTCAACTCTGTTTTTTTTTCATCAAGAATGCTTGAAAGTCCTATATTTCATTGAATGACCTTATTTTCCCCTGAAACATGATACTTAGTTTTGCTGGGTAGGTGATTCTTGGTTTTAATCCCAGCTCCTTATATCAGATTCCAAGCCCTTCGATCCCTCAGTTTAGAAGCTGCCAGATCCAGTGTTATCCTGATTGTGTTTCCACAATATTCAAATTGTTTCTTCTTGGCTGCTAGTAATATTTTCTCCTTGATCTGGGAACTCTGGAACCTGGCTATAATATTCCTAGGGGTTTTCTTTTTGGGATCTTTTTCAGGAGGTGATCGGTAGATTCTTTTAACCTCTATTTTGCCCTCTGGTTCTAAAACATCAGGGCAATTTTCCTTGAGAATTTCTTGAAGGATGATTTCTATTGAATATATGATATTCTAAAGGGTAATTCCTTTCAGGTAGTCTAATAATTTTTAAAGGATCTCTCCTGGATCTATTTTCCAGGTCAGTGGTGTTTCCAATGAGGTATTTCACATTGCCTTCTGTTTTTTTTTTTAATTTGTTTGGATCTGTTTAATGGTATCTTGGTTTCTCATAGTCACTAGATTCCATTTGCTCCAATCTAATTCTGAAGCAATGATTCTCTTCAGTGAGCTTTTGGGATTCTTTTTCCACCTGGCAAATTCAGCTTTTTAAGGCATTCTTCTCCTCATTGGCTTTTTGAGCCTCTTTTTCCATCTGAGTTAGTCTATTTTTAAGGTGTTAATTTCTTCAGTCAGGTTGTTGACTCTCTTTTCATGATTTTCTTGCATCATTCTCATTTCTCTTCCCAATTTTCCCCCCACTTCTCTTATTTGGTTTTCAAAATCTTTCTTGAACTCCTCTATGGCCTATAAGCAGTTCATATTTTTCTTGGAAGCTTTTGGTGAAGGAGTTCTGACTTCTTTGTCTTCCAGCCATTTCATGCTTTGATTCTTTTTTTCCCCAAAAAAGGAGTCCAAATTTGGATTGCTGTGCTTGCTTTGCTTCCTTTGCTTGCTCATGTTGTCATTCAATTTCTTGACTTTTGAGCTTTTTGCCACAGTAGAACTCTGCTTCCAGAGAGGAGAGCTTTGTCCCAAATTGCTGGGGTCTTTTCAGCTGCTGGAGCTATTAGTTGCCTGCCCTCTCTGAAGCCTCCACACGCTCTCACTCACTGTTCATACACCCAAGACCTCCACCCTAGACAGCAATCCAGATCCAAGCAGGTTAAAGCAAGAGCAATTACCCTTCAGAATGGTTGCTTGGTCCCTCTACAATCTGAAGGCCAGGAGCTCTGAAGCAGCCACTAGCTGCGGCCGCTGTGCCTCAGCTGCTTCTCCCTCCAGGGGCAGAGGCTGGACCACACTTCTGGACTTTCTTTTCCCAAAGTCTATACTGACCTTTCACTTTGTCTTTGGCATTTATGGGTTGATAATTCTGGAAACTTCCATAGATACTGATGATACACTCTCCCCATGTCCCTCTAGCCATGGCTGGTTGGGTTGTCCTGAGGCTAAAACCTTGGGCTCACTCGAGGCTGGGCTCCACTCCCAGCCTGCTGTAATGGACACTTCCTGTGTGCCTGCTGGGTTGTCTTCAGTGGATGGTTTGTTTCTCTCTGTCACTTTGTGGGTTCTGTAGCCCTAAAGTTTGTTTAGAGTCATTTTTATAGGCATTTGAGGTGATTATGGGGGGGATTGCAGGGAATGCTTCTATGCCACTATCTTGTGTTTTTTAACTAGTATTTTTTAAATAACTAGTATTCTTTAAAAAAATACTAGTATTTTTAAAATAACTAGTATTTTTTAAAAAATGCTAGTATTTTTAAAATAGCCAGTATTTTTTTTAAAGAAAAACAAAGTAAGGATAGCTAGGTGGCACAGTGAGTAGATCACCGGCCCTGGAGTCAGGAGGACCTGAGTTCAAATCCTGCCTCAGACACTTAATACAAAAACTAGCCATGTGACTTTGGGCAAGTCACTTAACCCCAATTGCCCTCCCCTCCCCCCAAAAAGAAAAACAAAGTGAAAAGGAATTTTTTAAAAAATAGTCTACTAAGCAGAAGGATTTTTTTTCCACAAGAGGGAAATATGAAGTCTTGCGTAATAGTTATTGTGGAAATTGGTGTATCCTTGAAATTGACCTCAATGCAAATCGCTGTTTTTGCTATTATTTTAATAATGAAAGAAGTCTCTTGTTAAATGTGAGAACCCTCAGAGGACAATACAGTGGGAAAGAGCCCTACATCTTGGCAGCTGCTGTCAGTGGTGAGATGAGATGGGAGGTCCCCCTCCCAATAGCACCTCCTGCAGGTATAGGCCAACATGTCTGCTAATCTATTCATTCAGATCTAGTGACCATGTGATGCCACCAAAATGCTATCAATACACCATAACAAACGACCAATGGAAAATGCAAAGTTATGGGTTGTCCTTATTTCTTTAGTTAAGCCCAATAAGCTCAGAGGTAAAAATCTAACCTTTCTTCCAATTCCACCCAGGTATAAAACACAACTTTTGGACTTCAAGATAAATGGAGTATTTCTAAATAAGAAGAGAAGAGGGAGGAGGAAGAAGAGAAGGAGAAAGTGGAGAACGAGGAGGAGAAGAAGGAGAAGAAGGGGAAGAAGAAGAAGAAGAAGGGGAAGAAGAAGAAGAAGAAGAAGAAGAAGAAGAAGAAGAAGAAGAAGA
>NW_027187307.1:3344035-3367352 GCF_028583685.1 Petaurus breviceps papuanus
AGAAGAAGAAGAAGAAGAAGAAGAAGAAGAAGAAGAAGAAGAAGAAGTAGAAGAAGGGGAAGAAGAAGGGGAAAAGGAAGAAGAAGAGGAAGAAGAAGAAAGAAGAAGAAGAAGAGGAAGAAGAAGGGGAAGAAGAAGTAGAAGAAGGGGAAGAAGAAGAAGGGGAAGAAGAAGAGGAAGAAGAAGAAGAGGAAGAAGAAGAAGGAGAAGAAGAAGAAGAAGAAAAAGAAGGGGAAGAAGAAGGGGAAGAAGAAGGGGAAGAAGAAGGGGAAGGGGAAGAAGAAGAAGAAGGGGAAGGGGAAGAAGAAGAAGAAGGGGAAGAAGAAGAAGATGCTTTTTGGAGGAGGTGGACCTTGGGGAAGCATTTTAGGCAGAAGGAACAAATGTAGATTATTTTAGGAAAGGGGTGACATGATGAACATGGTGTTGAAAATAATTTAGTTCATCAGACCAATTGGATAAGGTAGCTAATGGGAGGCCAGTTAGGTAACTACTGCAGTAATATGAGCATAGGATGAGAAAGCTTGGGATTAGGGTGTTTCCAATGTGCCCGGAAAGGAAAGGAAGGACATGGCAAACATTTCTGTAGAAGAAACAACCAGGTTTGGTAAAGGTATAGGGGGCGAGTGAGCTGGGAAAATGACGATGCCGTTGGCAGAGATGCAGAAGTGTGGAGAAAGGAGTGGAGTGGGGCCCTCTTTCCTAGCCAATACCGGAAGCCTGTCTAGAGGATGTGGGACGAGGGGTTATTTCAGTGATGGGGGTGGGGGTGGGGTGCAAGGAAGGCACAGAGGGCATTGTTGGGGTTTCTGCTAAGCCTCTGAAGAGCATTCTAGCCTGCTTTGCCTTTTGATCTATTTCATGGTGTACTAATGACCTACTTTTAAAAAATTCTTCCTTTTGTTGCTGAATTTATTGTTCAACAAGGTACCACATAGCATCATGTAGGGGACCCTGACCCCCTTCATGGTCTCTTGTCATTTCTACAGTACTTTTTCAACAGCTTTCCTTAACCTCCTAATAAAGGTTCACCTTTCTTTGAAGAAAGTTCTGCTACCTACAGGATTGAAACACAGAGATTTCTTTAATGTTGAGGACAAAGGCTTCTCCTTTGATTTCAAAACACTTTTCAGAAGAGCAAACCATGGGAGAGAACTCATGTCTTCAAGTTGATTGAGCTGAGTCTCCTCTGTGAATCAATGGTAGGCGTTCCTGTTATTCGTCATTGCCTTGGACCTTGTCTTCTTTGGATTCTTCTAAAGGAGCATGAGAAACACATTTACATCCTGAACTGAGATGGCAGCAAGAACCCTTCACATGATGGTTTCTAATTAACTTAGAGGTTTTGAACCTGAAGACCTGAGTTCTAATGCAAAAGACATTTTTCATGTTGGTATAACCATGGGTGGTTGAATCCCATTCATTTATTTACCTAGAATGAAAGAGCATTCAAATGGTCTCACACACCATACTTGGATACCCAAGGGGTCTGTGCTCTCATTGGTGTGGATACGCCCTCCAGTTTAGTGTGGATACTCCCTCTGCTGGTATAGATTGTGACTCATGCACGCTTTCACATCTGATGTGTCTTGTGTTCATATTCAATCAAAAGATCACAGGCTAACAGATTTAGAGGTGAAAGAGACTCCTTGAAGATGATAAAATGCAAGCCTCTCATTTTACAGATGAAGAAACTGAAAAGCTCACATAGGTTAAGTAGCCTCACCAAGATTGTGCTCTAGGTCTTTTGGCCTTCCAGGGAAGGGGGCCGCCATAGCATTTGAGTTAAACATCCCTCACTCAGTTCAACTCAGGAAGCATTCACTAAGCACTTCCTATGTGTCAGACACTGGGTACTGTCCCAGGTGCTAGGAATAAAAAAGCAAAAATGAAATCTTCCTTTCTGCCAAAGAGGAAAACATGTGGATAGATAATTAAGTACAAACTTTATACCAAGTAGCTACAGCGTGATATGGGGGAGGGGAGGGAGGGGAGGGGAGTCTTAACAAATGGAGGCATCAGGCAAGGTCTCTTGGAGGAGCTGTACTTTGAAGTGAGGCTTGAAGGAAGTTAGGGATTTTAACAGATGAAAAGGATCTGAGGGAGCATTCTAGGCATGTGGTATAGCCTATACAACGGCCTAGATATGGGAGATAGAATGGCATGTATGGGGAACAGCATTTGACCTGTCCGGTTCACATCCTTCTCTGATCACGTCTGTCCTGGATGATATCTTTATGCAGCCAATGTGTTTATGTGACTGGAGCTTTCCATAGCATTCATTTGGTTTCCACCTATACTTGTACATCCTGGGAAGGAGAAATAGGGGATTGATAGGAATTAAGTGGCTCTGTGAAGTGATGACAATCCCACTGAGCTGCACTTGAAGAATATACATACTGTACTACTATTTAGCTTTATGATACATGACAACAATACCATATACAAGAGAGCCCATTGGGCTAGGCAGCCATGCTGGGAGTACCTGTATGGGCAATCCAATATGACAGAGGAATCCTTCCTTCTCATTTACTCTTTCTTTCAGTCATCTGGGGTTGGAGGCCATGAGCTCTTAGAGGCCAGCTAGGGGACAACACGTTAGGGCACTGAGTATAAGTAAATTCATGGGGGTTTGGGCGGTGCAGAGGGACAGGGTAGTGGTGGGAATGGCAAATAGCTATTCCTGACAGGGGACCAAAATGACTCCTGACCCTGAGAAACTGCTGGAAAAGTCATGTGGAGTGAGGTGAGATAGTATATTCCACCATTTCATAGCTGTGACTGTGATAATACAGGAACCAATGGGACCTGTCCTCTTCTAGTGGCTTCTGGGAGCCATCCTTCCCTTGGCAAAAGTAAATGTGTGAACTTAGTAATTACTAGGGCAGCAGTTGCCATTGTGTTGGCCATGGAGATGACTGACCCTTTACCTAAGTAGCTGCCACAATTTGAAGTTTTAACACTGTCTTTTTAAATTAAAATTTCTTACAGTGAATGTATCCTAAGCTATAATGGGAGTGTAGTTCCTTTTGGGTAATGCAAAGTGGGGAATGGAATGAGAATCTTAAAGAGAAAATAAGGAATGAGCTATATTTTTGGAGAATTTCCTGGAATATTGGGTGGGACAAAATAATGTGCCAAAATTGAGATCAATTTCTGAGATACTTTATGTAGATAATTTTCTACAGCTTAAATCCTAGATTGGTCCTGAAAACTGTACCAAGGTCGACTGGGCGGGGGGTCATGACAAATTCTAAACTATCTCAGCTACAACATCAACATCAGTCCCTTTATCATGGAAGGCACCTAGGTAGTCCCACATACTCTGCATATAAGGAGTGGGCCAACCTACCAGGCATATGGGGCATATGTAATCTCAGTGAACTTTTATCTGTGGGGATCTCAATCTTCATCAAAGTCAAACAATTTTTTGGCTACATAAATATATGTGATATTGTGCAGGGAGGGGGATGAGGAACAGGTGGTCACTTACATTTACATAAAGCTTTTTTCTCTTATCCATTCTCTACAAAACAGCCTGGGAAAAGGTAGGCCAGTCAGGTATAATAACCCCCTCTTTTATAGATAGGAAACCTGATGTGATTTGACCAAGGGTATCCAGTACTGAAGAGTGGAGCTTGGGACTAATCATGATCTCCTAAGCATGCTAATTACTAGGCCCTATTGTCTTTATGATGCTGGCTTGTTAGATTCTAAAATACAAGGTCTATTAAAAGCCCTCTTAAGGGGAAGATGACCCAGTCCTGTTGGATGTAAAAATGTCGTTTGGACTTCGTACACAATTACAGACACATTGTATGTGTGATGACTAATTTTGATAGACTGGGCTCCTCTCAGCAATGCAAGGTTAGAAGACAGCTACGAAAGACTGCTGATGGAGAGAGATGTCCACACCCAGAGAAAGAGCTACTACTTTGCTCTCTCTCCTTTGTGTTTTATTCTCATCATTCACCCCATTGGTTATAATCCTTCTTTACAACATGACATGTTCAACGTGAAGGTATTTGTAGAACCTATATTTGATTAAGTGCTGCCATGGGGGGGGAGGGGAGAGGAGAGAGGGGGAGAAAATTTGAAACTTAAGGGATTGTGGAACTGAATCTTGTAAACTAAAAGTAAATAAATAAATTAAAAAAAACGTTGTTTGGTCCCTCAGAAGTCTCAGTTTCACAGTTCTTGTAGCATTGTGGTAGGAAAACTTTCATAGTCCCTTTCTAATCTATGTGTCTAGGGAATTTGGAACTCAAAATTTAAAACAAGAATGTTAAAAAAAACATGGCCATATGCATCCATTTGTTCTGTTTGTATCCGAATTTTCAAAGCTGGTTCCAACAACAACAAAAAAGCCTTCTTACTTAGATCAACAACTGAATCAGATTAACCTTGAATATCATCCAACATGTCACACAGAAATTAGACGATAAAATGGCTCAAAAACAGACAACTCACTGTAGGATTCTATGGGGATGTATCATCCATATGCCAAATGACCCATAAGCTCATTTCTTATAGGAAACCTGTTCTATTAAAACATATATTGGAAGCTATTTAAAATAACCTATGGTCCTGTGGATTTCTTCTATAAGGCAGTCTATGTCTACTTGGCTAAAGTGAAGATTTGAGGCAATTATGTGTCAAGGAGATGGGGTTGGGGATGATGGCTGGAAAGTAGGTGACATGGTGAGATGTCTAGGAGGCAGTAACATAAATTATTTATAAAGATAACAAGATCATAGAAAGAATCTTAGAGGCCATCTAATTCAAGTCTCTCATTTTACAGTTGAGGAAAATGAGTCCCAGAGAGAGGAAGCAGCTTGCCTGAGGCTCTGTAGTAGTCACTGGGAGAACTAGAGCTCAAACCCAGGACCAGTGTTCCACTATAATACACTATCTCCCTTTGCTCCCTGTGTCATGAAAACTGAAAGAGGAGAAAGTATTCAGGAAGAAAGAGTGGTCCACAATGCTCCATACAGATCAATGTGGGCTTAGACCTAAGAAAAGACTGGCAGATTTAGAAATTAAGATACTGTTGATCTCTCGGGAGAGAGGAGCTTTAGTTGAGTGATGAGGTCAGAAGCCAGACTGCAGAGGGCTGAGGAATAAGTAAGAGAAGAAACACAGGTAATGAGCACAAACAGCTTTTTCCAGGCTGAAAAGGGGAGGAAAGATTGTAGCTATAGACGGAGGAGATGCTCAAGCCCTATCAAGGACTTGGAGAGGTAGGAGAGACCCGGCCATGTCTGAAGGCAGGAGAGAAGAAACCAGTCGATAGGAAAAACTGGAATATTACAAAGAGTGGGGATGGTTGACAGGGGCAATCTGCTGGACATGGTGAGAAAGGATTGAATGCTGGCTTGGCAATCCGAGGCCCAATCCTCCCGCAGACACTGTGTGACCTTGGGTGAGTCACTTAATCACCTGGCCTCAGTTTCCTCACGTGTTTCCTCATATAGTAATAGCTGACAGTGTTGTTGTGAGGATGAAATGAGATTGCAAATGTATTTGGCAAACCTTAAAGTGAGATAGAAGTGATGATAATATTTATTAGTCTGTGCGAGAGGTCATCAGGGCAGTGGAAGGCAAACTGAGGGAAATAAGGCGACTTGGACAAGGCCACAACATTAGAGGGTTTGCTTGGTGCTTCGGCCCCTTTGGAAATGGAGGATGACTCCTGGGGGGGAGAAAAAGGACCTGTGGCTTCAGGCTTCTAACCTTATGAAAACAGATCAAACTCACTTCCCGTCCCTTCTTTCATCTCCAGGTAAGGGTTCCTTTAACATTCAAGCACATTTTCCATAGTTAAAAAGAGATGTACAGTAAAGAGTCCCTTTGGTCCCTGGCAGCACTGCTGGCCCTCATCTCATGCGTAACCTGGACCCCAAAGTTGAGAGTTTCAGTACTTCCCAGCATCCTGTTTGTGGATTTGGAAATTAGCCCTCTTCTCATCATTGCAGCCAATCTCCCATAATAATGGAGTTCACAGACATGTCATGAACACAAACTTTAGGGTTTCAAGCCCAGTTCTGAAGCCCCAGGTATTTTCAAAGTAACCAATACTCCAGAGAAACGTTATGTACCCCTTGCCATCCACCTTAGCCCAGGAGCACTGCTCAGTTACAGAGTGGGGAAGTGGCCACAAGGTAATTTTCAATCTCCCACTTAATTTCCAGATAAAGTGGTCTCCAAATGGCAGAACTGAGGCAAACATCTAAATAATTCCACCTTCTTACCAAAGAACAATTTTGCTAGAAATGTCCAGATGATCAAGGGAGAAGTTTTGAGATTCTTCCCTCAATTATGCAAATAATTGGTTTTTCTCTAATGGCTCATGAGTGACTAGCATTGTATTTAGACTTTGTAGCTTGGCAAGGTAACACAAAGGGCCTAGGATAAGTGGCAAAAAGTGGACCCTCATGGGGGGGGGTGTTAGTGGGACCCTACCCAATGCCTGAGGCAGAGATCCTGGAACACTGGCTCAAAACTACTCTTAGGGAAGCCTCTGTGTATATTTGATAGAGGGTGGTGAGGAGGAAAGAGAGAACAGCAGGACCGGACAGGGGAAGAGCTTCCTATTTCAACTAGCCAGTCTTACTAATTAGGAGCTAGGACCTATTACTTACATACTGGCAAAGGATTTCAAGTGCTGTAAGCACCCTTTAAATTTGGTACCTTGGGGGAAAACCCCAGTTTTCTACCCTAGTTCCGGCTCTGATGATATTAGATCTCTTGAGGATACCTAAGAAAACAAAGTAGAAAAATGAAGGGGCTTGGGAGGGGAGCACGGCAGGCAGTGGGAGCACTTGGACTTAGGGCGATGAATTAGGATTGACCAAAGTAATAACAAAAATAAATCATGGCTCCAGTACCTTAAGCCTGATAAAACACTTGCCCCAGTAGGTTATGAAAAAGGTATTTGTGGAAACAAAGGCATGAAGCCTGGATCTCTTGGTGACCCAGAGGTTGACTCAGGACAGGACAGGATGATACAGCAACAGTAAGCAGGGAAAGTGGAGAGATGTTTCCACATTTCATCTCAGGGTTCTAGGCAACTCTCTAAAATGATAGATTAGAAAAGTGAGAGGAGGGGGCGGCCAGGTAGCACAATGAGTAAGAGCACCGGCCCCAGAGTCGGGATGACCTGGGATCGAATCTGGGCTCAGACACTTAGCACCCAGCCAGAAACACCTGCCTGTGTAACCTTGAGCAAGTTACTTAACCCCAATTGCTTAGGGGCAGCCAGGTAGTGCAGTGAGTAAGAGCACCGGCCCCAGAGTCGGGATGACCTGGGATCGAATCCGGGCTCAGATACTTAGCACCCAGCCAGAAACACCTGCCTGTGTAACCGTGAGCAAGTTACTTAACCTCGATTGCTTAAAAAGAAAAGAAAAGAAAAGTTAGAGGCCTGAAGCAGAGAGACCCTTAGAAGGCTATTGCAATAGTCAGGGTGAGAGGTGATAAGGGCCTGAACTAAGGCAGTGGCTATACAAAGAGAAACAAGGGGTTGGATGTTGAGAGATGACCTGGAGGTAGAAATGACCAAATTTGAAGGTGCAGATCAGCATTAATTGGGGAAGTTGCCTCACAAAGGGAGTTCCTGATACTGATGAGATCCCAAGTTTAGCCTGCTTATCATTGTTTACAGGTAGATGGTTCTTTTGGTTTTGCTCATTTCAGTGACATCAGTTCAAAAGGTCTTCCTACCACCTCTGTCCCTCCGAAATTATTACATTTAGAATGTTACAGCACAATCAGATCCCCTCACATTCCTACACCACAATTTGTCCAGCCAGCCCCCAAGAGATGGGCTCCTACTGTGTTTTTCTTTCTTTTTTCCTGGGCATTCTTTTCTTCAGAAAGAACCAGTTGGAGGGTGTGACCCTTTTGGTGTTCTATGAAACAAGCAGCTCATTACTGGAGAAACCTTGAGTCAAAGTTGAGACAGCTCTTTGCTGCTGGATTTAGTTCATTATCCATGCATCTGTACGGACTTTTGGAAGTGACTGCTTTGTGCTGATGGAAGCTGAGCTGCTGCTCATTATGGGTATTACAATTTTTTTTATTAGAACACATTTGGTATGAAAATGAGCCATCCAGACTTTTTTTTAAATAAAAAGAAACAAAGTACAGGAAAATCCCAGATCATGGTGGACTCATTTGTAATGAATTGGACCAATAAACTCTCTCATTAAGAATCTTATAATTAGCTTTCATATGCAAAACAGTTGGCTTTACAATGCAATTGGCTTCCTGTAATTGTCTTTAAACACTGTTATTTGAAATCAGAAGAAAGAATATATTAATATAATGTCATGCAATTTGGAAGATATTTATCCACTGAATCATAAACAGTGCATGGGTAAACTGGAGCATTGATTTGGGGAGTGAAATGAATTGGCAAGGTCTCCAGTGGGTTAGGTCACAACGCATGAGGAAAGTCACAGAAGAGTACAATTGAAACACAAAATTTCGATCAAAAAGTCCTAGAAATGAGAAAGAAATTATCGTAGCCACAAATATGATCATTCTAGAGATGATTTTGGTAAAGTCAATGTACCTACCTCTAGGCCATGCAGGAGTGAGCTATTACTGTCTTCTTAAGAAAGAAAGAGTAAAAAAGACAAGAAGACTGTTAGACATCTAGAATCAAATTCGTCAGGAACTGAAAGGTGGCTAGAGATAGTGGTAAAGGTAACCATGATATCATAACAGCTCCCAAAGGACACAGATTGGCTCTTTCCCATAATCTCCCTTTTTGTATACTATATTCAAGTCAAACCATACCAATCTGTTTTTCTTCCACCCAATGTATTTTATCTATTTCATTAATATTTCTCAATTACATGTGAAAAAGTTTTAACATTTGTTTTTAAAATGTTTGAATTCCAAATGTTCTCAATCCCTTCCATCCTTCCTACTTGAGAAGGTAAGCAATTTGATAAAGATTACACATGTGAAGTCATGCAAAATACATCCATATTAGCCATGTTGCAAAGGACAACACAGACACTCTCCCCTAAAAAAACAAGAAAAATAAAGTTACAAAAAATTATGCTGCATTTTGCATTCAGACTCCATCAATTCTTTCCCTGGAGGTGGATAGCATTTTTCATCATAAGTCCTTTGGAATCATCTTGGATCATTGTATTGAGCAGAATAATGAAGTCTTTTATAGTCGACCACTGTACAATATTGCTGTTACTTTGTACAATGTTCTCTTGTTTCTGCTCATTTCACTTTGCATCAGTTCAAATAAATTTTTCCAAGTTTTTCTGAAAGTATACTGCTCTTCCTTCCTTCCTTCCTTTCATTGTCCTTTGTTTATATTTTTATTATATTTTCCCCCAATTACATGTAAAGACAACTTTTTAAATTTATTTTTTTGCTTTTTGGAGGGGGAAGGGCAGGGCAATTGGGGTTAAGTGACTTGCCCAAGGTCATATGGCTAATTTTGTGTTAAGTGTCTAAGGCTGGATTTGAAATCAAGTCCTCCTGACTCCAGGGCCAGTGTTCTATTCACTGCCCCACCTAGCTGCCCTTAAAGCCAACTTTAACATTCACTTTTTAAAATTTTGAATTCTAAATTCTCTCTCCCTCCCTCCCTGAGACAGTAAGCAATTTGATATAGATTATACATGTGTAGTCATAGAAAACATATTTCTATATTAGTCATGCTGTGAAAGAAGACATAGACCAAAAACACCCCACAAAAATAAAGTGAAAAATAATATGTTTTGATCTGCATTCAGACTCCATCAGTTCTTTCCCTGGGGGTGATTTGCATTTTTTAACATGAGTCCTTCAGAATTGTTTTGGATCACTGTATTGCTGAGAATAGCTAAGTCATTCACAGTTGATCATCATCTAATATTGCTGCTACTGTGCACACTATTTCCCTGGTTCTGCTTACTTACTTCACTTTGCATCAGCTCATCTAAATCTTTCCAGATTTTTCTGAGAACATCCTGCTAATCATTTCTTATAGAACAATAGTATTCCATCACGATCATATGCCACAACTTGTTCAGCCAATCCCGTATCCAATCATTGTCCTTCAATTTCATCTCTCCCACCTCTCAACATCTACATAGGCTTCCCCCAAACGTTGGACTGCACTGCCATCTCTAGATTTTAGAGTCTTTATCTTCCTTAAGGCTTTGCTCAGAATCCAATTATACTGTGAAGACTTTCATGATTCATTCAACCATTAGGGTTCTCTTCATCCTCAAATTTCCCTGCAAAATATTTTTGGGATGTCTTCTTTGCTACTATTACACCCTGCAAGGATATGCAAGGCAAATATTATACTTGTTTTCCTGCTTGAGCAGAAAGCAACAAATGCAAGCTGACAGAGAGGGGTTGGTTGGGTTAACAGGAGGGAGCTGGACTCAATGAATAAGGGCTTCCCAGTTTTATAGCTCATATGTCTCACTATACTTTAATTTATTAAAGATAAATGGTTCTTAGACAGAATAGGAAAAAAAAACCAGGAAAGAAGATGGTGAAAAAAGATCATTTGAAAGAGATAAGAGGAATCCAAATTAACACCAAGTTTGGCAAGTGAAATGCCAGGGTAGACGAGGGCAGACCATATTGCTTTAGGGAAACAAAATAAAGATAAATTAAGCACTAAATTGTGTTTGTGTGTTGGGGAGGTGCAGAGAGGGCATTGACTATGAGTACTATAGATGCCCAGGAGGCAGTAACGGGCCAGAGCAATGTGCACTGAAGTAGTGAGGGAAGGTTTACAGAGCTGATGTGATTTAAAATTAGGTATGGGCAGGATTTAGGTGGGGAGAAAGTAGAAAAAAAGACCATTCAAAGTGGGGAGGAAGCAAAGGAATAAGGGTGGAATGAGCATACTTTATGCAGAGTACATACAGCAAGGTGGCCAACGTATTGGAGCAGAGGGTGGATGTGTAGGGATGAAGGAGAGTCATGAAATCTAGGCAAGACAACGTAGCCTTGGTGGGATAGGAAATGGGGAGCCATGGCAAGTTTATGAAGGGTACAAAAATGTGATGGAAGCAAGGTTTTATGAAGTATACTCTGGAAGAAAGTTGCAAGAGGAATGATATGACAGAGGAACTGCAGTCAGGAAGGTCACTTAAGAATAGGCCATGTAGTCAAGCCAGGGAGAAGGACTGATGCCCTAAGTGAAGGGAATACAGTGAGAATTAAGAGAAAAGGGTAATCCTAGAGGTTAATCACAAATTATTTAGCATACATCAGGCACTGTGCCAGGTGCTAGGGATACCAATACAATGAATGGAGCAATTCCACTTACAAGTAGTTTATATTCTAATGGAGAATAAAACAAGGACATATAAAATATATACAATAATTATAAAGAGAATAAATATCAGTATTTCTAAGTTAGATAAATAGTTTGGGAGAGAGGGCACTGGTGGTTGGGGGAAACATGCAGAAGGTGGGAGTTTAGCTTCATCTTGGAGGAAAGGAGACAGTCTATGAAGTAAAGGTTAGGAGCAAGTGCATTCTGGGTGCAAAGCACAGAGATGGGAAATGTAGTATCATGAGTGAGGAGTAGAGAGAAGGTGCGTTGGCTGGATTCCCTAGTATGGTAAGGGACTAATATATAATGAAGCTGGAAAGATATGTCAGGGCAAAGTTATGTAAGGCTTTAAAAGCTCAACAGAGGAAGTTATATTTGATTCTAGAGGCAATAGAGAGCAGCTGATATTTATGGAGTAAGGGGGTACCATGGTCAGCTCTGTTACTGTTCAGTCGTTTTACAATTGTGTCTGACTGTGACATCACTTGGGGTTTTCTTTGCAAAGAGACCAGAGTGGTTTGCCATTTCCTTCTCCAACTCATTTTACAGATGAGGAAACTGAGGCAAGCAGGATGAAGTGACTTGCCCAGGGTCACAGTTAGCTAGTTAGTGTCTGAGGCCAGATTTGAACTCAGGAAGATGAGTCTTCCTGACTCCAGACTCTATCCACTGCACCCTTACGCGTAGCTCTACACTTAAGGAAAATCATTCTGATACCTGTCCTGTATAGAGTCTAGATGGAAGTGACCAGACACTTGGAGGCAGTTACACTGAAAGAAGAAATCCTAAGCTTTAATGATAGCCTAGGGAACAAAGGAAAAAGATGAACCAAAGATATGTCCAAGTTTCAAATCTGCGACAATGGTGCTAGCCCTAATGAAAATAGCATCACGGCATGCTAGATTTGGAGCCGGAGGGATCCTTGGAGGTCATCCACTCAAACTGCATTTTCTAGATTGTTGGGAAGTGAGGCCAGTCTGCTCTCCACTGTTTGTCCTTCAAGGAAGGGGATCTGGGGAGGGAAGAGAGTTCAGTTATGGGACACATGCAGTTTGAGGTGACAATGGGACATGCAGGTGGGACAGTCCAGGAGCAACTGGATATGTGAGACTGTGTCTCAGGGCTAAGGGCAGAGTTTAAAATATCAGGGAATTGCTCTCATTGATGTGAGCCAAACCTGTGCCTTTGTGTTCGAAAACATGTGTCTCTTTTTAATTTAATTTTGGGTCTGGAATTGTATACAGCTTAGAGATAAACAAGGTGTTAATAATCTCATTTCCCTTTGTCTCAAAATGTTTCTCCCAGGCATATAAATAACCAAATAATGAGCTTCTGTGGTAAGCATCTGCCCACAGCACAATATATGACTTGTCACTATGAGAGCCCAGGAGGCTGAGTTCCTAACATTGAGGGCAGATAGACAGTCTCATCCACAGGATTTGAATGTCAATCACAAATAGCTTACCATAGCAATGAACCCAAGGCACAGAGTGGCACAGAGTGTTGGACCTGGAGTCAGGAAGACTCATCTTCCTTAATTCAAATCTGGCACTTCCTAGATGTGTGACCCTGGGCAAGTCACTTTATTCTGTTTGCCTTAATTTCTTCATCTGTCAAAGAAGCTGGAGAAGGAAATGGCAAACCACTGCGATATCTCTGCCAAGAAAACCCCAAATGGGGTCATGAGGAGTCAGACACAACTGAAAAATGACTGAACAACAAAAAAACAGCCAACCCAAGAGCAAAGAAGACCAGAGGCTAAGGGAAACCAGTCTTCCTGGCTCTCCCTGGGTATCAGGACACCTTCCCACCCCCTCCCCTTACACATACCAATTCCCAGGATCTTAGATATATGGCTAGATGGAACCTGCAAGACCATGTCTCTTCCTACTCCCTCATCCTACAGACAGAGAAGCTGAGGTCCAGGGTGGGCATAAGCAGCAGCCCTAGGACTTGTACCCAACTCTTCTCATCCAAATCTAATCAAGCATTCTGTCTCTTCTGCAGAGCATCATCTGTTTACTCAAGAGCCTGGATGGCTTTCAATATGTCAACTTTGAGACTTCAATGGGGAGGAGAGATGAAAAGGAGGCAGGTGATCCCACAGTGATCTGGAATGCTGGAATGGCTGGAAGCACCATTAGGCCCAGAGAAACGAAGGGATTGGCTCCATAAGTGAGGCACAATACCTTCTAGCCCCCTGCCCTCCCAGGTCACTCGAGGCAGCATTTTTTGTCTCTCCTGTCAATATCAGATTAGTAGGGACATGTTACTAAAGATTCCAACGGAGCTATGTCAAGTCATGTCTTTGCCAACAACCAGCCAATTCAGATAGAAACTTGAATCAGAAAGTAAAAACTGGCTCAGAATGATACTAGCTTCCCCTCACTCAATCTCCTTTTTCTTACTCCCCTCTTTTATTATCTCTCCAGGCATGTCACAACTAAGAACTTATTGGAAGCCAGATGAATGTGACTAGGCATGGGCAGACCCCATAGTCAGGCTGAAATATAGGCATTGGTGAAAATGCAAGGAGATGCCATTGGGTAGATAGGAGAGTGAGCACAAGAAGGGGTCACATCAAGTGGCCAGATCATGCAGTTGGGGGGAGGATGGAATCCAGGGTACAGGCTTCTGTATGGAAGCAAGAAAAAGGCAGAGTTGTGATAAGATGGAATCTCAGAGCTATAGGTCTTGGTAAATCAGTCATGTGGGCTGCAGTTAAGAGGTAGTATTCTAAAGCTAGGAAGGATTGGGAAGGTAAGGCCTGATGACCCTAGTCCTGGAAGAATGGGGCATCAGGAAGGTAACCAAGGCAAGAACTCACATCCTGTGGATAGAACCAGGGTACAAAGGCAAGTCAGGACCAAGAGTGGGGCTGCCTAGGCATTAGGAAAGCTGGGTGGGCAGCAAAATACAAGCTCTGACACACTGGACCTTAGGAGAATGGGCAAGTCTCTCAGTCTATCCGAGGCTGCCTGTCTGGCAATCGTCTAAACCCCTACCTACTAAGTCAATGGAAATTGGGATCTGTTGGTGGACAGAGTCCTTTACACAGAGGAAATCACAGTTTGTTAGCATGTTGGTTAAGGCCAAGCTATTATTTAAATCATGTAAAAATCCCTCACTCCCACTTTTTGCTTATCCTGTTAAAAAAATGCATCATCGTTTTCATTGGCCTGCACTGCTAGAAAGGAAAAATGATCATAACGTGATTTTAAAGCAGGGTATCCAGGTTAAGAACGTCCCCAGAGAACTCCCCATCATTAGCACCATAACCAACTTGCTGGGGATTCTGAGAAATATATGCAGGATGATCCAACTTGTCCTCTGCTGCATGTTATTAGCTGTTCTATTCACTGGCCAAAGAAGCAAGGCATGCATTTGCCCACGGATAAAAATCCCTAACTAACAGCAAGTCACATGAAACTGCTGCAGCTCCCAAGCTTGAGGAAACAGAAGCTAGGCCTGCCTTACTCTGGCTTCCTCCCATCACCACACAATAATAAAAGCAACATATTTTTAATGACCATTTCTTACTAGAGGTGGAAATATTAGCCTCCAGATACCCATTTAAAAGCATGAAACCAAATGGTAGAAAACATCCAACAGGCTGGAAGTAACAGGGACAGTGATTTGGAGACACTGGCTATGCTGAGAACTGGCACAAGAAGGCTGCCCAGGCAAGGAGAAGGCACCGTGGAATGTCTGAGCCTTTGCAAATGGCAGACATATGACAGAGAATGGCAGAAAATGACATGAGGCAAATAATGGCCACATTCACCTCTTATTTCAGGAATTGGCTGGTAATTGTAGGCTGTAATTTTCAGCCTCAGATGTGAAATTACTCCTTGAAGTGGGACCAATTTTGGTGGCTCAAATTTCCACTATGACTTTCTTTCAAGGCAAGATATCATAAACTAGGCCTTAGAGCTACTTCGGGGGTCACGGCCATGTAATCGCCTTCCAGTCTGACTTCCTTCCTTCCAGACCAGTCAGGCTGCGTCTGGTTCCCCAGAACCCCAATTCACATTGCTTCTGCCCAAATTATCCACTTCAGAAGCTGCACCCTGCTCCCCAAAGTACCCTACATTATCCAGTCTGATAAAAGGGGTTCTGTGACTGTTCTCCAGCCAGGAGAGGTGTAGGGAGTGATGAGTGAAGGACCGTCACAATTTGGTCTGAACACCTTTTTTTTTCTTTTTCTAAAATTGTGCTAAAGTTGAAAAGAGGCACTATGGGATAGTGAATAAAGTCTTGGCGCCAACAAGACCTGAGTTCTAGTCCCATCTCTGATAAATATTGACTATGTGACTCTGGGCAAGTAATTAACCTCAGTGCTCTAGGATACTCTAAGTCTCTAGGATACAGAGAAAATTACTTTCCTCGCACATTCAGTGGACCCCCTGTGGTAGATATATGGAGAGACATAAACAGAAGTAGTACAAGATAGGCTCCCTTGCATTGGTAGATGGAGTTTTCTGTATCAATGAGTCACAGGTCTAGCCTCTGTGTGGTAAAAGAGGCAAGCATGATACAAATGTGCTGACTTTGGGGACCCAGAATGCATTCCAGTTTTCCCTTACTCTGAATGATTTGTCTACACGGGCATGATTCAGGGCTAGAGCTGACATGATCCAAAAGACAGATAGAACCCAGACATTTGAGTGATAACAGGGTGATGCTAAGAGCTGTAACTGAGGTGAAGCAGCCAGGGCTTTGTTACAGGGCAGGGACATTAGAAGATAGCAACAGTAGCAGATTCTCTCCATTTAAAGTACCCACAACCCTTGAGCACTGGTGAAGCAACAGAGCTTGAAAGTCAGGTGGCAAGAATCATTAGATCACATAGGAAGATGCAAGATGGAGGATTAGGGCCAGCTCTTCCTCTGCCCTTCCTCTCAACTCCATATGGGTTTTACACCACTTACGCTGGGTACAAAAATTCCTAGTTAGGTCTCTGGGTTAAGATGAGCAGGTGAGTTGGATACAAGTCAGAGAATGCAAAGAGCCAAGGGTAACATCAGGAGAACAGAGCATCAAGGAATATGGGGGGATTCTCTGGAGGTACAGAGGAATGTGTCCAAGAGGGTATGATGAACACTAAATGACATGACTTTCTTTTTTCTTGCCTCTGAATACAGTCCCAGTTGGGGATCAAATGATGGTGTCTGGCCTGGAATTTACTTCTGCCTTTAGAGAAAGAACTAATCTGGGGCAATAGTATTTCTTGACTATTGACCCAGTCTTATGACTTAGAATATCTGTCCTTCTTCTTGTGGTCTTACAAAAGAGTATAATCTTTTCCAACTGCTTCACTGTATTTTATGAGAATCATAAATGGCTCTATCAACCTCATCCAAATTAGGCATACTTCTTGGCCACAAAATTAGTATATATGGTGTGTGTGTGTATCTGCATACAAGATAAGTAAGAAAGTTCACCAGTGCCCTTCCAATCCACTCATACTAGGCAAAGTCTCCCATGAATTCTCTAGAATTGAGCACCTAGTTTGAGCAAGGTTGCTAAAATTTCTTCTTTTTAAATTTTATGTTTATTTTTAGTTTACATAATTCATTTCCACAAGATTTTGTTACAAATTTTCTCCCCTTCTTATCCCTACCCACCACCCCAAAACAGCAATCCCACTGTATACACCCTACCCCAATCTGCTCTCTCCTATATCCTCCCCCATCCCCACTCTGACTTTCTGGTAGGGCAAGATGGATCTCCATACCCCAGTGCCTGTATATCTTATTTCCCAGTTGCATATAAAAGAATAATATTTTTTTAAACATTTGATTTTTAAAACCTTGAATTCCAGATTCTTTTCTTTCCTAAGAGTTTTCTTTTTGGGATCTTTTTCAAGAGGTGATTGGTGAATTCTTTCAACGACTATTTTGCCCTCTGGTTCTAAAACATCAGGGCAATTTTCCTTGATAATTTCTTGAAGGATGATTTCTAGGTTCTTTTTTTGATCATGGCTTTCAGGTAGTCCAATAATTTTTAAATTATCTCTCCTGGATCTATTTGCCAGGTCAGTGGTTTTTTTCCAATGATATAGTTCACATTGTTTTCTATTTTTTCATTTATTTGGATCTGTTTAACATCATCTTGATTTCTCTTAAAGTCACTAGCTTCTATTTGCTTCAGTCTAATTCTGAAGAAATGATTCTCTTCAGTGAGCTTTTGAGATTCTTTTTCCATCTGGCAAATTCGACTTTTTAAGGCATTTTTCTCCTCATCTGCTTTTTGGGCCTCTTTTGCTATTTGAGTTAATTTATTTTTTAAGGTGTTATTTTCTTCAGTCAGGTTGTTGACTCTCTTTTCATGATTTTCTTGTATCATTCTCATTTCACTTCCCAATTTTTCCTCCACTTCTCTTGGTTTTCAAAATCCTTCTTAAGCTCCTCCAAGGCCTGTAAGCAATTCATATTTTTCTTGGGAGCTTTTGGTGCAGGAGTTCTGACTTCGTTGTCTTCCTGCCATTCCATGCTTTGATCCTTTTTGTCCCCAAAACAGGAGTGTAAAAGTTGTATTGCTATGCTTGCTTTGCTTCCTTTCCTTGCTCATGTTGCCACTCAATTACTTGACTTTTGAGCCCTTTGCCACAGTAGATCTCTGTTTCCAGAGGGGAGAGCTTTGTTCCAAATTTCTGGGGTTTTTGCAGCTGCCAGAGCTATTAGGAGGGCATCATTTCTACAGCTCCCATAAGCTCTGGCTCACTGGTCACACACCTCAGGACCACCACCCAAGACTGTGATCCAGATCCAGGCAGGTTAAAGCAAGAGCAATTACTCTCTGAATGGTTGCTTGACCCACTTATGATCTACAGGCTGGGAGCTCTGAAGTAGCCATGTGGAGGCGGTGGCCTGGCTGCCGTACCTCCACTGTTTCTCACTCCAGGGACAGAGGCCAGACAGTGCCTCAATCTACCCCAGTTCCAGCAGAGTTCTACACTGACCTTTTGCTTTGTCTTTTGTGTTTATGGGTTGATATTTCTGGAAGCTGCCACAGCTGCTGGTGATCCACTCTCCCAAAGTCTGCTCCAGCTGCTGCTAGTAGGGGCCACCCTGGGGCTAAAACCATGGGCTTGCAGGGCTGGGCTGGGCTCCCAGTACACTGAGATGAACTCTTCCTGTCTGCCTGCTGGACTGCCTTCAGTGGGAGATTTGTTTCTTTCTGTCACTTTGTGGGTTCTGTAGATCTAAAATTTGTTTAGAATAATATTTTATAGATATTTGAGGTAGTTATGGGGGGAGTTCAAGGACTTATCCTGCTTCTATGCTGCCATCTTGGCTCAGCCCAACAGATTACTAAAATTTCATAGGAATAAATGTAAAGTCTACACTTGGACTCATTAAAAAGTCACTTGCACAAGTAAAGGACATGGAAGGCATAGATAAGCAACATGGTGTGTAGAAGAAACTCTTGGGGTTTTAATGGAATGCAAGCTCACTGATAGCCAGAGGCCATAGAAAGAGAGGTAGAGGATCCAGAGGGAGTCAGGGAGCTGCCCAGTCAGCTCTTCACAGCCAGGGTCACACTCTGCCTGGAGTATTCTGGTTGAGATGCCATGACTTAGGAAGGATATTGACAAACTGGAGTCTGTCCAAAAGAAGGTGACCAGGATGTTCAGAAGAATGGAGGGCATGCCATGTCAAGATCAGCTGAAGGAAATGGACTTTAAGTAGAGAAGACATAGAGGGACTATGAGAACTGCTTTTAAGTGTTTAATTAGCAACAAGGACCTCCTCTGGCATGTTTTCCTGTCAAGTAACAAGAACCTAAGCTAGACCCAACCATACACAGATGAGTTCTCTTATGCTAAGTCTTTCCTAGGCAGCATCTATGGGACTTTGCCATTGAGAAAGGTTATAGAATTTGAATCTAGGATAGGAAGAAAGATATTCAAGAATTGTGAGCAGTAACATTCAAAACATCTGTGGAGCTATGTCTGAATCACTGATTCAGATATGATCACATTCAGGCTTTAATCTTACCACTGGATTTGCTGATTGAGCAGGCCATTAATCCCTGTGAGAGAGGCCAGAGCCACAAGTAGAGAGGGGTTACTGGAGCTTTGTTTTAGGGTGCCAAACTGTAGCAGGCTTGAATATTAAATATTTAAATCCCTTCAGCAGCATAGGACTCACTGTAATAATAAATTCTATCTCTCATCCAAATTCATTATTTTCAAATGAAGGATTACAAAATCAAACTGAAGAGATTTTTTCTGCTGTTTGGCCCACTTGCCTTTTGTGTTGCTTGCCTTAGGAGCCCAAATTGCTAGCTATGGCTCTGAGATAGACAGCCTAGTGATGTGACGAGAGTCCTGGCCTTGGAAACTGGAGGCCTTGACACTTGTCTTTACTACTAATTTGTGTCTGACCATGGGCAAGTCAGGGAATTTCTCTGGACCCCAGTTTATTCATCAGTAAAATGTGAGGGTTGGACTAATTTGATCTAAGGCCCTTCCAGCACCGATGTCCTACTATTCTGTGGTTCGCTACATAAACTCCTGAAGCACCTGGCATCACATTATGTTTTAGAAAATGTGAAGTTTTAATAAGTTAAACCGAGTAAAAGCAAAAGTCTTCCTTCACATTTGTTTAGCCTCTGCAAGCCAGGGCTGCCTACTCTGGGTAAAAGGGCCTCCCTCCTGTACAGTCACGGGGTGATTTACACCCAAACTCCTGAGAACACTGTTGGCTTTGAAATATTCATAGGGGCTTACTAAATATGTTCACTGTTTACGATATGGTACATGAACTATTGACATAAATTTGCTAATGATCTCATATACATTATTTACCTTGCCTTACCCTTTATCTTGCTGTAAATGAACCTGGTAGCTCCGTGAAACAGTTGCTGGACTAAAGCAAGAAGAATCCCAACATTTTTTAGGACTTGCGAAGCATTCTGTTCCCAACAAACCTGTAGGCACCTGTTGCCAGGACAGTCATCTCCATTTCATACAAGATCGGAAAGGTTATGTGATTTTCCCAGGGTCACATAGTAAGGGTTGAAGCTGGGATTCAACCAAAAAGGTTTTTCCAGACTCTAAGATCAGCCCTTTTTTTTCCTTTTGGAGGGCAATTGGGGTTAAGTAACTTGCCCAAGGTTACATGGCTAGTTTTTTTGTGTGGGTGTTAAGTGTCTGAGGCTGGAACTGAACCCGGGTCCTCTCGACTCCGGGGCCTGCTCTTTACTCACTGTACCACCTAGCTACCCCCCTCTTTTAAAAAAAAAAAGCAGAGTGCTGCCCCTCTAAAGCAGGACAACCAGAGCCAAGGAAAGGGGTCAAGACAGAACATGGAAGTTTGGACTAGGATCTCTCTCTGGGACCTCAGGATCCGGGTCTAAGACAGATCAGAGTTTAGTATGTATGAACAGGGAAGACAACTGGGGGGAAGTGTCCTTTGGCATAATTACACGTTCAAAATGTTCTGAGGATTCGCCAAAGGCAAATACACTGTTAGAGAGAAACTTTGGTCCATGTTTGTTCTCAGAATAACACAATTTTGAGAGCATGTTCACCCACTTAGTGAAAAAGTCCCCATGGGACTCGTTATTTCATGATAAATGACATTTCTAAAGTATTTCCAAGTTTTCAGAAGACTTTACTAGGAGAGGAGGCATGGTGGGGGTAGACAGAGATTTGGCCTTGAAGGCAGCAAGGTGTCTCTCCGAATTGGTAGAGAGAGCTTCCTTACCTGAAGCAAGCTACAATGATAGGAGCAGAATGTCCAGACCCCTGGCCCATCCTTAACTGCTGCCGGGGCCGTGCAGCTCACAGAGCCTTACTCACATGTCCTAGCACTTCCTAGGCCATGCAAGTCAGAGTGATCCTCCCCATTCTACATTGCTGTGGGGACCAGGACACTGAATGTGAACCAGAAGTAATGTCACATGCTCATGCTCAGGACCATCTAAGTTGCAGTCAGCATAGACCCCCCCCCCCTTCCATAGTGACCAAGGCAAAACAGAAAGATCAGAGGATCATAGATTGAAAGCTGGGACAGGGCTTGGAGGTCATCTAGCCTCCCATTTTACAGTCAAGGAAACAGGCCCAGAGAAGTTGAACTGACTTTCCCAACCTTGCCCAGTTAGGAGCAGAGCTAGGACTTGAACCCCCTGAGGGTGACTGCCTGGGAACAATGTCCCCCTCAATTCAATAAGTCATTGAAGCCTTTAGTAAGTGTTTATGATGTTCCGGGCACAGGAGGTACAGAGACAAGAACACCAAACATGCCCTTTCATCTGCTTCGTTGATTTTATTTACACTCACAAGTCCCTTGAGCAGGAAAGGCCTGCCTGGGTCTTTCCACCAGATTTCCTTTGAAATAAAGAATTACAGGGAGAGGAAAGAAGAGGAAGGCACAGTAGGTTTTGCACTGCCCCTGCTCCAATATCCATATACCTTTGGCTACAAAGAAAGTGCAGACAGCTCTGTGATGGCCACCTTGCTCCTCCCAGCTAGGTCTGAAGACACCTTCATTACCCAGGGAGGGGAGAAGCATGCTGGGAACTGGGGCTGATTTCACACTTGCACGTAAAACATTCCTGAAATGCTGGGTCAGGTGCTGAAGGTTTGGATCACCAGGAAAACAACCTCCCTCATTGCTTTTTGGGAAGAGGGAACTTCGCCCCCCATTGGTTTATTAATCAACACTCCCCTCCACTGCGTGGGAAGGGATGGCATTTCTCCCGAGTTTATTCGAACAGACCTGGCAGGAGAATGAGAGACCTTGGGAGGAGCCCCCATGGCCAGAGCAACTCTGAGGAAGGCCTGGCAGACATAATCCTATATCCTGGCAATACTGAAATCCAAATCACAGTGACCAAGTGATGGAATGGAATTGGGTTGGGGGCGGGGCAGAGCAGGGAGGGAGACCACAGGGAAATTATAGATTGTCTTATGTTTAGGGGATATACATTTCAAGCTTTTCACTTCAACCTTGCCATTTGATTCCAATTAAAAACCACATTTATCCAGCACCTTCTCAATCCTCAAGTACCTATCTACCCCACACGGTTGCTCTGAGCATGGAAATGCCCATGTGGCAGAGGCTCCACCCCACGGAAAATCCATGGGAATGGGTCTGCAAAGGCCATGCCTTGGAGTGGGATCCACCTCTGTCTCCCTCTCTGGGGAAGCATACAGCAGCAAGAGTGCATGTTCTATCTGGGCCAGGCTGAGCTGGGCTTGGGCCTTCCTCTTCTGTTGTGTCACTTTTCCAAGCATAGGTCAAGTTAGTTCAAAAAGCATTTATTGCTTCATGCCAGGCAGCGCACTGAGCCTCGGGCAATGAAGGAGCTCCCAGCCCAATGAGGAGGCCAGCAACGTGCAAAGAAGTATTTCTGTTGTCCAGTCATTCAGTTGTGTCTGACTCTTCACGAACCTGTGAACCGTATGGTCTATGGGTGCTTTTAGGCAAAGACACTGGAGTGTTTTGCCATTTCCTTCTCCAAAACAACTATGTTAGAGATAAATTGAAAAGAAATGCAAAGCCATCAGATCCCACTGACACATTCTTTCCTTTTCCCCTCATCAATTTATTGGCTGATTTTCCCATCATAGTCTTTTTTGCACTTTTGCTTTCCAATGACGTTGAGTTTCATCCTGTCATTTATATTAGGATTCTAAAGCCCACATACTGTCCATACAGTTCAATAGGGCCTAAACACCAGCAAAAACCGGGGAGGGTTTCCTGTTCCTTTACCAGCAAGATAATCCTCTCATTCATACATATAAAGCAACCACAACAATTACATAAGAGATACTTTAAATGAGAAGACTCACAGAAGGGAAAGAAAGCAGGGGTAAATAGAGTCCAGGAAAGAAAAAGAATACTTTGGGGGGGGGGGGGGGGGGGGGGGGGGAGGGGTAAGGAGGGGGGGGGGGGAAGAAGGGGGTAAAAAGGAGAGGAAGAGGAAGGGGGAGGAGGCTGCCGGGTGTGCACAAAGGATGGTCCGCTTGTAGTTGGTGGGTGGTTTCTT
>NW_027187307.1:3367452-3458692 GCF_028583685.1 Petaurus breviceps papuanus
AAAAAAAAATAAAAAAAATAAAAAAAAAAAAAAAAAAAAAAAAAAATAAAAAAAAGAAGATAATTGAAGAAAGAAAAATAAGAAAAAGAGAAAAAAAGAGGGAGCTGATCCATCAAACCTGTAAAAAATAGGTTGGGGGGGGGGGGGGGGAGGCGGTGCGGAATGGATTACGCAGATTGTGTATGTAAGAGATGAACATCATGGAGAGCTCTGGATTGGGTTTGGGTCCTTCAGGGCTGTCCATAAGCATGGTCCCCTTTAGACTTGATGTGGATTTGCTGCAGGTTCATGGAGGTGATTCATGATGTATTTGTGTGTGTATTAAAATTCAATATGCTGCTGTTTCCCAGGCTGAAGGTGGCCCCAGAATCAATGCCTGGGCAGAGGGGACAGAATCGGACCTGGTACTGATAACTCCCTCTCCCTAGTTCTGGAACTGGTTGTTCTACCTTAGAAGGTTCTGGAAGAATTCATCATATAGTCCTGGTGAAATGAAGAACAGAGGCTTATACATTCCTCAAGAGCTGATCCATCAAACCTGTGATGAATAGTTCTAGCTATGGAGGCAACCTTGTGAGTTCAAGAAGTCCAATGACCTTGGGTCTCTCAGCGGAAGCCACCTGGTAGGGGGTGGAGCATTTGGCAACTACTCCAGCATTTCTTGGAGGAGATCACCACCCACAGGAGGATGAGCCCAACCCCTGGCCTGGTTTAGGAGAAGACACAGACCTGGAAGGAAAGGGTTAGACAGGGAAGTGCTGAAATGAAAACAAAAGTGCCTAGCCAGCAGTACTCACTACTGCTTCATGTCCTGATGTTTAAGTCGAAGCCTCTCAGGAAAGCAGCATATGAAGCATAAGTAACTACATGTTTTAAGTCTTCAACACTTCAACACTCACTTGTAAGTCTCATGTTAAACAGTTCATTTGTGGGGAAGAAATAAATAACTGTCCTATTCCTGATTTACATTGTACTTTCATTACCTTTCTACTCTTTCCTTTTAGGGAGACCATAGACATTAAGCAAACCTAAGCCTTAGGTAATTTTCTCAGGGCTCTGGGGTAGGCGTGTACAAAGTCTGAGACAATGAGAAAAAGAGCCCGACCCCTTTCTTTGAAGGTCAGGCTCCCCTAGGACTCAACCCAGACTCTATGCATGGGTACAGAACTGAGAGGGGTCCCTTAGTGGGCACAGCATTTTGTGAACTGTAAAGCAGGGTATGAAGGTCATTTGTTATTTTTGCTTTTGCTTGTGGGGATGATGGTGGTAGTACTCTCCCTCCTCCTCCTCCTCCTCCTCTTTCTTGGGGATGCAAAGACAAAAAGAAAGCTGTCCTTGCCCTTGAACTTATATTCTATTGGGAGTATAAAACATGGATATTGAAAAGTCAATATAAAATATGGAGTAAATAATATAAAAGTCATTTCCACAGGTATAGAGCAATAATGACTGGGGGCTGGGGGGAGACAGTAGATCAGAGAAGCACATGGAGCCTGAGTGGTGCTTTGATGGAATCCAGAGAGTCCAGAAGGGCACAGGGGCAGGGGCTAACAGTAATAGGTCCATTTGACCGAAGAGCTGTGCATCCCAGACCCTTCAGATTTTTTTTACTCTGAGTTTATATTCAAAGCCCATATACAAGGCCAGGGCAAGAATGGTACTTAACTTCCCTTAGACAGCCTTAGTCCAGACTAGTAAATCAAGAAAAGAAGAAAACTTTTTGCAAAAGTCCTGAGATAGGGCAATGACTTGTGCCTCACTTTGTCTGGCTGTTAATAAAAGAACCTGGTCTCCCAGACAACTAGAGGAGATCAGAGAGAATAAACAAAGGGGATGCTTTGAAAAGCTCTTAAGAAGTAAGGTAGCTAACAAACAGAAAGTATTAGGAGTCATCCTATTGCAAAAGAACATATTATATTCAATTGGACAGGTTGTTCAGCTGAAAAGGTGAGCAAAGGCACTGTCTCCCCCCTTTCTTCCCCCTCCCCAGCCAAATGCACTGACAAATGATCCCTGGGCCAAGCCCAGGCTTATTAAACTGTCAAAGCTGAATTGTGAGTAAATCAAGTACCATGTTAATGAGCATCTGGGCTTCGGTTTTCATTGCCATTTGGCAAAGAGAAGCACAGAATGAAAATGGTAATTAGCAATAAAGGTGTGTTTATTGGTTTGTGCAATTGACAGAGGGTGTATGTCTCTACTGCACAGGACGTGTCCTTTATACAGCCACCAACCAATGGATGCAAGAGCTTCCTGACCTTGAAAGACCACCTGAAAAGCTGCTACTGGAAGGGGCTGCAGGCTCTTTCTGGGGATTTACCTTAAGGACCAAGGTGAGAAAGAAATCAGCGCAATGAGAATTTCAATTTGGAAAAGCAATTGATTGATTCAAGCTCTGCCTTTGCTGTAGGCTTTCCCTGCCTTGGTGGTACCATAGAAAGTACACTCTATGGAGTCAAAAAACCTAGGTTCAAAACCTGTCTCTGCCAATTACTAGCTGTGTGCTCTTGGCTAGATCCCTTCCCCTTCCTGGACCTCAGTTTCCTCACCTGTCAATTAGGGGGTAGGACTAGATGTCCTCTGTGACCCCTCCCAGCTCCAGGCTTCTAGGATCCTATGTGCTACTTCAGCCCTACTGAATGTTCCCATTTCTGAGCTTCTAGGTCTCTGACACCATCTCACTGGGCAAGCATAAAAAAACAAGCTGGCAGATGTCGTATCTTTCTGACTGAACAAGGAAGCTCCTGGTCTGATTTCACAAAGCATCAGACTCATTCCCTTTATGCCTTCCTCATCAGAAGGCCTCATTGTAAGTCTGCTGCTAATGAAGAAAACAAAGTTTGAGTTCCCTCATTTCAATTGGGAAGGGCAATATGAGGGAGTGAGAAGTAAAAATTAGAGCATATTTTATAGGGAAATAGAGTTTGACTTTTTCTGGCAGAAAAATGTAAATAAAATGGGTGTTCGTTGATTGGGAATGGCTAAACAAATTGTGGACAGCTCAGCACAGTACCTGGCACATAGGAAGCTTTAAAAAACGTTTATCAACCATCAATTACACCCTTGGCGGTGGCAGGGGGAACAACAGTAAGAATTCAGAAAAGCAAGGGAAGATAAGCTAGATGGATTCAGAGCAAAGTAAGCAGGACCAGGAAAACAATGGCCAGGCTAATGGCACATGAAAATGATGATTATCATACAGGAATATAATGTGGGTCCTGATAAATTAAATCAATGAATTCTCTAAAGTGGTCATGTTATTTGAATTTGCCCCACAGTATTTCCATGGGGTTGGAACTGATTACCATATTTTATACAACTGTAGCTTTGAATAGCATAGATCTGAATACAAGTGACTACTTTAGGGGATTCGTTATTCACACCAATCAGGACCTATTTATTATTCTATAAGAAATTAGGAAAGGGATAATTTAAGAGAAAACTGTTGTATGAACTGATGAAGAATGAAATGAGCAAAACCAGGAGACCAATTTATACAATAACAATGATATTGTAAAGACAAGCAATTCTGAAAGATTTAAAATCTCTGATTGGGGCAGAGTCAAGATGGCAGAGTAGAAACTGGACCTCTGGTGGGCTCTGGCTTCCACCTCCTCCAATCCATGTGAAAGGGGAGTCTCAACAAATTTTCGAGCTACAGAACCCACAAAACGAGACAGAGAAGCTAACCTCCCACTGAGGACAGCCCGGCAGGCCAGCAGAAATCGGCCAGTGCAGCTCTCTGGGAGCCAAGCCCAGCTCCACTCCGAGGTTTTAGCCCCAGGGTGGGCCTGACCAGCCGCGGACGGAGAGGTTCCAGCTCACCAGCAGCTGTGGCAATCCAGAATTATCAACACATAGATGCGAAGAACAAAGTGAGAGGTCAGTGCAGTGTGGACTTTGGGACCCAGTAGTTGGGAGTACGTTGGCTTTTGCCCCCGGGGCAAGAAGCTGCTGAGGGCTGCGACATAGCTGCTGTCACATGGCAGCTTCACCTCCTGGCCTACAGAGTGTAGGGGGACGAAGCAACCACTCTGAGGTGTAATCACTCTTGCTTTAACCTGCTTGGATCTGGATTGCAGTCTAGGGTGGAGGTGCTGGGAGCGTGACCACCTTGCCAGAGTGTGTGGAGGCTTCAGAGAGGGCACCATACTAATGGCAGCTGAGAAAACCCCAGCGTTTGGTACAAAGCTCCCCTGTCTGGTAGCAGAGTCCTACTGTGGCAAAAAACCCAAAAGTCAAATAATTGAGTGGCAACATGACCAGGAAAAGGAAGCAAAGCAAAAATAAGAATTCAACATTAGACTCCTTTTTGGGGGACAAAAAGGATCAAATCATGGAACAGGAAGAAGACAGTGAAGTCAGAACTCCTGCACCAAAAGCTTCCAAGGAAAATACGAGGTGGTTACAGGCCATAGAGGACCTTAAGAAGCAGATAAGAGAAGTGGAGGAAAAATTGGGAAGAGAAATGAGAACGATGCAAGAAAATTATGAAATGAGAGTCAGCAGCCTGACTGAGGAAAATCACACCTTAAAAACAGACTGACTCAAATGGCAAAAGAGGCTCAAAAAGGCAAAGAGGAGAAGAATGCCTTAAAAAGCCAAATTTGCCAGATGGAAAAAGAATCTCAAAAGCTAAATGAGGAGAATCATCACTCTTCCCTTGAGTCTTGTATTTGAAAGTCAAATTTTCTACTCAACTCTGATCTTTTCATCAGGAATGCTTGAAAGTCCTCTAATTTTATTAAATATCCATTTTCCCTTGAAAGATTATACTCCGTTTTGCTTAGTAGATTATTCTTGGTTATAATCTCAGCTCTTTTGCTTTCTGGAATATCATATTCTAAGACCTCTACTCCTTTATCATGGTAACTGCTAAATCTTCTGTGACTCTAACTGTGGCTTCACAGTATTTGAATGGTTTCTTTCTGACTGCTTGAAGTATTTTCTCTTTGATCTGGGAACTCTGGAATTTGGCTGTTAATATTACTAGGAGTTTTCATTTTGGGATCTCTTCCAGGTGGTGACTGGTAGATTCTTTCAATGTCCATTTTACTCTCTGGTTCTAGGATATTGGGTCAGTTTTCCTTGATAATTTCTTGAAATATAATGTCTAGGCTCTTTCTTTGATCATGGCTTTCAGGTAATCCAATAATTCTTAAATTATCTCTCTTTGATCTATTTTCCAAGCCAGTTGCTTTTCCAATGAGATGTTTCACATTTTCTTCTATTTTTTTCAATTCTTTTGCCTTTGTTTTATTGTTTCTTGTGGTCTCATGGAATCATTAGCTTCCATTTGCACAATTGTGACTTTAAGAAATTATTTTCTTCAGGGAGCTTTTTTACCTCTTTTCCTACGTGGGCAATTGCATTTTAAGGTGTTATTTTTCTTCAGTATTTTTTGATCACTCTTGATGAAAAGTGTTTCTCTTAGCCCTTGAACTATGGGTATGGGCAATGGAGTTTCCAAATAGTTGCCTCTCAGGGTTCCTGTAGCAAACTTTCAGAAGTTTCTCAGCTTTGCTAATGAAATGTTCCCCTTCCCTATATTATTATTTGAAAGGCTACAGGGCAGACAAGCAAGAGGATATATTATGAAGGGAACGTTTTGGGGTCCCTTGACCTCCCTAGGTATATTCCCCTGTCCTCTACAGTTATCTGCAAAGGTTACTGGGCAGATAGCAAGAGGGTGTGTAATTTTTTTTACTTGTAATTTTTTTTTGTTTATGCCTCTGGATATGGTCCTAGAATAATACCCTAATAAGTATCTAACCTTAAGCAAGGGTAGATAGTAAACAGGATTAAGGGAGGCTCCTTTTAAATTATTTGCATTGCTTAGATGTAGGATCTTTCTACATTGTCTGTATTCTTTGGGGGTATCTACATTCTCCTTGGGGGGCATAAAAACTCTGTGATCTTGCATCTTTGTCTCTGTATGAAATGGTCCTGTAATAAACAGACTATTGATTATACCCCCATCTTGTTATTCTCACCACTGGCTAGTCCACCAGCTGCAGTAGGTTCCCATCTCCTCTTGACCAAAAGTGCTTATTTCTGCTCTTGAACTATGATCCAGAAGTGGGTATAAACAATGAAGCTGGAGGTGGAGTCAAGATGGCTGGGTAGAAGCAGGACCTCCTTGCTGCTCCAGCTTCCACCTTCCCCAATCCATGTAAAAAGGAGTCTCTAAACAAACTTTGGAGCTTCAGAACCCACAAAATGACAGAGAGAAGCTAACCTCCCGCTGAGGACAGCCCAGCAGGCCAGCAGGAATCAGCCATCTGGGAGCCAAGCCCAGCCCCACACAGAGGCTTTAGCCCCAGGGTGGGCTTGACCAGCTGCCGGCTGGAGGGACTCCAGATCAGAAGCAGCTGTGGCTGTTTCCAGAATTATCAATACATAGATGTGAAGGACAAAGTGAGAGGTCAGTACAGTCTGGAATTTGGGACCCAGTATGTGGGAGTGTGTGGCTTTTGCCCCTGGGTCAAAAAGCTTGTGAGACACCAGCACAGCCAGCCAGCACCATGTGGCAGATTCAACTCCTGGCCTGCAGAGTGTAGGAGGACCAAGTGACCAATCTGAGAGCTAATCACTCTTGCTTTAACCTTCTTGGATTTGGATTGCAGTCTAGGGTGGAGGTCCTGGAGTGTGTGTCCAGCTTGCCAGAGTGTGTGGAGACCTCAGAGAGGGCACCCATCTAATACCTCCTGCAACTAAGAAAACCCCAGTGATTGGGACAAAAGCTCTCCTGTCTGGTGGCAGAGTTCTACTGTGGCAAAAAGCCCAGGGGTCAAGTGACTGAGGGACGACATGACCAGGCAAAGGAAACAAAGCAGACAGAAGATTCCAACATTAGACTCCTATTTGGGGGACAAAAAGGATCAAATCATGGAACAGGAGGAAGACAATGAAGTCAGAACTCCTGTACCAAAAGCTTCCAAGAAAAATATGAGCTGGTTACAGGCCATAGAGGACCTTAAGAAGGATTTTGAAAATGAAGTAAGAGAAGTGGAGGACAAATTGGGAAGAGAAATGAGAACAATGCAAGAAAATCATGAAAAGAGAGTCAACAGCCTGACTGAGGAAAATAATACCTTAAAAATAGACTAACTCAAATGGCAAAAGAGGCTCAAAAAGACAATGAGGAGAAGAATGCCTTAAAAAGGCAAATTTGCCAGATGGAAAAAGAATCTCAAAAGCTCAATAAGGAGAATCATTGCTTCAGAATTAGATTGGAGCAAATGGAAGCTAATGACGTTATGAGAAATCAAGATGCTGTTGAACAGATCCAAACAGATGAAAGAAGAGAAGGCAATGTGAAATATCTCATGGGAAAAACCACTGACCTGGAAAATAGTTCCAGGAGAGATAATTTAAAAATTATTGGACTACCTGAAAGCCATGACCAAAGTAAGAACCTAGAAATCATCCTCCAATAAATTCTCAAAGAAAACTGACCTTATGTTTTAGAACCAGAGGGCAAAATAGAGGTTGAAAGAATCCATCGATCACCTCCTGAAAAAGATCCCAAAAAGAAAACTCCTAGGAATATTATAGTGTGATAGTAATGGAATATAAAGATCCCCCTGTATTGGCTTGGTTTTCAAATTGATTGTGTTAAAACCCAGAGCTTGTTAATCCCACCCTTGGGATGGACTTGTTGACTTGAAAAGAGAGTCCTGAATTGGGAGGAGTTGGTGATGTAGATTTGGAGAGACAGGAGAGAGAGGCAGAAGAACTTTTTGGAAGCAGCACCCTCGTGGAGGCAGAGAGAGACTGAGAGGATTGCTGAGGGCCACTTTGAATTGCTCTGGACTTTTGAGACCTGCCCCCGGAGCTGCCAAGGACTGAGGAGACATGGCTGTTTTGCTGGTACTTTCTCTGTCTGTTTTGATGTTGTTTTGCCAGATTTGTCCAGTGGTGAAAGACAGTCCTGTTGTTGAAGAAGTCCTGGAACCTGGCTGTTGGTTAAGAGCTACTGAGACTGTCCTGCAGACAGAGAGTGAATACTGTCCACTGGTGAAGAACAGTGCTGTTGTTGTAGGAGTCTGGGAACTTTTCTTTTGGTTCAGAAGCCCTGAAGAGGGATTTTCTTGTTGTATGTTTACAGAAATCCTGGGAGAGGGTTTTGCTAATGTTTTCAGGGGTCCTAGGACTGCTCGGCAGACAGAGGATGAATTAATGAAAAGACTGGCAATGTATCTTGTGGCCTTGCTAAGCTTTGTCTCCCCAGGACAAAGATTTCTGAGAACTCACCTCTGTCAAGATTAAGAAAAGACCTCCATTTGGGTATTAAGTGCTGTGCTTAAACTTGTTGTAACTCTGGGGTAGATTCAATTGTGATCCAGGGGTGGGGAACTTTTGACCTTTTTGTGTTCTATGATTGAACAAATGAATGTACTTTACTTATGATTGGAAACTAATCTCCATTTGAGAAGAGGGGCTTTGTGATGGACTAAATGAAGGTACAGCCTAGGGGTGGAGAAGTATTTAGAACAGGGACTTTGTAATTGATTGAATGAATGTAAGGTCCTGGGGTGGGGTAGTACTTGGAGATTATTTAATCACACTTAGTAAATGCTGTATTTTGAATGATGTCATATTTTGATCTTCTCTGTTCTTGGTTGGTCACTGAATAAAATGGAGAGTGCCTATGCTGGTATTCTGAACCTTGGGAAGTTGCCTTTCCTTGGCATTACATTACATATAGCCAGGTTACGGAATTCCCAGATTAAGGAGAGAATGTTACAAGCAGCCAGGAAGAAACAATTTGAATATTGTGGAAACACAATCAGGATAGCCCAGAACCTGGCAGCTTCTACACTGAGGGATCGAAGGGCTTGGAATGTGATATTCCAGAGTTGAAAGGGGCTGGGATAAAAACCAAGAGTCACCTACCCATCAAAACTGAGTATCATGTTTCAGGGGAAAATATGGTCATTCAGTGGAATAGAGGACTTTCAAGCATTCTTGCTGAAAAGACCAGAGTTGAATAGAAAATTTGACATTTGAATACAAGAAGCAAGAGAAGCATGAGAAGGTAAACAGGGAAAAGAAATCATAAGGAACTTATCAAAGTTGAACTATTAACATTCCTACATGGAAAAACAATAATTGTAACTTATGAAACTTTTCTCAGTAGTTGAAGGGAATATATATATATATATATATATATATATGTATATATATATACATACATATATGTCTATGTATGAGGGTATATGGGCATATGAATACATATGTGAATGTGTGTATATATGCTTACAGGTATACATAGATAGAGGGCACAGGACCAATTGAATAGGAAGGGATGATACTTAAAAGGTGAAATTAAGAGGTGAGAGAGGAATATATTGAGAGGAGATGGGGAGAGACAGAATGGGGTAAACTATGTCATATAGAAGAGGCAAGGGGAAATGGTTACAATATAGGGGAACAATAGGAAGGCAAAAGGGAAGGTCAACCTTATTTCCATTGAATTTGGCTTGAGGAGGGAATGAAATACACACTAAATAGGGTATCTCACCCTCCAGGAGAGTAGGGGGGAGGGGATTAGAGGGGGGATGATGGAAAGGAGGGCAGGCTGGAGGGGAGGGAATTTGGAAGCACCCACTTTTGAAAAGGGATGGGATCAAAGCAGAGAATAGAACAAGTGGGAGGTGGGATAGGAGGGAGGGAAATAGTCGGTCTTTTACAATATATCTACTATGTTATTGTTTTGCATTAGCTACACATGTACAATCTATACTGAACTGTTTATCTTCCCAGTAAGGGTGGGTGACAAGGGAGGAAGGGAATGAATCTGGAATTCAAAGTTTTAAAATTAAATATTCAAATATATATACTATTATTAATACTATTTTACATGTAATTGGGAAATAAGATATACAGGCCCTGAGGCACAGAGATCCCCTGGAAAAGCCAAAAGGGGTATGGGAGAAGATATGGGAGAGAGCAGATTGGAGGAGCGGATATCCTGTGGGACTGCTATTTTGGGGCAGTGGGCAGGGGAAAAAAGGGGAGAAAATTTGTAACTCCAAATCTGGAGGAAATGAATGATGTAAATCAGAAGTTAATAAAGCATTTGAAAAAAAACAAGAATGAAACAAAATAAACAGTGAAGCTGACAAACAGCGTCTGATCCTGTGTCCAGTGCTAGCACAGGGGTACTCTATAATCTCTTTCTAACCAGTCGTCAGTTCCCCTTACTGTCTCTGGCTGCTTCTGCTTCTGATATCACCACTTAGTCCTCTCACTGGTATTTCATTCACATGGCCTCTAGGCACGTCTCTTTCTCCTTTCAATCCTCTTCCCCAGTCACAAATTTCTCTTTCTGACCTCCTATGTTGCCTTGAGCTGGAAGAATCTCTCACTCTGAGCTATTGTTGGTTTGAGGTATTATTTTAAAAATTGTTCGGAGGGGGATGTTAGGAGATCTTGGCTGAGCGCTTCTCTCCTCTTCCATTTTAGCTCTATGCCCAGAAGTATAAATATCTTTTTTGTAAATGCTAATAGATATTAACTGGTTAAATGAAATTGAGTGCTAATAACTGTCTAACAATGAGAAAAACATTACTGGTGGGTGCTCAAGTTTAATGCAGTAGTGAAAAGGCAACCCCACAACCTTCAGGATACTTTAGAACCCTAAAGGGAAGTTGTAGTCTCCCTGGTTCTGGGAGAGTGGGTCAGAGGATACTTCATTACAAATAAAGAACATTCACTAAGTACTTACAATGAGCCAAGCACTGTCTGAGATTTTACACTTTGGGATTCAAACACAAAAGAAGACAATCCTTGACCTGAAGGGGCTTACATTTTAATAGGAGAAAAGACATAGTAGGGAGTTGTGGACAGAAAAGGGTTTTTTTGATTTGGGAATTTATGAAAATAGTCCATGAAGCTGTAAGGAAGCCAAGTGACACTTTCCGAAAGCATTGGTAGCATCAATTTAACTGCTATTGCCAAAGTAAGAGGTCCAAAGTTGGAGGGAAAGGGGGAGCCAGGATGCACGGAAGGGCTAGGTTTGTGGTCTGGGGCAGGCTAGATATAACGGGCTCTCACCTATCAAGACTCTCACCTATCAAGACAGCTCATCTCAGGGCAGGCTACTGCAAACTGAATAGATTTAAGTCCCTTGGGGCATGGGGGATAGCCCATACAAAGGTGGGAAATCGCCTATACCAAGAAGGATTTGGAATGCCTTGTTGGAAAAACTACTGAATGAGTTTCCCACTATATTTGAGTGGAAAGGGGAAGGATGAAAAAAGGCAGACAGGAGCATCAGGCTATTTGCTAACTGAGCTGGTTGGATACTCCCAGGCTGTTTAGTGCTAGGAAAGGAGGTATGCTTTGCAGCAATTTTCTTACCATCTAGTATGCTTGAATCAGAAATGGGGTACGCTGTATGAGGAATCAGGAAATCAATATCAAAAGGAGTAGACTAGGGGCGGCTAGGTGGCTTAGTGAATAGAGCACCGGCCCTGGAGTCAGGAGGACCTGAGTTCAAATCCGACCTCAGACACTTAACACAAAACTAGCTGTGTGACCTTGGGCAAGTCACAACCCCAATTGCCCTCCAAAAGAAAGCAAAAAACAAAAGGAGTAGACTAGACAGAAATCCAGGGTGGAACTGGAGCGGGGAGCTTGATGTTTGGGCTAAGAAAAGGGAAGAGATCCTGAGCCAGGGAAAAGCAGTGGCATCTGGTGACCCCCTAAAGAGAGTGATGACGACAGTGACTGTTTTGCAGTTCTGGAGCATTTTTCCTTCCTGCAGCTTCCAGCCTACAGTGAGCACCCAATGAGGCCTTTAACTCTCCTCCTTTCCTTAGCCCTCCTCCTGATGACTGTGCTAGACAAGGCCATGTGCTAATTCATGTCCAAACCTGGCATGAGTCACTGCAGAGGAAGGTCAACTCCAGAGTTTTATCCCAAATGCTCCAGATTCAGCTGGGTCTGGGCAGGTGGGATGTGGGGTGAAGGCTGGCGTGAGTAGGTTCCGGGCTGGCACCACCTGCCATCGAGTTAATCATGTCCCACCAAAGGGCCAAGAGTGGGGAAATGGACTCCAGCTGGGTTCAAATTGTTTGCTCATTATGGCACCATTAACCTCTCCACTAAAATAGGTGAGTTCCAATTTGTTTGCTAAAGGTACAGTCATGAAAATCTACTGCTAACAATTTAAATCCCACTAGGGGAATGACAGGAGTGACAATTTAGTTCTTTAACACGGGTGCAAATGAAAGCATACTGCTGCTTGGGCTGAAAGGCAGCCAAGCAAAAAGGAGAGGGAGGGAGGGAGAGGCGGAGGCAGAGAGAAGGAAGAAGAGAGGGAGAGAGGGAGGGAAAGAAAGAGGGAGAGAGGGTCAGGAAGGAGAGAGAGAGAGGGAGGGAGGGAGAAAAAGAGGGATAGAGGCAGAGACAGGGAGGGAAAGAGGGAGAGAGAGGGAGAGAGAGAAAGAGGGAGAGAGGGGAGAGAGGCAGAGTGGGGGGAAGAAGGGTGAGATGGGAAGAGAGAGAGATGGAGGAAGGAGCGAAAGATGCAGGGAGAAAGCTGTCCAGCTGTAACTACATACACACACGTGCACACACACACACACTCTCTCTCACACACACAGAGTGAAAGGAAGGCACTAAGCAATTATTCAGGTAATTCAGGCCAAACTGCACCTGAAGAAACATCGCCTGGGTAAAATGGACAGGACTTGGGGACTAATTGCATGTGGCTGATATGGGGAGTGGGGTGAGAATCAGAGATGACAAGAATGTGGGGGGGAGGGCGCTGAGCGAGCTTTCAGGTCATTCAGGCCAAACTGCACCTGAAGAAACATCGCCTGGGTAAAATGGCCAGGACTTGTGGGCTTTTTACTTGTGGCAGGGTTGGGTCATGGGGTGACACACACAGCTGACTAGGAGGGGGGGGGGGGGAGCAGATCCAGCTGCCTCCTTATACCACAGCATATGTCCATTCTACAATAAAATCCTGCTAACAGAGCTCAGACAAAGAGGGTTGTGTGGCACAGGGTCCTGGGGGGAGGCAGGGGCAGGCCAAATGTACAAGAGCCCTCAGCATTGTCCCTGTTTAGAACAGAGGCTTCTGGGAGCCTTTCTCCTTAGTTCACCACAAGTCTGCTTTTCCCTGTAGGACTTAAGTCACATGGACCGTTTCACACTGTCCTCATGGGTGGGTGATAGAAATGCCTGCCTGGATAGTACATGTGAGAATCCAATTCCTTTTGACCATCAGGCCAGCCAGTCAGAACAGCCACCTAGAAGGAAATTCACATAGACTTTAGGTTGGCTTCTTTATCACTTATTAGGCAATTACTGGAATTGGGCCTTTTACTTCTGGTATGGTTGGTTCAACTCAAGACCCAAAAGATAGACGGGCAACAAGTATTTACAAAGCAGCTTTGTACCAGGCATTGTGCTAAGGGCTGAGCATAAAATCCAAAGTGACATCATCCATGTCTTCAAGGAATTTCCATTCTTTACATTTTAGAGATCCAAGGGGACAGGTGATGGGGGAGGGGAGTGGGGCCAAATCAGGAAAGGCCTTCTGGAGGAGGTAGACTTGAGCTGAGTCTTGAAGAGATGAGGAATTCTAAGAGGCCAAGATGAGGCAGGAATGCTTTCCAAGTGTGGGGCCAGCCTGCACAAGAGTATGGAGGCAACACATTGGAATGTTGGGTTAGGAGGAACATAAGACCAGTTGGACTGGATCAAGGGGAGTAATGTATAATAAGATTTGTATCTCGAAGACTGAAAACACTTTTTTTTCCTAGTTTCTACAATATCAAATGGAGACTGATAAACTGAAATGATCTTACTATATGCCAACGAGAATAATTAAATATGCAAGGGATATATGAATTCATTATCGTAGGGAAATCCTTGTATGTGAACTTCCTCCACTGACAAGTTAATGACTTAACGGAGAAGCCCTAGGGAGTCGCCTGAAACTCAGAGAATATTTGAATTTGTACTGTGTATTTCCATTGAGCTGGAACCAATTACTGTATTTATATAATTATAAATTTGAGTATTGCAAATCTGAATATATGTGACCACTTCCCGAGTTTCCTGATTTACAGTAATAAGAACCTAGCCACATAGTGACATGCCCAGCACATATCAGAGCTGCAGTTGGCCATAGAACGGCCTTCTTTCAAGCTCAAAAAGCTATCTGCTCTGTCTTCCCTCTTCGTTAATGAAATATTAAATGCTTTCTTAAATGCCAAAGGTCCTTTCTTAAACATGTCCTTCACCTTGTAGTGCTGTTAAAATGAAAAGCTGAAATCAAAGTTGCCATCTGGACCTTTGCGAGGGAATGTACCCTTGCAAGTAAAGAAGGTCTCTAGGTTTATAATGTAGGTAAATCTTTCAGCTACTAATATCAAAGAAACTCAGAGAGAGAACTGAGCTGAGTGACCATCAAGTCCAACCTATACCCACTAAAGAATCCCCATGAGGCCATACTGGAAAAGTGGTATCCCACCGCTACTTGACAACTTTTAATGAGGGGGACCCTACTATCTCCCAAGGCCACCAATTCCAGTCTGGGACAGCTCTAGTCACAAGCAAGTTTGTCTGGATAGCCAACTGAAATTGGCCTCTGCATTTTCTGCCCATTGCTCCTGCTTCCCTCTGGAGAAGGCAAGCAAATCGAGTCCTCCTCCACATGGCAGTCCTTTGAAAACTATCCCGCCTTGTGAGTCACGGACCCTGGCCCTCCAGCTGCGCTCCCCGCCCCCGGCAGGAGGAGCCCAGGAGATCGCTGGGCAGAGCAGAAACGGGATGGGGCCAGATCAGAGCGAGCTCCGGTGCCGGCATCTCGAGGGGCCATGGCGGAGTGCGTGCCGGCAGAAGCCTCGGAGCGCGGCGCAGTGCACGCGGTGACAGTGGTGACGCTACTGTTAAAGCTATACACCATGCTGGAGGCGGTGCGGGAGCGCCAGGGCGGCCTGGCCCGGCGGAAGGGCGGCCTCACGGGCACCGTGCGCCGCATCCAGAGCGGCCTGGGCGTGCTCAGCCGCAGCCACGGGGACAGAAGCAACACGCTGGCCCAGCTGCTGGACGAGGCCGAGCGCGTCAGCAGGCAAGCTCTAGGTGCCGCGTCTCGAGGCCAAGCACGTGCTGCTGGTCGCCTGCAGCCAGCTGCACGTGCAGCTCTTCTAGGTGGGGGCAGAAATCGCAGCCAGAGCTTTTCAGAAGGAGCCAGAATCCACAGAGCTAGAAGAGAAGGAACTAGGACCAGAGACTCCAGAAGAGCTGGGAGAAAGGGAGAGCTCAGACGAGGAGCCAGTGGAATCCCGGGCCAAGCGGCTTCGGCGTGCTGGCCTAGGGAAGGTGCAGAGCCTTCGCGCAAGGGCCCTGCCCCACCTCCACCCACTCCTACCAAGCCTCCTCGATTGGGCCCTAGCCAGGGTGTTCAAAATCAGTCTGAGGCAGGGGTAGTGGTTGAAGCAGAGCCAGGATTGGACCTAGAGCCCCAGAGGAGCCCTGAGGCCAGGGAAACTCTGATGCTTCAGGAGGAGGGTACTGCCTAGTGCTCCATCCGGCCTGCCCACTTCTCTGTGCCTTTATCTTTAATGGCACCATCAGTTGCTAAGCAACAGAGCCCAATTACCCATAGATCACCTTTACCTAAGCAAAGAAAGAACCCTACCTTTATCACTCACCTCCCTCCCTCTCTTGCTCCCAAACTGAAACCTCCACTCCCAAACCCTCCAGGCCACCCCATTTTAAACCTCAGAGACCAACACTGTCACCCTCCCAAGTGTGCTCCAGATTAATAAACTTATTTCACTAACAAAAAAAAAGAAAACTATCCTGCCTGATGGCTATCCTGCCCCCACCCCCCAGCCCCATTTCTTCTCTGTCAAATATCCCTGGTTCCTTCAATCAAGCCTCATCTGCTGTGACTTCAAAACCCTCTACCATATTAATGTTCTCTCCTAAGCCTGGTACCCAGGATGGAACCCAAGGGAACCTCTGCAAGTCAAGCAGGACTAGCACCTCCATTAATCACGATCCTATCATTTTATATATTTTTCTATCAATATGAAACTGAAAGTTAGCACAATAAGGAACTGATGATAATTAGTACCCTAATTTATAGTTCTGATGTTTCAAATTAAAGGTATGCAACATATTTAAGTAGAAGTTATCTGGTGGGTTCTATGCCCAACACTTGTGACCCAGACTCATGAGTAAATTTTTCAAATCCTGGTTTATTTTACAGTGGAAGTCATGTCCAAATTGGGAATCGTGTATATGAACATGGTCCGAAAACGACAAAGGACTGTCCAAATCTCTCAGTGTTGCTAGGACCACCTTCTTCTTGCTTAGGAGGAAAATCCTGAATATTTAGCCCCCAAGGCCCAGCCTGTGTGCTGCCTCATGAACAGGAGGCCTTTCTTAATGCTTCTCTCCCACTATCAAACAGATCTTTTCTCTAATTTCTAAGATTGTGATTTTGTCTCTCCACCTCAGCTTGTGTTTTTTCCCTCACGTGTACAATAAGATCCTTTGCTATTTAACCCAAATGAATGTGATTAATCCGATGCTAATTGTTAGGTGAATGACTGGATCCAGAGGGGTGGCCAACCCAAGAATTCAGCTCCCTCTCACATGAGTATATGGCAGATTTCACCATTAAAAAGGAAATCTACTAGTGCAGGCCTACAGCACTCCCTAATGGTCAGGTAAGATATCAGCAGTGTGGCATCAGAATGCCACAGCACCCCTCATTTTTTTTTAAATGAGAGGACATGTTACCTCTTCAGGGTCACTGAAGTACTAAGTAGCAAAACATGGATGTCAGCCCAGGTTCTCTAAATCCAAATCTGCACTACATCAAACAAAAAAACGATGCTCAAAAGTCACATTTATTAACTAATATTTAATGGGAATTTGAAATTTGGAGAAGATAAAATTCAAATCTATGATGCATTAGAAATCCCACCATTTCTTGGTAGACCCTTCAAACTTGTAACATTTTATTTTGATGTTTCACTAGATTTATTGGAATGTCATTTGGAGGGAAAAACCTACTCTATATGACAGATGTCATGAAGAAGAAAAAGTTAGTTCCAGTGTCGAAGTTCATGGAGAAATGAAACTGACTTTCAGCAGAAGGATAAGATATACATAAGGCAGAGACTGATTTTGAGCTGGCCCTTGAGATCCTTAAAGTCAGCAAAAATACATTTTAAGTTTGGAATGTTGCCATGGTTACATATAAAGAGCTTTTGGCACTGAACAAATAATATACAGTATTATCCCACTGTGTATTTAATAAACATTAAAGAGTGAGGCTGAAAAGGTTACCGAGATGCAAAATTGCTCAGAATCTCAGAGTCAGAAGGGGCCTCAGTGACCATCTAGTCCAGCCTGTGCCCCCCAAGAATTCCCCCTACAATATATCCCCAACAAGTAGTCAGCTGACTTTTGTACTTGTCCTTTTAAACCTTCCCTGCTGGGGGAAACATGGTTCAGAGCTCCGGTTTCAGAGGAATTCACTGCAGGCAAAGTAAAAAGAAGCTGAGACGCTAAAATCCTTCACTAGATGAGGTGGAAACAGCAAATAAAGGGGAAGGGAAGCAAAGCCAGGGGATAAGACCAAGTAGAGCCAACCCCTCCCCACCATCTGTGAAAGCAATAGTTCTGGACCTAGTTAATTACTGGTCTAGATCGGGGGTGGGAAACCTTCAGCCTCAAGGCTACATGTGTCCCTTTAGGTCCTCAAGTGCGGCCCTTTGGCCGAATCCAAACTTCACAGACCTGAATACTGCACTTGAGGCCCTAGAGGGTCACATTTGGCCTTGAGGCCACAGGTTCCCCAACCCTGGTCTAGATCATAATGGTCTCTCTGTAACTGGGTGGCCTTTGAATGGATTGAAACAAGTTTGATTTAATCAAAACCAACAGTATTTTTGAAGAATTTATTACAATTCAATTGGTCAAAGCTCCCATGAAGGACTATCCAAGGCTGTTGCCAAAGCAAGTGTTCTTTTGTAACAGAAAACCAAATAAGTGAACCACAGTCCCAGTGAACAATCAGATGGCAGGCTTCTGAGAATAGGTTTGGATGGATCCATCCATTCCAAATGATAAATAACAATACAGCAAAAGAAGAGTGAAACCGGCAAAGTTCTATGGCGTCCTAGCTCCAATTCAATCATGAATTTTATAAGGTCATCTTTTACCAGGTCAACACGCTTATTCCAATGCCTGCCAAGTGTTTCCAAGTTGGTGTCATTGTGGCAATGAAGGCTTTAAAGAGAGCTGCCAAAGTCTATACATCTCCCGCCTGCTGGGGTCCTTTATTCTGGCCCAAGTCTACAGTTTTCCAGTTAAAGCAAGAAGACTATACAGTAGATGCAGAAGAGAAACAGGAGAGGAAGGTGAACACCTCACAGCCAAAGCCAAGTGAATCAATCTCCCCAGGCAAGTAGAACAAAACGTCCTTTTTGACAACAGAAACTTTTCGAGCACATTCGAAGAACTTAGCAGAGTTGGGTTTTCACAAGTTAAGAATCATTTATCATTTTGTAAACAGTAGGCAGGAAATTTTGTACCATAGAAATGGCCACAGTGAAACTGCCTTGCAGGAAATGCATGGCCTCCTTTTGGCAGGGTTCCATTGTGTATCTGGGGCTTACACAGAAGCGGCTGCTGGGGCAGTGCTGCTGGCTGCAATGGCCTATCTATAAATCTCTTTGTGATTGGTTCATGAGCCCAGTCATCAGCTCCTCCTCCAAAGACCACACAAGTAGTGCTGCTTGGTGTCCAGTGAAGAGCTCATCCTTAAGCCCAAGATTTGTAGGAGTGCAAGAGAACAAGAAGGCCAAGGACACAGGATCACTGGACAGGGTCCCTGGGGAGCAAAACATGGTGCTATGTGCCTATGGTGGGAGAGAAAGCAACCTGTGCCAGCGCCACCCTCTGCATGGGTGTGAGTGTGCTGGGCAGGAGGGACCAAAGAGGCATGTACTAAATGAAAGCACAGATGCGTGGGGTGGGCTTCTGCCATCACTGATTATGTCTCTGCCCAAGGGACCTCGGTAGGAGGGAGCACAGAGCCTTCTGCTTGGGGGAGCTGGTGGCTGGTTTCTGAGCACTCCCATCTCAGGGTTGGGGTTTCAGGTCAGATTTACAGCAGAAAAATCAGGCCTCCTCTCACCTCTTTTTGTCACCTTGAAAAGAACTCTTGGATTTGTAGCACCATTGTGGTTGTTGTTAATGTCTAAAGGGAGGGTGGGTAGCCCTGGGTTCAAGTCCCATTTCACTGCCTTGAGATTTCCTTGGGAAGGAAAAAAGAAAGCAGAGCAGCCACATCACCCTTGGCTTTGTCTTCATCAAATAAGATATATCAAGCACTTTGCAAAGCATCATGCCTTGGAGGTCAGCCATCATCATCATTGCCGTCATCACCATCAGCGGATCACCCTCCACACACTTCTGGAGCCCAGCGACTGGTGCCTCAGTGGGTGGTCAGACAGCTGGGATTCTTAGCTGGCCTAGGCCTGGGCCTGGGCCACACTTCCTCAGATAGCAGCTGGAGCCAAGACAGGCCTTCATCCCACGCACAGGCTCATAGAGCCCATGCTCACCTCTGGACTCCTTTGTTCCAAACAAAGGCGAGACCATCCAACTTTGGCGTCTCCAGTGGTGGAAGAGCTTGCTAGCACCCATTCTACCTTCTGCTGCTTCTAGATCATACATTAGGCCCTTAATAAATGTTTATTGATTGACTGATTATACTAAACCCAAATAAGTTTCTCCTCTCATTGCTGCTCTCTGGAGCTATACGGAACAGGAAGGCTTTTATTCCATTGAACCCTAAACGTGCCAAGCTGATGTCACTGCTTATTGCCCCCTCCTTGTTCTGATAGCTCGGGACCAAACAATTCCTCTTCCACATAGCAATCCTTAGAACACTTAAAGACAACTTTTATATCTGCCTCCCCCCCCCCGTTTTTCTTCTCCAGGCTAAGCATCCCCAGTTCCTTCAACCCAAGTCCCATTAGCACCCATTTCTTGATATCCACCACAACCTGTCAGCCAAAGCCCACATCCATGCCCGAAAGCCACGGTATCTCTCACCTGGCTCATTAGGGCACACTTTCCTAAGGTCTATTGTCCCAGTTGGAATATCTCTCCTTCATCCCTGCTCCCATTACAAGTGTAAGAAGTAGCAGTTGTCAAAGACATCTAAGTGGGAAGGCTCCTTTCACAGAACAGCCATGGAGTACCCTCAGAAGCCTGAATTTCCCTGCTTGTATCCTTAAAAGGAAGAAAGGAAAATGAGACAGAGTGGCTGTTCTTTCCTGTTTGCTCCCTTCCCTGACTGTATCTCATCAGCAGCCTTTTCTCTTTGCCCCCTCATGTAATATCCTTGCACATTATCCACCTGTTCCTTAAAATGATTTTTCCCATCATTAGCTGTGCTGTTGGAATTGGTGACCCCAGGGGTCTGGAGAGGAGATGGGATCTTAGGGGCCTGAAACTGGTAGTACAAAAGTCACTCGAGCAGCAATTCACCAAATGGCACCATCGGGAGGCTACAAGAGTTCACACCCTCCCCAAAGCAAGAGCTGAGCTCTCCTCTCATTGGTGGTATTGGTCTATGGAGCCTATGCCGCTTTCTTTTCTGAGTAATCCCATATGCTCAAATGAGCCATTTGTCATTGCATCTCCCAGAGAGTTTGCTACCCTTTTGCAGCCATGGAGCAGATTTTGGGGTGCCGCTGGCCTGGTGCAGGCTGACATTGGTCGACATAGAGTCACTTCTGGGAAAGAAGCTAAATATATGGTCAGAGGGTAGGCCCAGTGGGGGGTAAAACTCTGAGTTAGGCAGGAAAAGCCCACAGTGCCATGGGAAAGAAGAAGCAAAGGCTTGGAATTCAGGGACATGGGTTCCAGTCTTCCACTCATCCTGTGACTGTGGCCAAATGACTTCCACTCTCTGGGCCCTGCAGGTGTTTGTAATCGCTGTTCATAGAATATTTTAAGGTTCACAAAGCATTTTAAGCACAAGGTCATTCGATCCTCACAACAACCTTGAGAGGCAGAGAGTCTTCTTCTTATCCCTACTTCAGAGCCGAGGAAACTGAGGCTCAGAGAATGTAATTCATTCACCTACGCCCTAGGTCCTAGAACCTTCTAGGTCCTTGGGTGTAGTCCTCTGACTGAGTCAAAGTTGGACAGAATGCATCCTTTTCTGAAGGGGATTTGTTCTGGGAAGCTGGGATGCAGTCAAAGGGCCACACCTGAGGACCTAGAGGGCCATGTGTGGCCTCCAGGCTGAAGTTTCCCCACTCCTGGCCTAGGGCATCAGAAGGAGGTATTGGAACACAGGTGTTCCTGATTCTTCTTCCTGTGCACTGCAGCCCCTATACTATGCTGATTCTTCTAGGTGAGCCAATTTCTAAGGTCCTGGCTATTTTTGCATCCTCTGAGTGGATGCCTGTGTGCCTCAGGTGATGAGGTGGAACTCTGACTGACTGGATTTTCTTGAACCAGGGGAAGCATTTTGTCTCTGTCAATGGGTACCTTAGCTAACTGAAACGACAAGGTGGTCGGGTCTCAGTCCCATCTTTGTAGATGCCTCAGGCAGATTCAAATAACTTCCCCTAAGCAGAATAGGCTAATTGTCATGAGGCCAGGCCCATAACTCAATCCTCCAGGGGTAGCAAGGCCATGGCTGCTGTTCATTGATCCAAAGTGATCTCATCTGTTCCCAAAGACAATGGACTGAAGCATGTCCTATGGTGCAAAGCTACTATCAGAGACTGGTTTGGGAGTTGACCAGATGTTATTTGTCCACTGAAGGATGCATTCCGTAGTTTTCACTCATGCTGATAGAAAGCCAGGCACCAGAGATCTGAAAACAGGATTTTTTTAAAGCAAGCATTTAATAACTAATAAAACACAGTAGCAAGAGGACCTTGCTTAGAATTCAATAATGTTTACTGTGAATAAAATAAATCCATAGCTCTAGGAAATACCATTTGTAACAGTCAGCTACTGTGGGAGGGTTCAATATAAATCTATTAATGCTGCATAGTGGGATCATTCCCAAGAGCCTCTTGGCTACTCATCAGGAGATGGGCTAGGTCATTGGGCCACTGAGCCTGTGACAGAATGGGTCTGGCTGTTGCTTACTCTGTTTCTTATTGTCATGCAGAATAACTAACATTTCTATAGTTCTTTGAGGTTTCTACAGTGCTTTATGTATATTATCCCACTGGCACCTCACAACAAGACTGTGAGGCAGGTGCCATGATTATCCCCATTTTACAGATGAGGAAACTGAAGCAGAGGTGACTGTATCTGAGGTAGGATTCAAACCTAGTATTCTTGTCAGTCAGGAAGACTTATTCTTCGGAATTGCCATGTCACAAAGCACAGGTGCTTCTGTTTATTGCATCGAAGGAGCAGACCTCCATGAGGGGTGGCAGAGTTGGTAGGGCAGGGAGCGGGGGCAGCGTGTGCACACATGACTATTCTTCCTCCTCCAGGGTCTTGATTTTGTTTCTTTGTTATGAAACACGTAGGAGCCGATTCTGCAGAAGGCCACATCCCTCCTTAACAGCAGGACGGTTTTCACTAGGAAGCATTTTCAATTGGAACAGATTGCCTTGCTCAGTGCTCAAAAAGATACCATGGAGTTTCTTAGCTCCATATTTGAATAATCACACCCTTGCCTGTGAGAACAGGAAAGGAGGGCTGATTTTTCACCTCAGTAAAACAGAAAATGAAATGCTAATGGGTGTAAGATAGGGGTGGGCACTGGAAAGCAATAGTGAATTTGCTCAAAGACAGATGGCCATCTTGACCACATTTTCTCTAGTCAGAGGCCCATGTAGAAGTGCTCCTATGTGCTCTTTCTACACCCACATGCACATTTGCACTCACATCACTACCACCATCATTACGTATCTATAACATGTCATCGTTACATATCTATAACATGTTATGTGATTTTATTCAATGTAGAAGCATGTGATATATGAGTCAGAGTCTATTTTGGCTCTGCCATCACTATCATCACAATTATGATCAAAACGCATTTATATGAATATTTTGGCTCAGACAATAAGGCTGATCACCAGGTCCCGTGGGGTGGGGAACCTCGAGGGCACATGTGGCCCTCTAGGTCTTCAGGTGTGGTCCTTTGACTGAATCCAAAGTTCACAGAACAAAGCCCCTTCATAAGAGGGCTTGGACTCAGTCAAAAGGCTGCACCTGAGGACCTAGAAGGCCACAGTTTCCCCACCCCTGGAAGCCTCTGGACTCTGCCTTCACTCCTTTTTGTGTACAAGTTACCTTTAATAATGGTGTTTGGGTGACTGTAGTATGTCACGACCAGGAGTCAGTTGGTCCAGTATTCTTTTGAACCACTAAAGTAGTGAATGGAATGACATTGTGCATATGTGGAACCCATAGGTGACATAGATTCTTGTCTTGAGTGGATGCCTAGTGAGTATCTGGGTTCAGTTTCCTCCTCCAGTTACCGAGAGGGCTGGATTTGATGGTCTCTAATGTCCTTTCTAGCTCTGACCTTTTAAGCCCTATTCTTCCTGCAAATGAAGAAGAACTGTGAGAGGTTCCTGGTTCCACTAACACATGGTGACCCAGTCCAGGTTATAGCTATTTACATTGAGATCAGGATTGGACTTGTGATTTTACTGGTATGCAGAACTCTCAGAAGAGGAGACTCCCTCATCCAATGCAGAATGGCACCTGTTCAATGAATCTCAGAGAGTCTTCAAGCAATAAGAGGCTAAGTGACTTGTCCAGGGTCACATGGCCGGTATGTTTCAGAGGTGGACATAAACCTAGCTCTTCCTGACCCCAAGACCAGTGTTCTCTGTGCTACTTTGTATGCCGTTGCTCACTCAGAGAGCATTTTATTTCTGCAGAAATATAACCTCATGTTGTCTCAGGTGACCCTAACCCTACATGAACATAAAAAGATTCAAAGATGCTATCTTACTAGGGACATCATGCTTTCAGAAGGTAAATCATATTACATTACAGTAATTGCTAAAGAGGAGAGGTCAATGGCAGGAGTAGATTTCCTTGGGAATCTTTCTTTAAAAGACAAATATTTTCCCCCAATGTTTCTTGCATTAATACACTCACATTGAAAACAAGTTAGGACTTCATAAATTTTAGGTTAATTCTGTACTGGGGGCTTTGAAGGGAGGAAGAAGGATTCCAGAGCTTTTGCTCTGGCTATTCAGAATCCAGGACCACTTTTAGGGAGACTGGGGAGCCCCACCCCACCACAGATGTACTCATCCAGATAAAACTAGCCAGCTCTGTAAACAGGTCTGGAGACCAAATTATTGGAGGATGGAAAAGTTGGCAGAAATGTAGAAAGTGCGATCTAAAATGATCATTTTTGGTTCAACTTTTCAAGGAGGAGACAGAGGGGGCTGTCAGGATGCTGGGGGTTGTTTGGTGGGAAAAGGCACAGAGCTGTATTCACTGGGCTCCCTCCAAATTCAGGGTCTTTTCCCTCAGCTTTTCCCTCCTTGCTGCTTGGCAATGCTTTTGTTTATCTCTTCTGTTGACTCCCTATAGCATTCCCCACAGCAACTAGTCCCAAATTTCTCCCCTTTCTTTCCTGCATCTCCTGACTCTTCCTTTCCAATGATGCCTTTCCTTCCATCTTCAAATGTGCTTAAACCTCCCTCATCCTAAAAACAACAAAAACATCTTCCCTTGACCTTGTCTTCCCCATTACACTTCTTTTCAATTTTTAAATTACATTTTATTTTCAGATCTGCATTCTTTTCTTCCCTCCCCCTGTCCCCTGTGAGAAAGCAAGGACGAAAACAACAGCCTTGTTATAAACGAATCCTCGCACTGACCATATACCAATGAAATATGTCTCTATCTGCGTCCCGCATCCTTCAATCTGTCTTAGGAGGTGGGCCACCAGTTTCATCAGGAGTCCTACAGAACTGTTCACATCAAACTTCTGACAAGAGTAGGGAACAATCCATTCTGATGTGTCAGGAAATTTGGACTCCTGGTCATAAACAGGAAACAACATGAACAAATTCCTGAATTAAGGACCCAGTGGTGTGTGTGTGTGTGTGTGTGTGTGTGTGTGTGTGTACATATGTAGATGTATATAGATGTGGGTTTATATGTGAGTACATATGTATATATGTACATGTATATGTGTATAATATGTATGTATTTATATGGGTGTGCATACACACACATACCAGGGGTGAGAAATCTTTGACCTCAAGGCCACATGTGGCCTTCTAGGTCCTTGAGTGAGACCTTTTGACTGAGTCTAAGTTTTACAGAACAAATCCTTTTTTATTAAGGGGATCTGTTCTGGGAAGTTTACATACCATACTCCAGTGGTATCCATTAATAATAGGACAAGACCAGTAAAGGCCCTACCTAGCATGTTGGATAGACTGCCTGGGAAGAATTTATAAGAGGACATGGACAAAAATCATACTTGATGGGCAGGCATGGGCAGGTTACCATCTGCATTCTTTAAGGGATGAGATGTCAGATTCAATGAACTATCAAGGTGAGTTTCCACTCATATCTTTCATATACAGCACTGGGTATGGAGGTAGGAAGTGTCCGGCTCACATCTACCCTCCAACACTTGCTGTCATGTGCCCATGGAGAAGTCACTTTGCCACTCTGAGTCTCAGTTTCCTCATCTGTAAAAATGGGGAAAATGATCCCTGTAATACCAACCTCACAGGGCAGTGAGGCCCCAATGAGATCAGGCAGGTGAAGTGCTTTGCAAACTTTAAAGAGTTTTAGAAAAAAAGGAGTTTTTATGATCTTTAACTCTTTGTTGTGCTTGCTGGCCTGTTAGTAGCTATTAACTTGCAAGCCATATTTTTGACTTCATAACAGCTGAAAATGGCTAATATTGATGGAACTACAAAGAAGGTGCCCCCTTTAGCATAAAAAGCATTAAAGTGCTTTCCACAAAGTGAGTGCTTCATAAATGTTTTTGAATTTATTTGCTGGCTCATTCGTTCATCAAGGAATTTGCCAAGAGCTATTCCCTACTCATACCTATGAGCTGCAATGACGCTTTTGTTATTTCAATAATTATAGGCCACCAGCAAAAAAAGATGTGGAAAGTGAAGACCAGAAAAGGAAAATTACTTGGCTAAGGTCACACAGCTACTAGGGAGCAGAACCAGAATTTAAAATCAGGTCCTCTGACTCCAAAACTAGCACTCTTCCCATTAAGCTTGGTGAGGATCAGGGGGTGGGGATTCATAACCCGAGCTTCTCCTTGATTCAGACTGAATTCTTGTCTGCTCAGAGTAACATTTGTTTGCATCTTTTTCTTTCTAGCACCAAGGACAGAATTTGGTACTCAAAGGCTTATTGAATGGCATTGGATTGACACCCAAAATGGCCACAAGATTCTAATCCAGCATTGGGAAAGTCAGTAATTTTGCTCTGCACTGATGGCGTTATGTGCATGGTACTATAAACCTTTGACCATACAGGAAACCTATGTTTGTTTATTTGGGGGTTTTGCTACTAATAACTGAAATATGCTGCCAAGCAAACTGTGGGGGGTTTTTGGGGGGGGTCAAAGAAAATGGCAAGCGGTCATCTAATTACTGTGCATCTGAAATGAGGCAATGAGCTTACACGAAATCAATAGCAGGAAAGGCAAAGATATCGATTCAAATGTGACATGATTTATAATGCTTATCTTCTATGGATAACCACTCAATTCCATCCCCAAATGCACTGTTTTGTTCCTCAAGTTATACTCAAACTCCAAAATGTTCTATCATAAAGTATAATTGTACTTAATTCATGGTAGTACAGTGTAGCAACTGGAGTATAGGGTTTGGAGTGTGGAAGTCCTGGGTTCAAATCCCATACCAATTATTTATTAGCCATTTCACCTCTAGGAGCCTCAGTTTCCCCAGTTGTCACATGGTAATGAATCCCTGTATTACTTATGTCACAGGTCATTGTGAGGCTCAAATGAGATCCTATAATAAAGAGCTTTACCGCCTTTAAAGTGCTGTGTAAATAGCAGCAGGTGATTTTTGCAAGAGAACATCCTTCAGACATCTCAGCTGACTTCATAATGCAGAGATACGTGGGCTCAGTAAGCACATGGACATCTTTCATGCCCTCACATAGGTTCATCAAAAGTAGGTGTATTAATCAGGTAGTGTGGCTCCTTCATGGAGTGGGCCCAGGAATATTGGAAACCCAAGTGAAGAATATGGGAATGTGCAGGGTCTCTTATGTTCCCCCCTCTCTTCCTACATACGCATCCACTGTATTGGTCCAAGAGCTGTCTCATTAGAAGAGCCAACAGTGGTTTGTAAATTGATTGAGGGATTGACCATGAATTATACAGGAGAAGCGCTGTAAAGGCTGTCATCAGAGACATGCATCATTAGAAAAGAAGGTGGCCCAATCACGGGGCAAGAGCAAAGAATGACCAATGGGCCAGAGCGTGTGCTCCGCTAGTGTCATAAAATGGTAAGAGACCTAGAGGAAAGTGCCCAGCACATCACCCCTGTGGTAGCTTTATGGAAAAATATGGAGGGAGTACCCACATGGCACATATTCTTAGTATCAGTGTATTGACACTGGCCCTCACCTCATCAGCCATTCTTTGCTGACAAGTAGCCCAGTACTAATCAATCAACACACATTTATTAACTGCCTACTATACAAAGAATGAAACAATCCCTACTTTCAAAGAGTTGACATCCTATCAGAGAAGGCACATACATGCATATATACAGAGCATGAGGAGAATAAATACAAGGTAGTTTAGGAGGGAGAGCACCAATAATTGGGAGGCACCAGAAAAGTTTCATATGGAGGTGGTGCTTAGGTTGTGTCCTGAAGAAAGAGAGGAATTCTATGAGACAGAAGGAAGGAAGGATGATGTTCTTAGGATACTTGACGGCCAGTACAGAGGCATGGAGATGAGAGATGGACTGCTATAGGGTGAGGAAGAAGGAGGGGTCAAGGGTGGTGCATGGTTATGGATTCAAGAGACTGGCAGAGTGATGGCATCATAAAAAGAAATAGGGAAGTTTGGAAGAGGGCTAGATTTGGGGAGAAAGTGTATCAGTTCTGTTCTGGACCTTGATATCTCCAGGACATCCTGAAGTTTGAAATGTCCAATAAGCAACTGGGATGTGAGAGTCAGGGGAGAGACTGGGGCTGGGGACAGAGGTCTATGTCCAAGACAGTGAGAGGTAAAAGCAGAAGGATGCACATGAATGCCCTGGGATCTGTTTTTTAGAATAACCCTGAGTCCAAATGCCAATCCCTAGGGAATGGTGCTAGCTGTGATGACCTAATTACTAACTGGGAGAGTTCTAGGCCCGTGGTGGTCTCTGCATGGGAAGAGAAAGTGCTTGGGGATATGGGAAATGCCTTAGAATCTAGATAGGACTGTAATTAGTGGCCAGTGGAAGTGATTGGGAGTGTGTGCGTATGGATAAGAGACGGTATTGACGGGCACTCTGGGAGGGGTGCACTGAACCTTGTGACCATGTGTGCTTCAAAGGGAAGTAGGTGGGTGACAACATGGTGAGCAGAGAGGTGATCTGGTGTGAGCCCCGACCTGATTAGGGTGGAGTCAATGAGCCAGAGAGGTGAGAAAGCTGTCCAAGTGTGCCCAGGCCTTGAGTCTCATAGAAGAACATCTGATAGAGGGGCTACGCTGGGTATTCCATAAAAATGGTCAGAATTTGTTAGATAAAGCATTCATTCCCATCCTGAAATTGCAAAGCTGGGGAGGTGCAATGCCATGAGGCATCTGGGGCTTTCCAGTCTATATCCTTGTCCCCTTTAGCCCAGAACTTTGACTAAAACACACATTTCTGAGAACACAGACCCTCCTTACACTTGGGTATTTGGCTCATTGGTACAAAGCTGAGCTGCCAGCACTCTTCAGCCATTAGCCACAAAACACACCACAAACACTACCTACCACTGCCATACCCCTGGGACATTACACTTACAACTGGAGAAAAATTCATTAGCCGTCAGTAGATGGCCCTCACTCATCTGGCCTGCCCCCTTGGGGTCTAGCCAGGGGAGGTCAGGAGCAGCCTGGGCCTGCTGTCAAGCCCAGGCTCCTCAGAAGCTGGCAGAGCCAGGTAACGAAGAAGCAGGATGCAGCAATGATTTCAATGAGCACTGAGTGAGCATCTACTCTTTGCAAAGCATTGTGAATGGGGATGAGGATCGCAGGGAAAAACTGAATGTAGTCCTGTGGCAGCAAGCACCCCAAGCGTCCTCAGGGTTTGCTGCCAATACAGGTTCTTGGATCTGCTTTGATAAAGGAAAGCAACTCAAAATGGGTTAACAGGCTTACTTTAATCAGTCAGACATATATCGTTTACCTTGTTCAGGGGAAAAGGTCAGCACCCCGAACTTCAAAGTATACAGGCAGAATTATCAAGACAGATACAGATCAAATCACAGAACACTTCTCAAAGTGAGCCCCCAAAACAAAGCTACACATCAGGGCTTATATAGCCTTCTCCTGGCTCAGAGAATGTAATAACCTTTTGGACCCACTGGCCAATCAAAAAGTATCTACTGAAAAACAAGCCTCCCACCCCAGGCTTCAGGTGCACTTTAGCCTAGGGGCAGGGAAGATCTTCCAAATTTGCATTCCCATTACAAGTCCCTGCCCTCAAGGTGCTTGCATTCCAGGGAGACAACATGGTACACTGGAAAATGGACAGTGGAGGCCAAGCACCTGGGTTCAAATCCTGTCTTTCTTGCATGACCTCAGTTTTCTCCTCTATCAAATGAGGGCTTTGGATTCCAGTGATGGACACTGGGGTCATTTTCAGCTCTAAATCTAGGATACTACATGGGAAAGAGCCCTTCAATTGCATGGAGAAGATGGTGCACGAGCAGAACCCTAAAAAAAGAAGGTCTTTAATAAGCAGAGATGAGGAGGGAGGGAATGCAGTTGAAGCCTGGGGAGCCCCCTTTGCAATTTCAGAGAGAAGGGAGACAGCTGAAGCATAGAGTGCAGGAGGTGAGGCTAGAAAGGCCTCCCATGATTCACCAGGGAAGCTTGCCTTTTATCTGAGAGACAAGAGGGAGCCACAAGAGGCTTTAGAGCAGGAAAATAATTAGACCAGACTTAAGGATCAAGGAAATTATTTTGAATGTGTATAGAATGGAGTGACAAGTGGGCCAGCTAGGAAAATATTATAGTAACCCCCCAATAGCATCTGTTTTTAGTGCAGGGCTGGGGAACCTGCAGCCTTGAGGCCACATGTGGCCCCTCTAGGTTCTCAAGCATAGTCCTTTGACTGAATCCAAAGTTCACAGAACAAAGCCCCTTAATAAAAGGAATGCTTCTGTAAAACTTGGACTCAGTCAAAAGGCCACACACAAGGATCTAGAAGGCCTTGTATGGCCTCAAGGCCACAGGTTCCCCATCCCTGTCTAGTGGAAAATTCAGGGAGGGAAGTCTGCCTTGGTCAGGGAACAACATTTCGGGGGTGATTAGCCTGAGATTAACATGTTGCCTGTGGACAAAAAAAAACATAATCTGGCCAAGAAATACGATCAAAAGCCCTGGGTAGAATTTTCTTTCTTTTTTTTTTAAAGCAATTGGGGTTAAGTAACTTGCTCAAGGTCACACGGCCAGTTGTGGGTAGCATTTTCAATTCAGAGGAGCCCAGGTTGTGGGCTAGATGATGTAGTTCAACAGCTCAATAAACATTTTGCAAACGCCTACTCTGTGTTAGGTGATGCACCAGGCACTGAGGATGTGGGACAAAGTCGAGCAGTTCTTACCCTCAGAGATGTTACCTTCCATGGGGGAGGGGGGGCAAAGTCAGAGTCATGGGAGACACCCACAGAAGACATGGCAGGATCCTCACATCTGCATATCATGGCTTTCCTTCTCGAATGTATTCGGTGGGAACAGCATCTCTATGGGAAGCGAGGCAAGGGGAGGGTTGGCAAATAGAGAGGAGGAGGGTCATGTGATACATCCAAGGAAGAGCTGCCAATTGACTCAGGGCAAGAGGATAACCAATACACCCTCGGAGCCATTTGCAAACCAAGGCTGTCTCCTGCAAAGGTCAGCCCTTGCTCCCTATTAGCATTCCGTCATTTTCATCTAGATTAAGGAATCATCATACTTCTCTCTGAATCATGCTTCAGGGATCTGATTAGAAAAAAGCAGTTAGAGTTCTGAGAAGATTTCTTTCCCAAATCAGCTAATTTGAATTACTGAAAAACATAACTCTTGGAAATTAAATCAGATGGTTTCCCCAATCACTACTTTGTTTGATCGTCAGATTTAGCAATATCCACTTAGTGTCTCACTGGAAGAAGTGGCACTTGTCTGTTTGTCAAAGTTTCTGTGGAGAAAGGGACAGAACACTTGTGCCAGAGAAGCCTCTGTTTCCACATAAGGCCCAGGTTACTTTCAAGTGGGAGGAATGAGGTTGGTCACGTGACCCTTAGCTAGACCCTCCACTCAGTGACTGGAAAAAAAATCTCTTCAATGAACTCAAAGCCAATAATGAATAGTTTTTGTACCTGGAACAAACCTTGCAAAAGGTTCCCAGGGCAAACATCGTGAAATGCAAGCTCAAATCAACTTTGAATGGCAAATTCAGTTGGAGGAAGAGAGAGTCAGGTCTACTAGACAAAGGCCCCAGAGAAGAGAGAAGAGAAAGAGCTCACTTGCTTCTCATACAGAGGGATCAAAAACCACCTGTCCTTGCTGCCACTCAGCCCGAGGGCCACCGATCCTCTCCCCACCTGATAGTATGATTCTTCACAACAACAGTAAGAGCGAACATATTGCTTTAAAGATGAGTAAGCACTGTACTTAGATGATCTCTTTTAATCCTTACAACAGCTCTGTGAGGTTTTGGTTTTCAGTCGTTTCAGTCGAGCCCAACTCTTCGTGACCCCATTTAGGGTTTTCTTGGCAAAGATACTGGAGTGGTTTGCCATTTCCTTCTCCAGCTCATTTTACAAATGAGAAAACTGAGGCAAACAGGGTAAAGTGACTTGCCCAGGGTCACACAGCTAGGAAGTGTATGAGTTGGGATTTGAACTCAGGTCTTCCTGACTCTAGGCCTTGTGCTTTATCTACTGTGCCACCAAGTGCTATTATTATTCACATTTCACAGATGGGAAAACTGAGACTGAGAAAGGTTAAGTGACTTGCCCCAGTCACACAGCCAGTACTACTCTAACAGGGGACAGGAAAGAACCTGAAATGCCCCCTAATTTACTGCCAACTGCTTACTGGGCATCTCAGTGGTAAATGGTGGTCATCTCCTGGCCCTCCCAGCACAGGTGAAACTACTCCCAACAACTCCCAATGTGCACAGGGTAGAGAAGCCAGGGCTTTGCCTCAGGGTGTCAACTTGAGAAGGTGCTGACATTTGCAGTCCTTCGAAGAGCTGGCCCAGAGTTAGTAAAAGGAGGCTGCCAGACCACACGCAGGGTTGGATTCCTCCCCTGCCCCCTCAAGTGGCCTTACACTGTTGGGTCCCAGAGTCTCTGTCTTGCCTCTATTCCATATGAAAGGTTTTTTTCATGCCACCTGCCCCCCAGTTTTTAGTTCTGGTTAGTTGTGCAGGCCCAAGAACCTTCCCTTAGTTCTCTGAGTTTAGAATTCTTGCTCTAGTGAAGCAGGTCTGCCTACATATTGTAGGTAGGGGTTTCCTAACATTACTCCAGTTCTCTTACCATCTCTGGCATTTTATAAGCACAGCTCATCTGAAGCCTCATGGCAGCTGAAGTTCTGTTTTGATTTGGATAAATATGGGTTAATAGGAGGCGTTTCCGAGAGGTATTTTTGCCAACAGACTTCCAAAGCTGGGGGGAGAATGTTTCTGTCCATATTAAAGCAGGAAAAAAGAATGTGATTCCCCCTCCTGGGCTATTAGTCAACTCTGCTGGTGACTGCACCCTAGAGTTACTCCCATGGATTAAAACAGGAAGAATGGATGGGCACAGGGTCATGACCTCAGGGCCTAAAATTAGTTCATATGAACATACATGTAGTGATGGCCTAAGACAGGAATTATTGATTCAAAAGGGGAAGAAAGGCATCTCCCACATGTCTGAGGGCAGCATCAGGCTTGGATATTTTTAGAGACTTTTTTTTCCACCAGGATGAGAACACGGAATCCTTCTTCATCTGCTGTGTTATTTGCTGAATTTAATTATATATTAAAATATACAGCATTCTCTCCGATTATGAGTAATCAGGGCATGCAAATGTGCAGGTTTCATCCTTATATTTTTAACATTTTTCTTTAGTAGACTAGCAATGATGTTTGTCCTCACATCTCTCTCGAACGGGTAGAATGCATTTAATCTGTGAGCATTTGAGGGCCTCAGGATTTTATTTTTAAATATTTGATACAGTTGTGGTTTTGATTCTCTTATATCTATCTTTCCCTACCCCACCTCCCATCAAGAGGAAGGTGAGATAACTCCCATTTGTTCTGCATGGAGTAGTTTGGAGCACTGGCTGGCTGCTCTCCTTCCCATCCATGGCACTGATTCAGAAAACACCTTGAAACATATCTAGGGAAACTTTGCTTCTCCTTCCTCACCCAGTACAGAAATCAGCTAGCACCTTCTTTAACTTGAAGAGCCGAGGGAAAAGAACATTGCAAAGACCTTACAATAGGCACCCTTGCTTCCTGCTCACTGCCCATAATGCTCTTCTGCAAGCCTTGAGTGAAATCACGAATGTCAGGTTATATGCTCCAGATCTCAGCACATGCTAGCCTTCATTCCCAGACTACGATTGGTCTGCAAGAGCGAAATTTCTTACCTAAGATCTGAAGGGGAGTGAAGGTGGAGAAAATAGATAGTCAAATACTGCTGGCAGGCTACTCTCTAAGATGGACAGCTTTGAAAGACTGACTTTTCAGGGGTGGCCAGGTAGCACAGCGAGTAAGAGCACCGGCTCCAGTGTTGGGATGACCTGGGGATCAAATCTGGGCTCAGACACTTAGGACCCACCCAGAAATAACTGGCCGTGTAACCTTGAGCAAGTTACTTAACCCTGATTGCTTTAAAAAAAAAAGACTGACTTTCCTATGAATCTTCCACACCTTAATATGAATTAGTTTGATCTGCTTGTTTTTCTAAAAGGTAACTGAGAAGAGACAGCGCGGGAATTGGAATTGGAATGGCTGGTTAGAGGGACAGAAGTAATTTTAGAGCACAGGACAAAGGCAAGAGTGGGCAGGGTGCTGCCACAAATGACTGAGTAGCCAGGGCCAACATAAGATGCCAGGTGCCCAATACACCAAAAGTTGGGAGAAGGGCACAGGAAGAGGAGGCCGACGGGCACTCGAGAACACGTCACTTATCTTTTGGCTTCCTCTCAGTTGCTCCCACTCTTATTACAATTCTGCTGCTGCTAGTCTCTCCACTCAGCCGATCTCCTCCCAAAAGAAGGGTTGTGTTGAAATCTTTTTCAGAGTATTTGCCTGGGAATGAGGAACTAAGTACTGAGAATATATGCAAGTATTCCAGCGTATTGGGCACTGGTAGCCACAGAAGTGTCTGGGAGAGCAAGGGAACTCATGGAAAGCTTTTCAAGTGGCATGGACATTGGTTTTAGCATTCAAATGCTGCCCCATTTCGGCATCATCGTTTTTGACATTTCTTGACAGCCCCTTTGGTGCAGTGAGGCAGGCAGAAAAACAACCTCATAGAAGTTTTCTGGCCTCTTGTAGGCTCCCCAGTCAGCGGCCCTCATAAAAATAATGTGGCTCACTTAATGGTGAGTGAGTTCTCTTTCTCTGGAAGCTCCCTTCCACTGTAAAAGATGGCCATGGGCCTGGTAATGAGCTCACGGTCCTTCCACTGAACTCCTGGGAGACTCAGTTCATGAAAAGAACTTCGGTCTGTGGCCAAATGAGCTCATTTCCAATGACTCCGGACTCGGACCTCTACCAAGGTCCCAGCCAGTTCTCCTCTTCTATGATTCAGTGGAAAGAATTGCTTTGGCTTTGCTGTATCCTGTCTACTCAGCTGGTTCTCTTCTCCTCAGATGATTTAATTGTGGGAGCCGATTTGGGGGTGAGCAGGAGTGGGCACTAACCCAGGGCTAAATGGAGGGCAAGCCAGTTCCAGTGAGAGTAACCTTGAGAGGTCAAGTGGCAGAGGAAGCAGCTGGCCCATCCCACAGCAGGGGGTCTACCCTAAAATGCCATTTTGAAGACTGCCTCATTTCCCCTAAATTAATGACTGTATTTTGCACAGACAGGTGGATGTTATGCAAATACAATACAGGTGTCTCTGGGTTTACACAGTAGATGCGTTTCTGCAGAATTATGTCTAAATTGAAGCTTTATAAATAGAATTCCATTTTCAATGCATGAAGGGAGCTTGCTATTTAAAGGAGCCCTGTGGTGTTTGATTCCTTACAGTAAAGAATCCTATTGTAATGAGACTAATCACCCTCCAATTTATTAGTTATCTAAATTCAGATTTTCCCATATCAAGGAGTCTTAAAGTGGTTCACAGCTGTCGAGAGCGCAGATCCAAACAGCCTGCAAGAAAACCCCAGCCCAAGATGGTCCGCCTTGCCCTCGGTGGCACCGCTGCCGCTCCCACTCAGACCGCCTTACCAGGAGAGCTCTCCTCAGGTGTCTGTGCTAGTAGGCACCTCAGACTGTCCCTGCATTGTGCATGTTCCCTTTGGAGCTCACAGAAGAACTATGCCTGGCACAGAGGAGGCACCTGGTAAATGTCTACTGGCTGACTGATCTCAAGTTTACCAAACTCTCTTATTTTGTAAGGAATTAGACTGGTGGATAGGAAATGGAGTGAATGATTGGCAGCTTTGGATATCAAGAGAAAGGTGAAAGACAGAGACACAGAGACAAATAAGTAAGGATGAATTGGACAAAGAAAAGATTCTGGTTAGTTAAGAAGAGAAGCAGGCGATCAGTTGGGAAGTGAAGGAAAAGAGTTTTGGGTTCTGGGATCAGGGACAAGAGAATTGCCCAGAAGCCCCCAGTCCACTCTTAGCCTGGGTACTCAAGTATTCATTCAACAGATACTTCTTAAGCACCTGAAACATACAAACTATAGGGTGGGGGTGGGGGGGTATAAAAATGACTAAGACACAGTCCCTTGTTCTCAAAGAGTTCTTAATCTAGTAAAACAACACAAGGTGTGCCAAGAACTAACCAGAAAGGGTGCAGGCCACAGTGCAGGGGTTGCTTCTAGGGAAGGCTTTAGTTGGCCTAGGGGTTGAAGAGCAGAGAATTAAGGAAAGAAACCAGATTTCCTGAGGACCAAGAAAGAGATGAGCTGGGCCAGGAAAAGGAAATGGACTTTGTAATGAAGCTGTCTAACTATAATTTATCTGTATCCCAAGGGTGCTCACTCTGTAGTAACGGAATTTCTTACACTCCAAACAGCTGGACAAGTGTAATGATTTTGGATGCAATGATCTCTCCAGCCCCTTCCAGCTTGAATGGTTATGATCCTGCTGATGGTGCACTAATGAGAATTAAAATGGCAAAGAAGAAATGGAGCAGGCTTTGTTCCCAAGGCCCTAGTCTACAGAGGGGCCACTGCATTAGCAGCTGATAGGATGGCCAAGCTGGAAGGGACCTCTGAGGTCACTTAGTCCAAGCTCTTTGATACACAGGTTAACAAACAGGCTCAGAAGGGAGAAGGCATTGGCCTAGGGTGATAGTTCAGTTGGGTAATGGGGCCAGAATTCAAAACCATTCCCCCTGACTCCAAATCTCACACTCTTGAATGCTCTCTTGGGGAGCATAAGGAACCCCTGAACAAGTCACTTATTTTCTCTGAGCCTTGGTTTACTCATCTATAAAATGAGGGTTTGGATTTGATGCTTTCAAAAGCCCCTCCCAGCTCTGATATTCATGTTTCCATCAAGGGCCTCCTTTGTGGCTTCCCTCTGGTGTTTCAGGACAAATTGTCTTGTTACGTCTTTCTTGTTGGACCCTGACATACAAGCTCCAGCAAATAAGCCCTCCCTGTAACAAAGAAAAGCAGTTAAGCAAAACCAAGCCATGCAGTGGCCACATTCCGTGACTGATGTTCTCTCTCTACCACAAGAACAAAGGTGTTGCCTCTTCTTTCCAAGTCCCAGATTGTCCATTATGAGTAGTCGGTGTTCAGCTCTATCTCAGTGTTGGGCTATCACTTCCTGAGCTTTCATTTCATTCTGCACTTTCCCCATCAGAAGACCAGCCAGGGCTAGAACTCTAGCATCTCCTCTCTCTGAATATGGTGGTTGTTGCTGTTCATTCAGTCACATTCAACTCTCTGTGGCCCCGTGGACCATACCATGCCAGGCCTTTCCATTTTCCACCATCTCACAAAGTCTATCCAAGCTCATGTTCGTTGCTTCCGTGACACTATCTATCTATCTCATCCTCTGTCATTCCCTTATCCTTTTGTCTTCACTCTTTCCAAACATCAGGGTCCTTTCCAATGAGTTCCCAAAAATATGTCCAAACATGGACACCAGCCCTGATGGCAAAGGGGGATGGCCTGGAGTAGCCTGAGCATTCGTTGTCTATAGGGAGACATTTTGATTGGGGGCATGTGGCTTCCACTCAGAATTTTCATTTATAAATATTATTATTATGTCACTTTATTGGAAATAGTCTTTAATTGTCTGAAAGTCTTTTAAATCTTATAAAAAGGGTGTCAGCTAAAGAGCTATTAATATTCAGAAGGAAAAGTAAATATGTTTCTTATCAGCTTTGATAACTCATCCCAATTATAAGTTCCTTCCTGATTCCAACTTCTCATTTATTTGATGACCTTGGCCTGAAGTTCTTATTTCCCTTATCCCTTGGTGAGCAGCAGGGGTTCCAGGAAAGCTGCCAGATGAGATTCATAGCTGTGACTGAAGCAAGGCCCTGTGATGGCACTGAATGGGGGGGGCCTCTTCCTTGCTCTGCCATCCTCCCCTTTCATCAGTGACAGGAGCTACATCTTGGATTGCTGAGAGGCACCCAGGTGAACTTGGGTCTATTTCTTCCTCCTACCAGTGACCTGGATGGGCTTCCTCTCCATAGCAGTGATCCTCGGGTGACATGCCATCTACAGTCAGGGATGCCCAGGCCAAATTGTTGAAGATGCTCCTTAAGGCTCTGAGGACTTGAGGCTCTCCTTTAGACCAATTCTCTTCCCTAAAGTACAGCTTCAAACCCATTATTCGAATGTTTGAAAACCTTTAGGAATTCCCTGCTGCCTCCAGAAAAGAGCTGCTATCAATATTTTTGTACACATAGGTCCTTTTCCTTTTTTTTATCTCTTTTGGGATGCAGACCTAGTAGTGGTATTGCTAGGTCAAAGGGTATGCAGGGTTTTATAGCACTTTGGGCAGAGTTCCAAATTGTTCTACAGAATAGTTGAATCAGTTCCAAACTCCACCAATAATGCATTAAATGTCTCTTTTTTCCCAAGTCCCTTCCAACATCTGTCTTTGACCTTTTCTGTCCTAGCAAATCTAATAGGTATGAAGTAGTACCTCAGAATTGTTTTAATTTGCATTTCTCCAGTCAGTAGTGAGTTAGAATATTTTTTCATATGGCTATACATAGTTTTGATTACTTCATCTGAGAACTGGTCATATTTTTTGATCATTTATCAATTGGGGAATGGCTTTTACTTTCATAAATTTGATTCAGTTACCTATACATTTGAGAAATGAGGCCTTCGTCAGAGAAATCTGTGTAAAAATTTTTTTCACAGTTACTATTGCTAACAGTATTTCTCTCCATCCTATTCCCCCCTGTTTATTATTCTATCTCTCCTTTCACTCTGCCCCTCCTCAAAAGTGTTTTGCTTCTGATTACCTCCTCCCCCAATCTGACCTCCCTTCTATCACCCTCCCCTTCTCTTATCCCCTTCCCTTCCTACTTCTCTGTAGGATAAGATATATTTTTAAACCCAATTGAGTGGGTATGTTATTTCTCCTTCGAGGCAATTCTGATGAGAGTAAGGTTCACGCACTCCCTTTCACCTCCCTCCTCTTCCCCTCCACTGTAAAAACTTCTTCTTCCTCTTTTATGTGAGATAATTGACCCCACTCTACCTCTGTCCTTCTCCCAGTACATTCCTCTCTCACCCCTTAATTTTGTTAGATAAAATCCCTTCATATTCAACTCACACCTGTGCCCTCTGTCTATATATACTACTTCTAACTACCCAAAAAACAAAAAAGGTCTTATAAGTTACAAATATCATCTTCTCGTGTAGGAATGTAAACACTTTAACCTTATTAAGTCCCTTATGACTTCCTTTTTCTGTTTATCTTTCTATGCTTCTCTTCAATCTTGTACTAGTAGCATTCCATGAGGAAATAGCCAACACGTATACAACATATTTTATAGGTTCTACTTCAGTTCCGTTATCTGAAAGACAGGAGACCTGGGTCCTGATCCTAGCTCTGCCCCTCACTACTTGAAGACTTGAGCAAAGTCCTGGTTGTTCTTAGGGCCTCATTTTCCCTCTCTACAAAGTTGAAGGAGATCCCTTCTAGCTCTGACGTCCCCTATGAGTTGGGGTATCAGTGTCTATGTGAGCAAAGAGCCTTTGCACGGCCCCAAAGAGAAGATACATAGCATAAAAAGAATCTCAGACCAGTGAGACCCTACCTGGAAGATATAGAGGTCCCACCTAAGGGTAGTGAAATTGGAGAGGGCTGACTTGTGGGGGAAATGTCTAATATACCACAGTTCTATTTCCATGCCTTTGCCCTGGCCAGCCATACCCCATGCCTAGACTTCCCTCCCTTTCCTCTTACTTCCTTCAAGAAACAGCTTAAACACCATCTTCCATGTGAGTCCTTTCCTGATTTGCCTAACTGCTAACATCCTCCCTCCCAAAACTACCTTGTATTTACATTGCATATGTTCCCTATCTATCGATCTATACGTGTATGTATGTATATATATGCATGTGTGTGTACACACACACACACACACATACACACACACAGAGTGTCCCAAAAGTCTTCATGCAGTTTTAAGCTATTAAAACTTAAAACTTCATGAAAACTTTTGGGCCACTCTGTATCCACACACAGACACACATATGTACAAATGTGTCTCCCATTGAGCAAATGTAAGCTTCTTGAGGACAGGACCATTTCATTTTTGTCTTTGCACATAGTTCCTGCAACATAATCATCTTTTCATTCAAATGCTTTTTGCTTGATGTATTCATTGTTAAGGGCTCCTGTTCTCTTTCTTGACAAGCGTTGTTTACCAATGCGCGTCAATGTATCAAATCTGTCTTCCACTCAGGAGGACAATATTTTGTGAAGAAAGCGCAGAATGAGGGCCAAGATCTGATGTAACTCAATGAGTCGAGTATTTGTTTTTTGACCACTGGTTCTCAAAATGGCCTCCCTCGGGCTCTCAACTATAGCCTCTCATGGCATTCATTTCGGTGCCATAATAGCTCTATTAATAAAGACATCAGGTGCCAGCAGACACTCTGTTGTTAGAAGCATCACTGCTGGACATGGAAATGGAGCAGGAAGTCACATTAAGGACTCCTATTTTCTCTCCTGCCTTCACTCTCAAGTCTAGGTGGCATTCCTTCTTTCCCTTCCAAGGAAACTGTTCCATTCAGTAGAAAGAGGGCAAGCTTGGGAATTGGGGTCTCTAATCTAAGATCTGCTCTGTCACTTACTACGTGGATGACCTTGTATAAATCACTTCAGTTCTCTGGGGGTGGGGGGTCAGCTTAGATGGCTCCCATGGTCCCTTTCTCTGCCTGTACTTGAGCCAGTCCTTTTGCTCCTTTCTCCCCCTCCCAGGCTGATGTGGCAATGGGAATCGAGGTATTTCCCAGTACTTTACTTTTTAAAATGACTTGGGTTCATTGTCTCTATCCTTTTTCAGTCGTTTCCCAGCCCTACTTCTTAGAAATCCAGGGTCCCAATGGAAACCTTCCCTAACCCCCCTAGCTGTCAGCCTCCATTTACTCTGCACGTCCTCGTCAGTTTCCATGCCTGTTCATCCTGAGACATTTATCTATGGCCTCCTGGGAGTTTGTGGCAGAGGGGCTGCCCAAACCCAATAGGCTGTGGGCCTTTCTCACATTCTGCTGATCTAACACTATATCAATAATTATTCTTGTTCTCAGCTCATGACTGGCCCATCTTTCCATTTTGCAACCAGTAGGCATTTGTCAGATTGGACTGGATGGGATTCTTTCAAGGCACCATATACATTATCGTGGGGGCAAGGGCTAAACAGATCATTTGGATGGCACTGCTGGGGCTGTCCCTACATCCCAGGCCCCAAAAACTCTTCAGAGCTACCACAAGTGAAAAGGGCCTTAGCCAGTATGTGTTCCTCTTTCTGTTTAAGAGATGATCTGAGGATATGGGAGTAACCAGGGGCCTGCCTTTACAGTCACTGCCCCACCCCCTCCACCCATCCTGAGCTTGGTGCCCCATCTTTGAAATGCCACCAATTCTTAACTGGACCTTCCCAAGCCTATGTAACATGCACTGGGCATTTTGGGGGAATGAAGGGCAGGACCAAGTTCTTAATGACGTACTCAGCACCTCTATATCAGAGACACAAACTTTTTTTTTTTAAATTTGGTTGAGGAGGGGAGAGATGGCGGGGGTGGGGATGGGGGGAGCATGGCCATTATGCTGTGGGAGATAAGTGGTGGGGTTTTAGGGTCTGCCTGTGATGCAGCCTCCAGGAGGAAGGAGTTATTAGGTATGTCTAGTAGGTCCCTATTGCATTTTAACCAACTATGTATCATAACTGAGCTAAGTTGTCTCTAGTCACCAAAGAAGTGCCATATTTCAGCACCCTGTGAGCAAGGCCCAGTCACCCTGGCCTAGTTCCAGCTGGGCTTCAAATTCCAATTTCCACATGGCTTAGGGTCCAGTGTGTGCTTTCTGTCATCTAAATGGCAGACAGGAGATTGCAGAAACCCACCCGAAAAGGTTTTTTCTGATCCCTTGAGACCCAAGAGATTTCAGTGAAGAATGACTGTGACTTTGAAGAAGTTCTAAGTCAGTTGGAAGTAAAAGGCAGTATATAATCATCTTAACTGTGTTGAAAAATGTTGCTGTCATTTTTGCCTTGTGACAAAGTAAGCCGCTTTAGGTGGTTTGTGAAAAGAAGACACTTTGATGTATCATAACTTCTCAGTTATAAAAATAAATACTTTGGGTCCTCAGGCATTTGAAGGTAAGTTTACACTACAGTTAATATGTATTTTACAAGAGTTTATGCTTGTTTTACTCCCTCCCCCTACCCTGTACACAACTGAAGAAATACATGTTGCATAACAAAGGTAACCTTAATATAGGTCTGGCCAAACAGGAGGTGGAAGCTGGCTGTCTAGAGCCACCCCTAAGGCAGGAGGAGTAGGGCTTTGCCCCAGGGTATCAAAATTTAGAGGGCAAAATGGAAAAGAATGATTGTGAAATCAGTAAAACTTGGTAGCTTTTTTCTGAATGGCCCTTTCATTCCTTCAGCAGTCAGCAAGAATGATTGATTAAGCTGGGAAGCTACCACATGTAGAGCCCGATACTGCTCTTTCTCAGGTAGTAGTCTCCCAGCAGGAGTATCCTGGCATCTTTGTTCCAGTCTCTCCTGCCCAGCCATGTTGGCCAGGACCAAGCTCTACCATTAAAATGTGGATTTAAGGAAGACATTTAGTGCTGCTAATCCCAGCTACCAGAATTGCTAAGTACTTTTCTGCCCCTTTCTCCAACTGTTTGCCCACTAATGCCTGAAATTCCACCATTAGTAACTCATTCCTCCCTATGTTCCTTGTTTCCCATTTAAGTTCTCCTAAGTAGTGTAATAGCTAAGAAGCAGTGGATTTATCTGACTCCTTTGGTCTATGACAGGACAGAATGGAGAAACAGAAGGACTGCCCAAAGGTAGGGGGTAGAAGGACCAGTCAAAGTATTTAGAGGGGAAAGAAAAGACAAACTTGACCTACTTCATGGTTTTGCTGAGGGGAGACCCTGCCTTCTGGCTGGAATCCCCCAGTGTCATTCATCAAATTATCTGGATAATTGTCAGAGCTTCACTGTCCTTTGTCCTTTCCAGCCCCAACCATAGCCTCCTCCAGCAGAATTCAGCAGCTCTTTCCTCAGAATAAGAGGTGGCCCATAGGGGCGCGCATTCTCCAGGCCTGCCCAACCAGTTGTTCCGGGGAAAGAGGGGCAGGGAGGGGGCAGACTTAAAACCCCCACAGTAATAACCACTCCTCTGCCATCGTACTGGATTCCTCCGCCAAAGCTCCCTCCTTGACCACCTCTTCTTGCCTCCTAGTATTTAATCCCAAATTGGTTTCTGTGAATATTGGCAAAAATGAAGGAAATTCAGCCTAATATTCAGATAGGAATATATTAAAAGACACTCCAGAAGTGAATTGGAAAAAGGGCAGGTTCTATTTATAACCAAATAGGAATTGATGAATATTAGACATGGAGAGAATGGCAAAAAAGCTGGAAAGAGGCTGGAGGACAGCCAGGGCTCTCTGCTTTGACAAGAATTGAAGTCAGCCTGTTAATCGGCTGAAAATTAGTATGGCGTTAATAACTCAGATGCTGGCCTTGTCATTGGGGGGATTTTCAAGGCTCTCTCAAAGAGCCCTTGCAAGGGAACACCATCCCCACTCCCATTTCCACCATTGGGACTCCCAGGACCCTTTGAGGGGTTTTTCCTGATCCATTCACCCCACCCTCTGTCAGTGTCCCCCACCCCACAACCTTGCATTTTTCTTGGTATGTATTCTCTATATAGTTGGCTATGACATTGTTTTCCCAGGTATACTTTAAGCTAGAGGAAAATCATATTTTAGGTTTGTCTTTGTGTCCCTGGCTAACACAATGTCTGACACATAATAGGTGTTTTATAAGTCACTACTTAATTGAAGTAAGATTTGGCTCTCCTCTCACTCCCTGACCTCATAACAGATTTAAAGCTGAAAGGGACTGGGGAGGTTGAGTTCAAGCCTCTCATTTTACAAATGAGGAAACTGAGGCCCAGAGAGGCTAAATTACATGACTAACACGGCACAGCTGGTAAAGGGAAGAGCTGGGATCTAAACTTAGGACTCATGAGTCCAAATTCAGGCCCTTTCTATTCCTTTCTGGACCACTTAAGGGTGGACCCTTACCCCATCAGGTCTGGTTCTTCTGAGCACAATTAATTTAAGTGAGGGCTAAGGTGATCATCTTTCAAGTGGATAGCCATTGTTCAATTGTTAAATTGAATTTTAACTGACTTTGATGGTTAAAGAGATGCAGCCTAAAGATCTATTTGCATACTCCTTGTGAACTATTCAGCTAGGCCACTGAAGGCCACAATTAGATATTCTCAATCATCTGTAATTTCTGCCCAGAAGTTTGATTTTTTGCTTTTCCTCCAGTCTTGGGTAAACAGTAGCTTTCACCCAGGGTAAAAGAGAACCATAGGATCATGAATTTAGAACTGGAAGAGACTTTAGAGGCTATGGAGTCTAAGTCCTTCATTTTACAGATGAGGAAACTGAGGCCTAGAGAAGTTAACTGACTTGTCCAGGATCACACAGCTAGTGAATGTTCAAGGCAGGATTTGAACTCAGGTTTTCCTGACTCTGATTCTGATTATACTCCTATGAGCAGCAATGAGATCAATGAAAGGGCGGAAGACTCCGCTGTGCATGTTCCAAGCAAGGGCTCCATTTACACTTGTGGGATGGAAGAAAGAGCCGAAGTCTGCTCGACAAGCTGAGCCTACCACTGAGCTGCAATGTTCTTTTATGTGAAAACCTTTAGATGCATCATTTCCTTGTCAAGCCAACTCTTCTAAATTCTAAATCAAGATTTTCTTGGTATGAGAATATCATTTTCCATTTCCTCTGTGACATGAGTGTACGTGACAGCCAGATTAACTCCCAGAGTGATTGGATTTGTGAGCTTTAGTCAGTGCCTCCAATGCCATTCCAAATGGCTTAGGTTATTGGGGTATAATAGGTAATTGTGACCTCCTTTGCCACTAGTTCTCACAGGTAAACATACAGTTTCCTTCTGGATTTCTGGGTTAGCAAAAGGTAAAGAAAATCAGCTTTAGAATATATGCTAATCACAATCATGTCTTTAAAAAAAGTCTTAATTATGTGAGCATTCTCTCCTGGGGCGCCCAAAGGAGGCATTCATTGTAAACCATGGCTCACAAGCCCCCACCGATGTTTCCTTTACCAGACTAACTGGATGACATACTACTTCAGAGCAAAAGATATTCATTAAACAACAGAGTAAAATAAATGGCCAAGAAAATTCTCCATCTTTCCTACCAGTTGCTATGTTGTTAGTGGAAGCACATATGGGGAACTCACATGGCCAAAGCACATAGTCAGAGAAACTCACATTCCTGGAACAACTGTTTGCCTCCAATGCTTCTGCTTCTTTCTCCCAGAGCCACTAATGGCATGTGCTTGTTTGGTGATGTCACCGAGCTATGCTTTGCTTTATCTGTCACCAGTGGGGTCATTTGCTGATCTTTTTTCTCTTCTTCACTGTCAGTAGTTGGTGTCTGACCTCAGCAGTTCTTAGCTGGTATTACTGCCATCTCCTGGTTACCTACTGAACAGCAACAGCTTTGCAGTCCTTCCTCATAGAGGACAGGTCTGGCAGCTCTTTTAGTTCATAGTCACAGGGACTCTATCTCTATTCTATTTTTGTTCATAGTCACAGAGAGCCAGCCAGAGCAGTCTTCGGGCATTCATTTTGCACTTTTATTTGCTTTTTATCTGCTTTGGCTACCACTCTGAATTCAGTCTATTCTTTAAGTTAGAGTGAGAAAAATCCATTAAAATCCCATCATGTTGCTGGCCCCGCCATATAAATCACCCTCTGGGAACTTCTCTTAACAAGACTGAAGGAGCAAGGCAGAGCTAGTAAATTCGATCCTGCCTTGTTTTCCTAACAGTAAGCAAGGCCTGAACATGGTCCTATGAGAATTTAAACTTCATGGAGGAGAGTGCATGTGAGGAAGGCCTTCAAGGATGAGCGGACAGGATTGCTATGACAAACACAAGCTCTCTTTGATCATTATTTCTCTAGACCACACAGACTTGGACTTATCCTGAGAGAAATCTTTCTTCATCTCCCATTGTTCACATTGAAATAGTACTTGAAGATTTACATAATCAAAAGAACAACAAAGGCTTTCATCTCTGGGGATCAGTTGCAATTTCAGGCTTCAATAAGGCTGTATATATGACACCAGGGATTATAAGTGAAGAGAAGGAGATAGCATGCCCATCTCTACACCTAGATGGACTGGATCAAACAAAGAGGTCCCATTTGTTGTTCAACTCCACAGACTGCCAATAAAGTTCATTCCTATTTCTGGGCATTTCCAATCCCAGACTGATCAGGATGCAAGAGGATGACCTGCTTTCCTTACCAACAAGTATGTAGTGGTTAGGCAGTAAAGAGTTTTTGTAAGAGGAACAAAGAAAGGAAATGCCTATCAGACGTCTTTACTAGAAAAAAATGCATTATGGTTTGTTTCGTTTTGAAATTTCCATTTCTACTTAATTTAAATGTATTTATCTAAATTCTTAGACATTCAAAGGCTCAAGAATGTCTACTAGGGAAAGCCAATATTGTTCTCTACAAAATCATACAAGGAAATTTTACCTAGATCCAGGAATGTGAAATAGCTTGAAAATTCTTTGATTTCCTAGCTTGTAAATCCATGCACGGCTACTAGAGGTCATTTCAGAAACAGAGGCCTTGATTGTACCAATCCATACAAACTTGTGAATAGAAAGAATAAATAGCTGCTTATCTACACATTGTGATTTACAAGGTAGGAGGGGCTGTACGGACAGGGAAGGGTATCACATAAGTGTCTCTGCCTCAGAATATCAACCAATACAGATCCATTCCTTGGGATTTAAAGCATTGGCAATGGCCCAGGGGCTCCAGCCCTGGGCTGACACAGGCCAAGTCTGATCTTGGGGGTGACCCCAAGAGTTATGGCAGAAAAGTCCCACGTAAAGCTTCTGTTTGGTTTGTGTCTAGGGTTCCAAATTAGGGTAACAGGTTCTTAGCTCTAGTATAGGCCAGCATGGTAGCAATATATATGGGGAGGATAGCTTTTATTCTCCCTCTCCCCAAAATGCAGACCATGCAAAAGACTCACAGGAGCTCCCCAAAAGATAAACCTGTTGGCTCGCTTTAGCATAGTTAGACTTTACCCACGGCCCCTCCCAGATTTCATCATTCTACCCTATGTTTGGAATTGCCTCCAGAAAGCAAACACCCTTTGAAGCCCCTGCTGCTACAGCACAAGCAATTTCTTCCCCAGCAGACCTGCCTGTCTAAATAACTCTCCACACTGGCATCTGAGAAGAAGCGCTATGGGTGATCTTTTTTCTTTAAGGAGCAGGAAGCTTCAGGAAATCTACCTTTCTTTCTAGAAGATCCAATTCCAAAACTCTTGATTTGGGGGTTACCCATAAGGCAATTTCTCAGGCTGACACTGTTCTGGCAATCTCCCTTCTCTGGATAGAAGGCTATAGAGTCTGGAACATGCTGCTTTGGCTATTCCAAATCCCTTCTCCTCCACATAAGTTTGGGGTTCCTGAACACTGTTCATGAATTAGCCTTTCATGCTAGGTAGGTATGCATGCACCTGCCTGGGTCATGTGCTTCTGCACCAAATGCCCTCTCTCTCACCCTCCAGCTGCTATTTTCTCTTAAGCTAGAATTACCTATGATCTGAATCTCTTTTAAGGCCATCTATGAACACACAAAACTACCTACATGCAGCCCACTTCTAGCTCATTGGAGGAGGGGAGACTGTGCCATGTGTCAGGTCCTTCTTTCCCCCAACTGGATACTGAAAGAGATGCTAAAAAGAAAGGCCCCCAAAGGGTCAAGCACACAGGAGTGGGGGTGGAGTGGGTGTAATATTTCTGACGAGAGTCCACCTAACAAGCAAGGCCTATCAAGACACTGAAAAACCAGGCAGGAACCCTGTGTTCTCTCAACCAAGTGTTAGCAGGAATGTCCACACTGTCCATGGGGAGGCACCCCTTAAATGTATCCAAACAAAGGCTCATACCCTGAAATCTTATTAAGCTGATTGCAGAAATCATCAAATCTATCAGGGCCTCTCCTGATCACCTTCCTTTAGAGAGAAGCATTTTGATCCACAGACATTTCCTATTAAGATGTCCTTTACTGAATTTCTTTTCCCATATCTGTGGTTTTGCAAAAGCAATTGGTTTCCTGTGCCTGGAATAGTCTCTTCCCTCCCCCCCCACTGCCTCTTGAGTCCTCTGGTATCCTTAAAGGTTCATTCCAAGAGCTACCTTTTGCCAAGCCTTTCCAAATGGCCCCATTTGTAAATGTTCCCTCCCTCTTGAAACGACTTGATATGCTCTGGGTACTTTGTATTTGCTTACCTGGGTACATGTTGTATCTTCCTAAAGGAAACCTTAGGGGCATTTTCTCTCTGTATTGCCAGAAGCTCAAATTGACAAATATGAACCAAGGGGCCCAGGGCGGAACATTTGCACTGATGAGATCACAGATGTGGGGACACAGTCAGGATCTAGCTAGCACAGGATCTAGTCTGCATACAGCCAGCACCTAATCAATGTTTGTTGCCTTGAATTGAACTGAATGTCAAAAGTCTCAGAAGGTGTCATAGCATCAAAGGATCATAGATTTCAATGTGGAAGGGACCTCAACAGTCACCTTGTCTAACCCTTTTATTTTACAGAGGAAGGATGAGGAACAAAGGTCACACGGGAGGTGACCCAGGTCCTCAACTCCAAATCCAGGACTCTTCCCACCACTTCCAATGACCTTAGTTAATACTTAATCTACTTCAAGAGAAATAAATTACCTGCCAAAGACTAAAAAGAGGGCCCAGAATAGGCACCCCTGGAGGGCTGTATGCTCAAGGTGTGGAGGGGAGCGATATGGGGAGATGACTCACAGCCTTGCTCAGCCAGGGAAGACATCAGTTCCAAGGGATTAGACTCCAGACATACCATCAAGCTGCTGAGAGTTAGAAGTCTTGCTCAGATCTGTGTCTTCTTTCTTAATAGTCTGAAACGGGGAGACAGAAAGATAAATCAGCCTGACATAACTTATGTAACCTGCAAGAAAGAGAAAAAAGAGAAAAGCTATTTGGGAGGAAAGGATGAGCTCAGAATTCAGCCTGCAGTCCAGGATTCTTTGGGGGCTTATTCTCATCCACTTCTCAATGATCAGGCCTTGCCTAGTTTGGGGTCTCTCCTTGTGAGAGCCCTTCTGTGACACTACTCTCTTAAGATACCAAGGAGTATCTAGCTGATGGAGTTGATGGGATTTCTAATAAAATGGTACATGAACAGCATCGGATCACTGCGATATTTTAACAATGCCTTAGAAATCATTAGCCATTTAGTATAAAGTGACAATGTTAGTTAGGCCCAGCAAGGGGGTCAAACTCAAATCAAAAGAGATCCCTACAGGCTACATAAGTGACTTGGAAAATCACAAATCAAAATTATCTATGCTGCGTTGCATTTTGATTTATATTGTTAAACATTTGCCAAGTATGTTTGAATTTGATACAGCAGGAGAGGGGAGTTTTGCTGACCTGTTTGAGGCCAGTGGGTTGTACCATAGGGCCTCATGCAGACAAGCTTTTCTAATCTTTATTAAATGGCATCCAGACAACCAAGGCTTGCTTCCAATTCTTTGATGTCAGCAGAAGTCAGAGCATTTGCACTCTTCCAGAATATGGGGCAGCTTTGGACTTGGGGTATCAGAAAGCTTTATGTTTCATTTGGAGTTATCAAGATACACAGCTATTTCATTACAAAGGTTCCTGGGGAAAATAAAGCTCCCTTAATCTCTGCTCTATAGAAAAAGTGAAAAGTTGACTGGGGAAGGTGTGATCTATACCTCCTTAGCAAAGCTAGAAGGCTGCTAGAAAGTGAGGACAATCAGCAAAGTTGCTTTCATTCCCAGATCCTCCAATCCCAAGAAAAACTAGCAAGTGAGTTTGTAAGCCAAGATTAAATTGAAAGGCCATTGAGAATATTGGATCTTAGTGAGCAAAAATAATATTTTACTTCAGGATGTCTCTCTCTTTTAAGCCTTACTTCTTATTGTCTTTATGTATTTAGTTATCTTAAATCTGGTCATGTTGTTTTATTAACAACAATAAAAGCTACATGTATACAGGCATTAAGGTATGCAAAGTGCTATATGTATTATCTAATTTGATGTTTACAACAACTCTATAAAGTGGGTGCTATTATTATCCCTCTTTTATAGATGAGGAAACTGGGAGTGTGGGAAAGTCAGTGACTTGCCCACGGTCACATTGCCTGTGAGTAACCAAGGCAGGATTCAAACTCAGGTCTCCCTGACTCCAAGTCTGGAGCTCTCCCCAAGGCACCACCTAGATGCCTCTTGATTTTTAAATATGTATAGATTTAAAAAGGAAACAATGACTTGATCATGCTATAAATCCCAAGAAAAATCAACTAGCAGGGCCTAGAGATGAAATCTACCCATTGGCCCTTTGCTACTCTAACAGTAAATGCCCAATAGCAACTATTTGCATTGGGAGGCTTAGTGTCTGGAAGGAATTTATTAACATGCAGGGCAATTCCTTGACATGTAGACTCCCTTTTAGTGATAGCAACATTAAATGTGGCTTACCGAATTAAGACAGGACCTCAGTAAGACCAAGGGACATTAACGTGACAGTGTTAACATTAGCCAAGCAGCTGACCTCAACTGGCTAAACACAGAATTTCTGAATGTCTGTACACTTTGAACATTAGCCAATGAATAAATACAGCTGGGGTTGAGAAGAGTCGGCTAATCTCGGTATTATTCATGGTTTAGCCTTCAGCAGCAACATATACATTGACTTCAACCATTTCTATGGAAACGCTGGCATCTATAATATCGTTACTCTTTTTTGAGAGATATTCTTGAGGAAGAATTAATGTTGTGTACAGATGGGAAATGGAGGGCTTTGGATGCCTATCACAAAAGGAGCAGATTGAAATGAATAGTCTTTCAAAGCAGCAGAAGAGTTTTATGGAAGCATTCGAAAGAATAGTTTGAGACAGAGAATCTGGTCTATCTTGGTTCTTGTAGACTAATCTAGGGAGGAACATCCAAGTCAGACTTTGCCATTTTTCTTTTTGGAAATGAACCTGTGGCACAATGGCGATATGCAGAAACTCAATATATTTACATAAAATGCATGATAAATGAAAATGAATTGCCCTTTCAGCTAATTCATAGTGGACTCATAAAAATTCGTTTTATTCTGCAAGGCCCTTCAATATTCTAAACTCCTCCAGCATACCATCTGTTCAGGATTTGTGTGCATCTGTAAGTTCCTTCTCAGTGGCAGGGAGATCGTGGGGCTGTGGGACTGCAGAATATTTTAAAAGGTTGACGTATTTCAAAAGTATGCCGCCATTGAGAAGCCACACACTGCTTTTAGCCTAAAATGAGGGCGTTTGACTCAATAAAATAAGGCAATATTTTTGCAATTGTTGCTTTCCTTCTGCCAGCTCTGTTGATGTTAAGTGTCCTAATTCAGAAACCCCAAAACCATGTCTATATTTGACACTATGGGTGAAATTTGGGATATGGCTTTCAGGCGGCCTGGTGAGGCACTTTGAAGCACATGTTCTTAAACTATTAATTAAGAAATCCAAATGCAGGCTGATTGGGGCCTTCTAACTATTTAGGGCAGACTCATTTCCCAATGTTTAAACTCTGGTGTAGCTTATTTGTTTATGTTTATCTTCTCCGAAGATGGCAAATGCCTCATTCCGTATTCATGAAGCCATCGACAATGCTTCAAACCTCAGCTTCCAATTTGATATTTGGTGTATTTTTTTCTTCCTTAAGAAAAAGGAGACTACATTTTTTCTAGGAGTTCAAATGTCTATTCCCTAAAGACCTGAGATTAATTTGAATCTGAGGAACTTCCAGATTCTTGGAAAAAGCATTCTTTCAAGCTAACTTGCCAGCTATGAGATGAAGAATTGCTCAAATTTCCATGACATTGTTTTCCAGTGGATGTCAAGTTGAAAAATAATTTCACAACTAAATCATCTCAAAAGATTCTGTTTGGGCATTTGGTAGTGGTGAATCCTCTGGAGGACTGATTTTTGTTTGTTTGTTTTTGTTAGGAGCTAGTGCTTGATTTCAAAACAAAGAGAATATTTATGTTTTAGTAATACTGAGTTTTTTGGTTCTTGTTGTCAAAAGCCAGGTAAACAGAACTGTAACTAAGGGAGGGGCCGCTAGAGCTTCTCCCCATTGCTAACAGGGGTAGGGAGGTGGGGGAGGGCAGCGGGCACATTTTCTCTCAAGAGGGTCTGGAGACGTAATAGTCTTCTGTCACCCACCCCCATAGGTTTCGGGGGCAGCAGTCTCCGGAGGAGAAGGAGATAGGATAGGCTGCCCCCTGTCCCAGCATACCTGCATTTCAATTACATTTACTAGGCTCTTGGAGGTGGCTTGAGAGACTAGGCTCAATAGAGAACGTCTCTTTCACTGAACTTTGAAACTTTGCCGGGGCTGTTGATTTTTCAGTTCCTGAAATGAGTTAGATCTTGATCAGCGTGATGAATCGAATCTGTGTGTTCAGCCGAATGCCCTCTTCTACGAAGGTCAGCAAGTTCTTAAGGGAGAATGTTTCATGGACGCTATTAAATGTACAAGGCCTGGGTGTATTGCTTATTGACAGGTTCTAAAACTAAATGATTTCCACTGGCGCTTGAAGGTCAAGCCAGACATCCTTTGATAAAGTACCAAAGATAAGATCATTCGAGATGAAATGTCAAGCTCTCAGGTTGGAAAATTAAGAGTTCCTTATAAGCTTAAAAGGGGATGGGGCAGGCAGAAGCTAATGGCAGGATACAGGGCTTGGGGGGAGAGATCTGATGGAAGGATTGTCAGGGAGCCAAAGGGGGAAGCAATTTCTCTAGATGCCTGCTTCTCTGCTTGACGACCAAGCAGAAAATGCTTCTCCCCATCACCTCATGAGGACCTCATAGACTGGAAGCACACTCACTTCTATAGTCAGACACCATGGAGTTAGCACAAAGTATCACAGAGCTTGTATATCCCCCCTGCTAGCTAAATGCTAGCTTTCATTGTGGCCTTGGTTCCCAAACAGCTAAATAGGCATTCAGGAGCAGATGGTCATTGTGGGATGAAAAGGTGAATAGTATTTGCCTTCTCTAAAGAAAAGGGAGCCAAACCAGTCAAGCAGGTCAAAGCACACAGGCAAGACTAACGTAGTGTGCCTAGAGAAAAAAAATGGAGAAGGCTTCAGCTATCTGGCTAAAGAGACCAAGAAGAAGGGCCGAGGCTGGGCCTACTCAGGCAAAAGCAAAATGGACAATGAAGGCCTATAATTTAGGCCCTGGAAACCACCCTCAGAAGGCTGCTGAAATATCAAAGATGAAAGTGGCTTCAGAAAGTGGTTGGGAAGGTTATAAATTCTTGAATTTATTTGATATATGTAGACAGCATTTAAGTAGGCCCCTGTATACTCTCATGTTCCAACTGTATGTCCAGAAGGGAACGCATCCCAGGGGCCCAAAAAACCATAGTTCCTGGTGGGATTTTCATATTTCATCTGGAGTATTATGCTCAGATTATGGTGCGATAATCTAGGAAGCATAGCGATAAACTGGAAAGTGTCCAGAGGAAAGGAACCAGAATGGAGAAAGGCATCATGTCCCTATCATGTGAGAATCAGTTTAAGAAATAGATATTTAGTCTAGAAAAGAGAAGATTCGGGGTAGACATGAAAGCCATCTTCAGTGTTTTCAAAGACTGTCATGTGAAAGAGGGATTGGTCTTTTTCCTGTTTGGCCCCAGAAGGTAGGCCTAGAAGCAATGGGTGGAAGGGAAAAAGATGAAGATTTAGACTTGATGGCATGAAAAAACTCCTAAAAATGAGTGCTAGCTTCACACAGAAGGAAGGGCCTGTTTGAGGAGGTAGGGACTTCCCCTTCATTGGGAATCTTCAAGAAGAGAGGGGATAGCCATTTCCCCAGGATTTTGCAAGAAAAATTTCTTTTTGAATATGGATTGGATTGGACTAGGGGTTCATAATCTGGGATCCATTAACTTTAAAAAATGCACTTCCCTATTTCAATATATTTTTTTTTACAATCCTATCTATTTATTTTTGTGTTTCAAAACATTATTCTGAGAAGAGATCCAAAGGTTTTACCAGACAGCCAAAGACCTTGGTCTCACACACACACACACACACACACACACACACACACACATCCCCCTCTGGACTACATGGCCATGACGTTCCTTCCAACTCCCAAATTCTAGGATTCTGTGATGTCTTGGATTCATGTTTTGGTGGCAGGCAGAAAAATAATGCAAGGAAGGAAGAATCAAGGATTTAGTGGACGTCTCTAAGTTTGGCTCTGTGGACCATAAGAAGATGAAAAATGTGAGGCCAGAAGGTCTTAAAGTGCCTGAAAAACCCCAAGGGCCCTCCTTTCTCTTTACTGCCCTTTCCCCAACTCCCCCAGCATTGTATACGTGCCCACCTGCCCAGGCCTACCACTCACCAGGTCCATCCCTGGCTGGAATTAACCCTTGCCAACACTTGCCCCTCTTCTCCCCTCTCTGTTCCTCTTCTTCTCTGCTGCTCAATAAGTGGAAACAGCATCAGCAGGAGCAGGGAATCTGGGCAGCCCCTCAGACTGTTCTTCTGACTAGAAAGCTCTGTATTAGCAAGCCGCTTTCTAGCTGGCTGGACGAGCAGAGTGACACAACCCCTGGGGCCCCCCAGGGAGTAGCAGAGCCAATCCCACCTCAATCCATCTCCCCAGTCGGGAGGCTGTGCCAGCCCCTGACTGGATTGCTCCAGGTTAGTGATCCTCCTTCCGAAATAAAGCACCTCAATTCCCTACAGATACTTTCACAAGGTGTGGAGGCAGACTCCTTGCTTTTTAGATGGAGGCCTTTAAAAGCAGCAGCCAACTTGCTCGAGACTCTTGCCAAAATTCACCCTGAGGATACCTTCCAGCAGATAGGCAATAATTTATAAGTCAGGAGTCCTGTTCCTGAAATTCTTTCCCTTCATTTCACCCTGGTCGGGGCGGGGGAGGTGAATTGCCAAGGGCGCAAACTTCTTTCTAAAGCCACATTTCACTCCATGGGGCGTCAAGGCAGCACTGGAGCGGAAGCCTTCATTAGGCCTTCAAGTGCCAGCTGCTCCCTGGCCAGCTGAGCCTGTTCCCTGACACACACTCCAGGGGATGGGGGCCTCTGGTAGCCCCCGAAATCCCACTGAGAAGCTGGGCAGAGGTCACTTTGTGAGTATTTCTTTAACTTTCAAACTCCACTCAGAGTTTAAGGAAGCCAACAAGCATTTCATTAATTAATCAGTCAATCAATAAGAAGAGCAGGGCTCCCTGGGCCCCACAGGTCTTCATATGTACATAAAGGGTATGTATGTGTGTTGTGTATGTATGTGGAAGCATCTTGTGTATATCTAGTTATTTACATGTGGTCTTCTCTTCTAAAATACCAATTCCCTGAGGACAAGGACCATGTTTTTGTCTTTCTTTCCACAATGCCTGTCACACGGTAAGTATTTAATAAATGCTGGTCAATCGATTGACTGACAGAAGGCAGTCAGCACATGGTTGATGCAAGATTCACAAACCTCCACAAACATTGTGTGGATAAAGAAGCATCCAAAAAATAGCTGAACCACAACTGATTTGTTTATGAAACAGCAGTAAGATAGCAATTCAGGAGCAGGCCCCTAGCAACAGAAATGACAGAAAAGTTACCCTTAAGGGCTCTGGATTTACTGATTGACAACAGAGCATGCAACAAAGTAGAATAAACAATAGGTCTGGGCAGATTATAAAAACTCTTACCAAACCCAGGAACTCTGAAAAGTTGAAAGGTGCCCTAATCATCCTGGATAAACATATGTCTTCCACAATATTGGACAGAAAGGAATGTCTTTAAGGACTGGCATCAAGCACTGAAGTGAGTTAAAGGAAACCCTCAAAGATGTTGGCAAGTGGGCAAGGCGCTGGAAGATTACATCCATATCTAGATGGTACATGCCATAGAATACTTGAACATGATATCACCCAAGTAAAGGCAACAAAAAAAGAAATCTACAGAACAAAAACTATTAAATTCTAGATTTCCTCATCCAGCAAGTGAAAGCAAGGGTCAAAGATCAAGGCAATACAAGGAGTCGAAACAACTCAGAAAACAAAACACGCAACTCAACCTAAATCAAAAACCTGATTATAAAGATTTGGGAAATAAAGAAATCACAGCCCAGACAGAAGCCAAGAGGAAGGATGATGTAGAAAATGCTTGGTCACCTAGTGAGGCTGGGTATGTAACACAGCACAAAAGCCAATTTGATCCAAAAAAAAGGGAAAGCTTTGCACAACACTGAGATAATGAAGGGTATAGCAGTTATGCTGAGGAAAGAGCCTGAAACTCTAGCTTCTCTGCAGAAAAAGGAAAGTGACGGCTGCAGGAAATCTGGGAGTCTGGTCAGAAAGTGTCACAGGGGCACATGAATTACTAGCAAAATATTTGACCAGCTTCCAATCCTATCTTTCCTAACAAAAGGAATCATATATCTACAAAAAACAGTAAGAACACCAACGATCGCTCCAATTATAGGACAATTACATGTTTCGTACTTTATACAAGAATTAACAGCTTATATTATTGAACAAAATTGCAGACACTAACAAGAAACAACATATAGGCTGAGGAATTTAAAAGTTGTGCTAAAAAGGTCCAGGGGTATACAAAGTTACATATCAATTTGGACATTAGTAAACAATCTGCCCCCAAAGTGTTGCAACACTGCCTTTATTGATGACAGCAAAACTTCTGACTCAGTTCTGAATAGCAGCTTATTCATGTACTGTAAATATTAAAATAGATCCAAGTATAAAGAGAATATATCTGATCTCTACACAGAAGACTGTTCTCCACTTAAAGTTTGGCACCTATAACATTGTGACTGTGGCTTGTCCTTCGTTCTCGAAGAGGACCATGACATGAGAGAGATGATGACATGATTTGCAATTGACTTTGATCTGAGTGAGGGAGGGCTGTGTAAAGTCACCAGCCTCACTTTCTCCTTCAGAGTCTTCTGGGTCCAGTGGCTAGATATCCATCAAGACAACTGGAGATGGCCGAGGATACACTGGGAGACTCTGGCCCTTTCCGGCTAAGCTCTTTTTAGGTTCCCACTTTGCTCTCAGTGAGGTAACGGCCATTCAGTGAATAGGCCTCTTTAAGAGGTGAGTCAGGGAATGGCCCCTTTAATAAAAAAAAAACCCAAACACTTCAAACTGGGAGGGGAAGACCCTCAGGGTTGCTGGGCAAAAGAGAAACAGTTACTAGTTACATTCACTCTGAGCTATTAAGTACTGCTTGGGCAGGGACCTATAACAACATGAAGAAGAATAGATATGAAACATGGTATTTTTCAGGGAGTTGGTTTAATCAATCAATCAGCAAGCATTGATTAAGTATTTACTGTGTGGCAGGGGCAGTGGTAAGTACTGAAGATATAGGAAAGAATGAAAACCATCCCTTCCCACTGCAAAGCTCTGATGCTCTAGGCTTAAAAATGGCCAGGAGAACTCAAGCAATAAACCGTACAGGGATGGGGTGTTCACTCTCCTGGGTACCACACGAATGCACTAAGACTTCATCTTTATCCATGTTGCCGTATAAGATGTGCATAATGTCTAAGCACAGTGCCTATGTAGAAGAAATCAAAATGGCGGGAACTGAGCCATCATCCCGTCAGATTCTAGTGTGGTAACAAAGACGCTTTCAGAAAATGAACTTAGTTCCTAACATTTTCATTTGATTACAGAATGCAGCCATTTTATCCACCAGTTCAATAGTCTCTAAAACATGAAATAGAAAAGAAAAATAGCAGGACAATAACATGTCTTATCCTAGGACTTCTCTCTAAACTCCATCAAAAAGATAAAAATGGAATAATAATAACAGCGACTACAGCGATGGCCGACATTTGTACAATGCTTGAAGGTTTTCAAAGCACTTTTCCTACATTATCTCATTTGATCTTCACAACAACCCTGAGGTAGATGTTATGACTATTATTACTCCCATTTTACAGTGGAGAAAACTGAGTTTTTGCATTCTCACAATGGGATTAGTATTTTTTCTTTTAAAAGCATTTTGTCTTTTTTATTTCTGCTTTTCATTTTTATGTCACCTCTATTTCTTAGTTTATTGTTTCCCCTTCTCTTCCTCAGTGAGCTATCACTGGATCACAAGACCACAGACTTAAAGCTGGAAGGGACCCGTAAGTTCATCTAGTCTAGCTCCCACATTTTAGAGTTGAGGAAACAGACTGAGAGAGATTAAGTAGACTGCCCAACAACACACAACTGGTAAGTGGAAGAGTCTAGATTGGAATCTGGGACTCTGATCCCAAAGCCAGCTCCATTCTACTGTACCACATGAGAAGTTTGTACCACATTTAAAAAGAAAGAGAATCAAAGCAGCTCAACAAAGCTAAATAAAACTAATTAATATTGACTCTGTTTGATAGCACATGAAATATTCCACACCCATAGTGTATCCCCTCAGTGATAAAGTTAAGGAGATACATTTTCTCTATTCTTCTCCAGGGCCAAGATTGCCACTATAATTACCCATAATTTAATTCATCCCCCCCCCCTCCAATTTGGTCATATTGTTACAACAATTGTGTATGTAACTTTCCTGGTCCTGCTCAGTTCACTCTACTTCTGTTTATATAAATTTTCCCAAGCTACTGTTTCGTATTCCTATTTGCCATTTCTTATGACACAGTCATATTGCACTTACATTCATGTAGTACAATTTGTTTTCTTATTCCCCAAAGGATGAACACTAACTTTGTTTCTAAAATATTTGGATGCATATGGGACCTTTCTGTCTTTACTCAGACTAAGGCAGCGATTCTTTATCTTATCTGTGTCATGGGCTCCTTTGGCAGGCAGTCTTGGGAAGTCTATAACTGAAAAAAAGTTAATTGTTGGTTAGAGAATAGCGAAAAGAAAAAATGTATTTTTTCCATCCTAAGTTCAAGGACCCCCAGAAATCTATCTATAGACTCTCTCTGCTGTGCCACCTAGCTGCCTGTGCTTTAGGAACAACAATTTGGATAGAACAGAGACTGCAGCTCAGTGAAAGGCACTAAGTGTAACTGTGCAGTTTCCCCCCAAGTACTTCTTGGTGCCCTTTCCCATGAACTCCTTGAGGTTTCCTGAAGTGGATGGGAAATGGACAATGGAATAGTGCCAACAGAGACTGAAGGTGTCCCCCTTGTGGAGAGGCTCATCATTGAATCATTGAAGAACTACCCAAGGCAGAACAAAAGATGAATGTCATCACCGCACATCCTTCCATAGTCAGAAAGTCATAGGGAAACTGAAGGATGCACTTGGAGGAGAAGGAGAGAAGGTGAAGTGAAACTTCAGTAGAGGTGAAAAATGGATCCAGCAGATGTGGCCCTTCTGAAGGAGAAAGGTCAGCACCATAGGGCACCCACGCAAAATTCAACTTCTTTACAAAACCTCATGCAGATCCACAAGGGGAAGGACAGCTTGACTCTCTGCATGGACGCCACATCACTTTGACTATTTGGACATGAAATTACAAAAACATCATCTCTTCTGGATGTTGGCGCCCACCCCACGTACCGCTCCAGCCCTGGAACCAGATTGGGTAATCACCACTCTGATTTCCCAGGTGACAGCTGTGCAGGTCTGGCAAAGTGACTCTCTGGGTTTTTGGGCTTCAGCAGCTTTACTCTAAGCTCTTCCTGCCTCTGCCAGTGCCAAGAGACAATGTCAGCAGGGCACACAACACAGGAGGGTTTGCCTGTGTTCAAGGACACTTTGGGCACCCCTTCCCCAATGGATCAGATAGTAGGTAGTCAAAAATGTCTTCACAGGTTTTCTTGGTTTTAAAAAAAAGTTTCTTACTACAAAAAAGACTTAGCCAAAAAAAAAGGCCCAGCTTTCTCTTTCTATCAGTTTTCAGGAGGCAGTTATGGGCACTTGTGTTTCTCAGCTATGGAAAGGTTTAAGCTCTTGGGATGTTTTCTTTCCTGGGTTCCAATTCCAGAAAGAGTAAAATCAGCAGAAGAATGCAGTCCACACATGCCCCTTTGCCCACTCAACTCAAGAGGCTTTGCAGCAAAAGCCTTTCTTCTCCGTTAATCAATTTCCAAGACAACATGCCCAGTGACTGAATTCTGAGGCTTACTATGTCACAGGGAGCCTCCTCTGGGAAGTAGAGGATATCAGGCAAAGAGCCTAGGCCTTAGAGTCACAATATCAGCATTTCCAATTGGGAATCTGACACAAACTAGTTGATTGACCTTGAGTGATCCCCTTAACCATCCCCTTGGGACTCAGTTAACTCATCTTTAAAATGGGGATAAGAACGCTTAGCCAAACAACCTCAAAAGATAGTGTTTTACATTGATTTATCTCGACTGAGACAATCTATGCAAAATACCTTGTAAATACAGGCTCTTATTCCTAAGCACTTCCATGTTAGTGATAAAATTACAAATCATGACTGTGCATATATACATAGTCACGTACATATGCACACATGTACACACAGTAATGTACATATGCACATATGTACACATGCATGCATGTGCATGTATGTATATACACATATGTATATTTGTGTGCAGCCCCAAAAGTCTTTGGGTGGCCCAGAAGTTTTGGTGAATTTTAAGCTTAATAAGCTTAAATTTTATATATACACATATATGTACTTTGCATATATTTCATACAAACATATGTGTATATGATATACTCAATATATCTCCTATATACATACATGATATATATTTCATATACACATTTCGCACACTGTGTAGCACATGTCCTATATTATGTGTAATATGTGTATACATGTCACACACGTATAGATTTAATATATACAAACACATGTGTGCTTCATATATATTTCACATATGTGTGCCTATGTGCATACCCATATATGTTTTGTGTATATATGAAATTTAAGCTCATTAAACTTAAAACTGCCCTCTGACTTTTAGGACAGCACACACAGACACACATACACATACACATGTATATATATATATATATATATATATATATATATATATATATATATATGTACACATACATAACTGCATGCAATTTCAGGTTCATAAAACCCTTTCCATCCATTCTGTTATTTGATTCTTATAGACTCCTGTAAGATAGTTGTTACAGGCATTATTATTCCCATTTTCCACATGAGAAAACTGATGCTTAAGTGAAGCACCCTGTCCAAGGTCACACAGTTAGTGAATGTCAGAGGCAGGAATTGACCCCCAAGTCAGCCTGATTGCAGCCAAGTCCACTGTTCTCTCCTAGCCAATGTCCCCATGAGTTAAGGCTTTGAGCTCATAGGCATTCAGCTGGGTTGAGACTCTGGATTTCCTTTGTCTTTTCATGAAAACTAGCCTTGTGTACCCAAATTGGGGTGGAGCGTCTGCGACTGCCAGACAGTCATTGATCTGATCTGTGCTGCAACCTGTTAGGGGATGGCAGGTCTAGGACTCCTGCCCCCTTTTGTTCTCTACCTGAGCTATTCTGTTCCCGAGGGAAGCCTATAAACCATGTTCACACATTGCTTTCCTACTAGGCTTAGAAAAGCAGAAGCCAGTGAACAATTACTTGTCTGGACAGGGAAGGTTTCTGTCTTGCAAACAATGGAGAAATGTTCAAGAAAAAGACATTTTATTAACATGCAGAACTCACCGGGCACTGGTACCTTAGGGAGCTCTGGTATTTGCCAAGATTGGGTAGGCAGGAGTCTGGCAGGGAAAGTAAGCACGGCACATTTTTCCAGAGGTATCACCAGCTTTCTCCCTTCCCCCTCCCCAATCCAAGGCATAACTTCACTTGCTTACAATGGGCCTGGGATACTTTGTATCAATCACGAAGGAAAACATAGTTTAATTTTACTACCATCTTGCATTCTGATTGTCAGTGAGACATCTACAATTTCAATGTCCTGGGTTCTAGTGCTATGATGTTTTAGGGCTCACAAGACATCTTCACTTATCTGGCGTATTGTCAACTGACATCTCCCAAACTGAACTCAACTGTTTCCCTGCTCAAATTTGCTCTTGCTTTTTTTGCTCAAGTACCTGCCATGAACCTAGAAGTAGGCACTCTAGGGGATGGTTTGTGCGGAAAAAAAGAGAATTAAGCCTCCTGGAGTATTCTTTCATAGCTCCCTTGTGTTCCAGTGGGGCATGGTATGTAGGGTGGCAAGCTTAGAATGTAAAGAAGCTTGACCTACTTTTCAAGTTTGACTCTCGGGAAAGGGCCAACCTTCTTTGTTTTTCTTCTATAGCTTGTGTTTGTTTCCCATTTCTCTTCCTTCTCTCTCTCTCTCTCTCTCTTTCTTTCTTTTGCTTTCTTTTGCTTTTTGGAGGGTGGCAGGGCAAGGCACTTGGGGTTAAGTGACTTGCCCAAGGTCACGGTCAGTAAGTGTTAAGTGTCTGAGGCCGGATTTGAATGCAGGTCCTCCTGACTCCAGGGCTGGTGCTCTATTCACTGTGCCACCTAGCTGCCCCTGTTTTCTACTTCCAAGGCTTTATCTGGTATGTTTGGTTTGGGGAGGTTGGCCAGTTTTCCCGACCTATTTTCTGATCCATAGCTTGTATCTATACACAACTGGACCCCTTATCAAATGGTTTCTGGGTTATAAAACCAAATAGAAATGCTACTCTGTTAAAAGCATAGTTACCAGAAACTAAGACATTAAAAAATTCCTTCAGTACAACCAGAATATAATTTTTGAAAACATATTTAAGAGAACTTAAGAAGGTTTTAAACTGGTATAAAGGAGTGCCCTTGTGGGAGAAATTATGGGTCCTTGAATTATTGAAGTGAGTAGAAAGAGGACTGGCAGCTATGTGGGGGAATAAACTGAAAGAGACAAGGATCAATAATGATAAGAATGGACATTTTTATTGCACTTTTTAAAGATCAGCAAAGCCCTTTATATATTATCTCATTTGTACCTCAGAACAACCTTGTGAGGTAAGTACATTGTCAAGTACCTACTATGTGCTAGACATATTTCACCTCTGTTTTAGGGATGAGGAAACTGGCCTGAAGGTGGTTAAATGGAAGAGGCAGAATTAGAGCCTGGGGTCTCTTCACTCCAAGTTCAGGACTCAACATGAGAGGCATTCCAAAAGTCTTAGTGCAGTTTTAAGCTGCTTCTCTGAGATATACTGAGTTTATCCAAGAAAAGAGAAATGCTGGAGGAGTTGTGTGTGCTTTGCTTTGGATTACCAGTACGTTGCGAACGGGTATATTTGGATTGCTAGAAGACCAGGGCAGGAAGTGGGGCTGCAGTGGATAGGGCACTGGGACTGGAGTCATGAAGACCTGAATTCAAATGTAGCCTAAAACCCTTCCTAGCTGTTAAGAGAAGTGGGCAAAATAAGATGTTAGAAAAAAGACTTCTTACTAATTAGAGTTGCCCCAAATTGGAAGGGGCTGTCTGGGCAGGTGGGGGGGGGGGGCATGGCTTCTCTAGAGTGCTTCCAGAAGGGAATTGAATGGCTACTTGTGGGGGACATGGTGGAGGTGACTCTTGGGCAGGTCTTGGAATGGGGAACCCGAGGGACTCTGTGATTTTGTGTCTGCAAGAAGAGAAAACAAGGAAAAATGGGCTGAGCTAATACACTGAAATTATTATATCGTTGGTTGAATTCAGGGCTTAAAAGCACATCAGAGGGATTCGGGGAAAGAATCGGTTTAAGAAGAGAAAGCTGTCCCCAGGTGGCCCCGCCCCTCTGCAGAGACTACCCATTTCAAGGCCTTTCTGAGCAACAGGGCCTCCACAAGGTCCCCCACAAGTAGCCATTCAATCCCTCGTGGAAGCTCTCGAGGGAAGCCACGTCCCCTCCTCCCCAGACAGCCCCTTCTGCTTTGGAGCACCCGCCCCCCCGTGGAGCATCCTCCCTGAGGCTGACGGGTGGGGGGGAGGGGTTGGGATCAACGTCTCGAGGTTCTGTTGCGTGTTGGGGTCCCCTCGAGGAAGCAGCCCCTGACAACAGGGCGGGCCCTCTCTTCCCACCAACATTCCGTCGCCTCTCATTGGGCGGGCCACCTATCCGTTAGCAGGGGCCAGCCAATGGGGGGCGTCCCTGTGTGCCTTACCTGTTTCCACAACAAACCCAGGTCACTTGGCTCTGGTGGCGGCATTAGAGCGGTCACCTGCCTAGCTCTCTCTCGCTCCCCAGAGCTATCCTCCCGTGTCTAGTGTGAAGCGGGGAACCCCTCCCCCGCTGCCCCCCCCCCCCCGTGACCAAGCGCAGCTCTGTGGCCCAGGCCACTGCCTCACCGCCCAGGCGGGGAGCATGAGCTTCCGGTGGGCCAAGGTCGGCAACCGGAAACTCCACCGCCCCGCTCGTCGTCACCACCCCCATTGCCACCTCTACTAGCTGGCCATGGTGGGCCGCTTCCTGCTGCTCGTGCTGCTTTTCAGGGCCTGGCCCTGGGCCTGGGCTTCCAAAATGCCTTTGGCGCCCGCAGCATCTTGGGCGCCCCGGCCTTCCGCCCGGGTGGTCACGGACAGCCCCTCAGCCGTGATGGCCAACGTCAATGTATCCTCCAACGGGTCCCAGGCAATCAACGCCAGCCAATCCCACCCGGTCCTGAATACGACCCAATGGATGCAGATCCAGAAATCCCTCATCATGCTGACTGGCTGCAGCAGCTTGGTGGCCCTCTATTTCGTGGTCTGGCCTTGCAGAATCAAGAACATCCTCAACCTGGATGAGAGGCAGCTCACCCACGAAGATCACCAGGAGCTGGCTTCCATGGACAGCGATGAGGAAACGGTCTATGAGGCGCGCCTGAACCAATAAGGCGCGGGAGGCCAGCAGGAGCAGCCAAGCAGAACGTAAGGTGCCTGGGCAGGGAGATGGGGGGGGGGGGGGGCGGCTGAGCCTTGGGTGGGGAAATGAGGGAGGGGGCCCCCAAACCCGACTGGCTTGTCTCTCCCTGGGACCCAGCCCCATTCCATAGAACCCAGCACAACCTAGCAACTCCTTGAGGTGCCTACCCTGCGGGGGGTGGGGAGTATTGGGGGTGTCTGACCCTCCCCACACGCCCAGGTCTAGGATCAGAAGGTGCGGGGGGGAAATGGGGAGGGGGCTCCCAAACCCAACTGGCTTGTTTTTCCTTGGGACCCAGCCCCATTCCATAGAACCTAGCATTACCTAGCAACTCCTTGGGGTGCCTACCCAGTGGGGGGCAAAGAGGATTGGGGGCAGCTGACCATCGGGGGTCCTGAGATGCCCCCTCCTAGGAAAGGAGGGTGGGGGAGGGGTACCCCAAAACCCAACGGGTTTGTCTTTCCTTGGGCCCCAGCCCCACTCCATAGAACCCAGAACAACCTAGGAACTCATTGAGGTGCCAACCCAACAAGGGGCCGGGAGTATGTGGGAGGGGTGGGATGGGGGAGGGGGCGGGGCGGCTGACCCTTGTCGGTCCTGAAATGCGCTTTCCCCAGACACCAAGGGCTAGTAAAGGAGAGTGGGGTAGGATCACCCCAAAACCCAATGGGCTTGTCTTTCCTTGGGCCCCAGCCCTGTTACATAGACCTCAGCACAGCCTAGATACTACTTGAGGTGCCTACCCAGCGGGAGTGGGGGGGAGGAGCGGGGGCGGCTGACACTCAGTGGTCCTGAGATGCCCTTTCCCCAGAGACCCAGGGCTAGGAATGGAGGGTGGCGGAGGGGCACCCTAAAATCCAACAGGCTTGTCTTTCCTTGGGCCCCAGCCCCATTCCATAGAACCCAGCACAACCTAGCAACTCCTTGAGGTGCCTACCCAGCGGGGGGTGGGGAGTATTGGGGGGCGTATGACCCTCCCCACACGCCCAGGGCTAGGAAAGGAGGGTAGGGGAGGGGCACCCCAAAACCCAACGGGTTTGTCTTTCCTTGAGCCCCAGCCCCATTCCACAGAACCCAGTACAACCTAGGAACTCATTGAGGTGCCAACCCAACAGGGGGCCGGGAGTATGGGGGGCGGCTGACCCTTGTCGGTCCTGAGATGCGCTTTCCCTAGACACCAAGGGCTAGTAAAGGAGAGTGGGGTAGGATCACCCCAAAATCCAACGGGCTTGTCTTTACTTGGGCCCCAGTCCTGTTACATAGACCTCAGCACAGCCTAGATACTACTTGAGGTGCCTACCCAGTGGGGGTGGCGGGGAGGAGCGGGGGCAGCTGACACTCAGCGGTCCTGAGATGCCCTTTCCCCAGAGACCCAGGGCTAGGAAAGGAGTGTGGGGGAGGGGCACCAAAAACCCCAACGGATTTGTCTTTCCCTGGTCCCCAGCCCCATTCCACAGACACTAGTTTAACCCAGCAACTCCTTGAGGTGCCTACCCAGTGGGGGGCGGGGATGATTGTAGGGCGTCTGATCCTCCCCACACACCCAGGGCAAGGATCAGAGTGTGCAGAGGGGAAATGAGGAAGAGGCGCCCCCAAACCCAACTGGCTTGTCTTTCCTTGGGCCCCAGCCCCATTCCATAGACCCAATCTCAGCCTAGCAACTCCTCGAGGTGCCTTCCCATGGGGGGGGGGGCGGCGGAGAGGATCAGGGATGGCTGAACCTAGGGTGTCCTGAAATGCCCCCTCCCCACACACCCAGGGGTAGGAACAGAGGGTGGGGGATGGGCACCCCAAAACCCAACTGTCTTGTCTTTCCTTGGGCTGCAGCCCCAGCCCCATTCTTTAAACCCCACCGCAGCTTCACACTCCCATGGCTAGGGATGGGGAGGCTATAGGAGGTGGGAAAAATGGAGGATTGAGGAGGAGGCTGGAAAAACTGTCTTGTCTTTCTTTGCTCCCCACCCCCACCCCCATTTTGTAGATCCCACCAAAGCCTGTCAACACCAAGATGTCATCTTAGCAAGGGTTCCACATGTGACGTCACAGCAGCATGCTCCTGCCCAGAGACCAACCTGTGACATCTGGGACTTTCTGTTCATGGGCGTGTGGGGCGTTATTATTTTGTTTCCCTCTATGTGTTTCACTCTGATAGATAATAACTCTGTGGCAAAATCAAATCGATCTGAGTCACGTGCATTCTCAGATCAGCATGTGGCTAATGGTTAAATTCAATTTGGTTTCCTTAGAAAATGCAATTCCACCAGAAGACCTGCCCCAGGCCCAGGTGTTTCCAACATCTTAATTCTATTTTGAAAATACAAATGACTTTGCATCATCCACTGCTTGGCTCCCCTTCTGCACTCCACTTCCAATTGTTGTTCCCTACTTAGGTGGCTTAATCCAAACACAGGTTAGCAATTTGAACCACAGACATTCTCTTCTATTTACCGCTTGTATTTTGACCTGTGAACATATGGTTTAATATATAATAAAATGCCACAATACTCTAAGTCTTTCAAGAAAATAAACATTATTGGTTGCAATAGCCGGCTGTCATTTATTTCATGTTGTAGCAAACATTTGTGATGAGATTATGTGCACTCTAAGTAAGCATGGAAAGATATGTAAGTCCTCAAGGAGGGCTCTAGCCTGTTCAATGATAAGGTGATAGAGGCCCCAGGCCCTGCTTCCAAATCTGATAGAAATTTCATAGAGAACTGGGGACAATACCTTCACTTCCACTTGGATCCTTTAGCACAGGTAGTACTGGAATGAGAGTCGGGAAGTTCCAAGAGGGGCTTCCAGCTCCTCTTTTTATCCCTCTCCCCATTCCCATCCCTCAAATATCCACCTGAAATCCGCATGATTTTGTGTTGAATGGGCCCTCCTTTCATATCCCTGGGAGGGGGCTGTGTTATACCACTAAGAACATGGAAATGAGTTGAGGCCTGCAGGGCAATGAGTCTGTGTGACTGGAGAAACTTCCTTACCTGCCAAGGCAGGGGGAGGGTTAACCAGGACTCAAAGCCAGGTCAAGAGGAACCAATGTTGTTGTGGCAAGCTCATTCACCATCAGGGCAATTAAAATAAAAAGTTAAAGCTGAAGCTTAGAGAAATTAATTTGTCTGAACAGAATTCATCAATTCAATATTGTTGTCTCCTAGGCGGATTGAAAACAGAAATTCAAGTCTCCTTCCACACTTTGCTGAGGCCTGGTTTTGAGGGCAGGAATGAAGGGTGCTCAAGCAAATGCCTTGGGCCAGGGGGGATCCAAATCAAAGCAGTCAGCCCTAGAAGCAGGACTGGATTGTTCTGCTAATCAGCTCACTCCTATGAGTTCACACTGTCAAGTCATAGGGAACACTTTCAAACCCTCTCATTCATTTTCAACTCTTCATTCCCACCAGTTTCAGAAAAGATGATGAAACCTCATACCACCAACCAGGGCCAAAGCAATTTCTGGTCATTGTGGCAGCTGCCATTTTTGGGGGGACTTTAAAGTTTGCCAAGGGCTTGGGTATGCTTCCTGATCGTTACCTCCCAGTAAAACAAACGTTATGGGTATCATTGCCCCCAATATAGAGATGAAGAAACTGACTCTCAGTGAGGTTGTTACTTTATGTCATGGTCACAAAGCTAGTAAGCATCTGAGGCATGGTTTTAATCTAGGTCTTCCTGACTAAAGTCCCAGCACAATCCACTACAACATAGTTTACCTCTCCAGTTGAGTTTTCTAGGTAACAGAGCAGATCAGAAAATCTTGTTCAGTTTCAACCATTGCTACTGATGTGGACACCAGTGGTATCCTAGGGATTAAGAAGAATATTAAGGGTTGCTTTTCCAGTACTTTGTGAGGCCCTTGCGGGGGGGGGGGGAGGGGACAGGGCTCATTCTGTAGCTCATCCTGTAATGGACACCAAGATATAACAGGACAGCTAGGCCAATTATAATTTGATAGGAGTGTTTATTAACTGGCCAGGACTGCCTCTCAGACTGAAAGACAGCCGCAAGCTTTCTGTTAGACATAATTTTATAGACAATGTGATTTCTGGCAACAGAATATGTTTCTAACGGGTACAATGTCTTTAACATTGTGTCTATTGAGGCAAAACATTCTTAGTATTATTCTTATTAAGGCAAAGCATTCCTAGTATTATTTCTATTCAAGCAAAACATTCTCAGTATTATTCCTATTGAAACAAAGCCTTATTATTATTTCTACTGAAGTGAAACAGACCTGAATCTGTGGGACTCTGTGGCATGTTTTAGCAACACAGGTGAAACATTTTTTACTATTGGAGCCTATTAGGTGGTTTCCAAGGAGCCCAGTAGGGGTCCCCTCTAGCAAGTTTAAGGGGGCTCTAGTGTATAATTTCTGGTGGGCACTTCAATCCTATAATTTGAAAGCATGCTAAAGTCCTTTTCCCTTTATCTTGAGATACCATAAAACTTTTCTTTAAGCTGTGCCAAAAGAATTGCTTTTGTCTCCTTTATCCTGTGTCCCCTTGCCCTTATCCTTAATCTTTAACCAACCATAAAACCCTAAAAACCCATCCTGTCCTTAATCTTTAACCATCATAAGATCCCCAAAAATCTATAGGTTGTATAGCTTTCTGCCTATATAAGCCAAGTTCCCCCAAATGTCAGTACCTTTTACTCAGCCCCATCACTACAGCAAAAGGTCCATGTGCTTTCATGTAAATAAAGCTCCCAATGGCTAATAGAGAAGTCTACGTTAATTCTTTCACACCTGAACCACTGTCCCAACTCTGACCTCAACACTGCTGAAAATCTTTCCAAAATGGGTACTTTGGGGCCTTAGCAAAAGATGTGCTGCCCTTTACTTGAAGATGGTGCAGGAGGGTCCTCTAGGGCTGTACTTCTGAACCATACATTCTTGCTGTTCAAGACCATGGATGTAGAGCACTGGGATGGGTTGGTGCTGATCCTATGACATTCTGTTGATCCTCATAGGGCCCTGTACCATCAAACACTACCTAGAAGCAGCAGGAGTAAGACTTCACTTCATCCTTCCCCCGGCATCCCCTTGGGCCTTGCCTTCCTTCAGTTTTATGTGACCTTTTCCCCTCTATGTAATTGTACATTGACATATACACCTGCTTTTAGGCATGGCAATTGCCTTGCATCTCCCCTCCCCCTTTACTGCACTTGCACAAGTGACCTTTAACCCTTCCTTTACCTCATCCTCTTTGTTCAATTCTTCCCTACCTATCTTTGAGATCCCGTTTTCCTTCAAGTGTGCAATTCATAGACAATAAGTTTACCCTAAAGATGTCACCTGACATAATGGCTACAGTGCTGGGTTTGGCGTCTACAAGGCTGGCTCCAAGTCCCACCAAGGACTCAGACCCCAGGCCAAGCTGCCTTTCAAATTAGTGGCCTCGCCTGAGCATCTCACTGACAGTGAAATGAATGTTTGTCAGCAGCTAAAAACCTCATAGGGTAGTTTTCCAATGAGAAAGAGAGCATGAAGGGCATGCAAGGCCAGCAAAGGAGGTGAGCTGGCCATGGAGGAGTGAGAGAGAGAGCTAACAGGAGAACAGGCCAGGGAATTTTAGCTGCCCAGTCATGAACATGTTTTTTAACTCAGGAAGATCAGCCTCCAACTCAATGGAGAGATCCTCTAAAAAATAGTTGTGGATTGACATTGTTTGAAAACTGTATGGGATGGGAAGGGAGGAGTCACCCCCTGCACCTGTGGAACCCACAGAGAAAGAACTCCCAACAATAGAATGACGGGACCATGAAAGGACTACATAATTCCACCACTCTGTTAGAAGGCAAAATTACTTCATGTCCCTGGGCTTTACTATTAAATGCTATTTTTCTGGAGAGGTGATAGCCTATAGGTACTCAATGTCACATTGCTATCAGACTCTAGCTGCATTTGTTGGTTCAGGCTTAAATGTCCTTTGTTTTCAAGGAACACTCACTGGTGGTAGGGGGTGAGGGGAAGCCTAATCAGAAAAAATAAAAGGTATCAATAGAATACAAAGACTTGTTAGCCTCCAAAGCCTTTTCCAACTCAAAAACCTATGGTCCTGTAAAAGAACCCTGGGAGATGTTTGCATTTTCTTAGGCAAACAAGTCAATTAGGTACTCTCCAGTAGCAGGTTTGAGTTGTCACTGAGATATTTAGAATCTAGAATTATACAATTAGCAGCCTTTTGAGGCAACAACACATCCATATTTGCCCTGCTTCTGGTGATATTTTAAGGACCAATTGGTCCCATTAAGACATCAACCCTGGGGTGGCTAGGTGGTGCAGTGAATAGAGCACAGGCCCCGGAGTCAGCAGGACCTGAGTTCAAATCCGACCTCAGACACTTAACACTTATTAGCCATGTAACCTTGGGTAAGTCACAACCCCAACTGCCCTGCCTTCCCCCCTCCAAAAAGCCAAAAAATAAAAAAAAAAATAAAACGCTACTAAAAATTTTCCTTTAAAAAAAAAAGACATCAACCCTGCCCTAGGACAGGGTTAATATGGCCACTTTTCTCTGCTTTTTCCCTCCCCTCTCCATGATCTTTGATCAGTTTTCAAATGAAATCCCTGCCAAAAAGTCAGAGTAATGGCCACTCCTCATCTGGAAGGCCAGGAAGCCTCCTGCACAGTAATGGATGGCTCTGGGCATGTTCAGCATTGCCACATTTGCAGTGATAGCTCAGCACGACTTCTGTTGAAAAGTGCCCCATTTATTTGGCTCTAAGCGAGAAGATGGAAGTGTGGGCTTACCAAGTCGGCTTTTGTCAGCAAGTGCCTGCTTTCTTTCTATTGTTTTATCATCAGAGAATCTGAAACCCATGAAACACTGAGATGGAAACAACCACCTACAGATGCTCAGTAAAAGAAAATTCTCCCCTACTGGGTGCCCAATGCCAAAGGCAGAGGACGACCCAAGCTCCCCACTCCACCAGGCCACCTGTTTGTACCCAGCCCCAGCAGAAGAGAGAAGGGGCAGAGTCAGCATGTGTGAATCCCTCATTTTATAGCTGGGGAAACCGAAGCTCAGGGAAGGAAAAGGACTTGGCCTGAGGTGACACAGCTCATATACCGTGAAGCCGGGCCTGGAATCTCAGACTCCTGATTCCACTGGTCAGGACCCTGCTTTCTATTTCCCATCTCCACAATAACTAATAGACTATAATTGAATCCTCACTTCCTTTACATCATGACCAACTAGAATAATAACAACCTGGACCAAAATCTCCTCCTGAGAGTATGTGAATACACACGCACAGACACATGCACATGTACACATATGCACACATTTGTATACACATGTACATATATACACAATACATACACACATATACACATGCATACATATACACAACTATATACACATACAGATACTTATACACATACACACATATACATGTGTATACACACATGCACACACACACATGTACATATATAAACATAGACACATATGCACATACACACGTGCATATATACACATATAACACACAAATACATACACACCCATATACATGCATATGCAGTATACAGTATACATACATGCATGTACACACGTATACATACGAACATATATATGCATACCCATGTATTTACACTCACACATATGCACATATACACATATACAATACACATACAGACACATATACACATATACATACCCACACACACATATACACATGCACATACACACATACACATGGACATATACATATATACAAACATACTCATACACATATACAATATAATCACACACATATATGTATAAATACACACATGTATGTATTCACACATGTATACACATGTACACATATATACACACAGAGACACATATACATATGCTCAGTATACACCTATACACATATATACATACACATATGCAAACACTTATACACAATACACATACAGACACATATAAACACATGTATGCATACACACATATATACACACATACAGACACATATACACACAGGCACAATATACACATGCACATATATACAACTACATACACACAACTATATACACATACATATATAGATTTATGCACACATGTATACATATATATACACATAAAATACATGTATACCTGTATACATACAGACATATGTACACACATATACACACAGACATACATATATAATATACCTATACACACAGACATATATACATACACATATGCACACCATATATACATATGCACATCATATACACGCATATACACATACAGGCACATATACACACAATATACATATACACATATACAGATACATATACACACATATACAGGTACATACACCTATATACACACATACGTACTACTAAGTACGTACATACATGCATGCATGCATACATACATGCATGCATGCATACATACATACACCCAGATTCACAGACATCCATGGTAAGGTGTTTAATATTTGAATAGGATGTTCTTGAGTAATGCTGTTTTTCTCCATCATGAATGCTCAGGAGGGACATTCTTTAACATGGTGGCCATCTCCTACATACTGGGCATCCCATCAAGTTCCACAAGCGGTATTTCAGTGCAGCAAACACACTGTACCACATCTCTCTTTTTTGTACATAGTCAGCCAATAAGCATTTATTAAGTGCCTACTATGTGCCAGGCACTGTGCTAAGGGCTGGGGCTTCAAAAAGAGGCAAAAGCCAGTCTCCTCCCTCAAGGAGGACACAACATGCAAACAAACATATTCAAACAAGCTCTATACAGGATAAATTGGAAATAATGAAGAGAATCATGAAGGGTTGGGATGGGCTTCCTTTAGAAGTTGGGATTCTAGTCAGAACTTGAATGAAGGCAGACGGGAGGTGGGAGAACCTGATGTGAGAGGGTGCTGGTGCCAATGAGAAACCACACAGGGGCCAGGACAATTGGAATGTGGGGTCCTAGGTTTGAACCATGTAACCTTGAGCAGGGGGCTGGGCTAGGACTGCTAAGGCTTGAAGATCCTGTGATAACTAAATTAGGACAAGTCAGCATGTGTTTTATTGAGCACCTACTATGTGGTGAGACTACTATGCAGTGAGTGCAGGGGAGAACACAGAGGGGTGTAACACCTTGTTCCTGAGACTCAGAGCTCACAGGCTGCTTCACCCTGAAACAATAAAAACAGCCCTGAGCAGATGAAGCAACAGAAGGCTTGGAGGCTCCACAGCAGCCTCTTCTCTTTCCATAGGAGGAAGCTAAGGCCCAAGAAAATTAAGGGACTTGCCCAAGGCCCCCCAGCTAGGAGGGATCCAAGGCAGCATTTGAACTCAGATTCTCAGATTTTGGAGCCAGTGTTCTTCACACTGGACCAAACTGCCTTCCTCAGAGTGTTAAGGTGACTGACTTAGCCAATAAGAGAACAGATCCTTCAGCGTATGTCTTGACTCCCGTGCTCCCTCTCCTAATTCAATATTCAATATTCATAAAATGCTTCAGCAATATAAATCAAATGGTCCCTATTCACTTCTGTAAGCATTCAGAGAAGGAAGAAATGGTCTGAGGTCATGGAACAAATCCTTACCATGCCAATGTCTAATTCTTGCAGGGAGAGAGATGGTCTTCCAACTAAGAATTCAATCCAATAAACATTCATTAAGTGCAAGATGTGGCAGGCATTGATCCACCAGACAGGGAAACAATCAAAGGGGTCAGAAAACCTGGAGATGCCATGTGGGGAGGCAGGTGAGAGGGAAGCAATCTAGCGGCTCTAATGCTAACCCACTATGAGATCTGGGTCTCAACCTGAGCTTCCTCATTTGTTAAAAGGGAAAATAACACCCACCCTACCTACCTAGCTCACAGGGCTGTCCTGATGCTCAGAGAAGAGCCCAGAATCCAAGTACTGGACTTAGATGCCATCTAGAGCCATCTCAGCCTCTGTCCTCTCCCAAAATCATGCTAGTGGCAGGGGCCACTTCATTTTTGCCTCAGTTGCCCCCTGTGCCTGGTACATAGTAGGCCCTTAATCAGCTCTTCTTAGATTGAATGCCCTCAGTTTAGAGATGAAGAAATTTGGGCCCAGAGACGTGAGTGCCCAAGGTCATACCTACAGTTAGTGGAAGAAGCAGAAGAATGGGCAGGAAAGCATTTGGAGAAATATGCAGTGCTCCGGAGAGATAAGGAGTGCTTGTGGATTGGGATCATCCCCATCCCTCTCTCCTTGCATGTGGAGCTGGAAGGGACCTCAGAGGCCCTTTAATTAAATCTCCTCATTCTACAAAGGAAGGACAGAGAAGCCAAGCTATCTGATTCAGGTCACACAGAGAGGTCTTTACAAGAAAAGAAATCAGAGGAAGAGTGTCAGTCAAAGCCCATAAGCCATTCATCTTCTCTCCTCAGAAAACAAGCTAGTGTAGTAGGTGCCCTTTGGGTCCCCTTGAGACAGTTGTTAGATGGAGGGCACTAATCACAGGAACCGGGATTCTTGACATTAGACCTCCTCCATAAGACCAAATGGAGAAAGAATCATTGACACTACAATAGGCACCAAAAGCCGCCATGAGTCTCTGCACTGCCAACAACTGCATTTGGGGGTAGTCTCCATGCCCTCGGGTGGGGTGGCACAAGGCCTTGTCTACAGGCTGCCTGCTCTGGATCCTTCTGTGTGTCTGCTACGGCCACCTCCATGGCCCCCTACTATAATAGCTCATGAGTCCAGCAGGTGGTCGGTGAAGGGTTCTGGAATGAGGAGAATGCCTTGGCCTGCTAACTGATTCCAATTTCTATCTTTTCTCTCCTTGCTCCACCCCTTTCCCACCACCACATTCAGCAGGTATTTAGTAACATTAGCACTAGAGAGGTACAAGCAGAGGGAGAACAGGATCTGAATCCAAAAGACACAGATTCAAATCCTGCCCCCTCCCAATCTCTGCCAATATGACCCTGGCCTAATTGATCCACTTTTCTGGGACTTAGTTTCCTCATTTGTAAAATGAGAGCTCTGGCCTAAATGACCTGTAAGAGCCTTTCCAACTCTCAGTCGGCAATGCTATTGTAAAACGGGTGCTCCTTGAAGACAGGGATTATTGTCATTTTGGTACTAGAGCCTGGCACATAGTTGGTGCTTAATAAATGCAGTGGAATTAAATTCGGTGAACCCATAAAGTTGACCACCTTTAATCTCTGAAGTCAGGGACCAGCTGGTAGAGGTGGGAAATCCCCAAAGCCTTTGAAAAACAATCCTTTTCTCCCCACTTGACCCAAAGAGTCAGATGTACATTTCCACATAAAAGCTCGTTCATTTAATTTCCTGCTTTTGCAAGGAACATAAATATATTCTTAACCAAATGCAAATCACATACCACAGAGAGATAATTATCACTTCATCAATTCCATCTAATCCCCTTTAACTCCATTTAGTACTGTAAGTAACAAGACCTTAATGATCAGAGACAGAAAATCAAGTGGGGACTGAGCAAGAGAGGACTGCCTTCTGTTTTTCTCCTCTGCCACCTCTGAAGGCCTTTGGGGGATTGTTTTTTGCTTCCCAGCTCGTTCCTTGTTTCTTATAGGGTTTTGTCCTGGGTTGACCATTGGGCTGTAGCTTAGCTACCTTGGTCAGCAACATTAGAGGGAAGAATCGATCTGTATAATCCACAGCTCATAGAATTCTCATAGCTGACAACTTTATTTAGGAGACAATTTGTCTTGCTTTGATGAGAAGGAGTGAAGGGGGCGGAGAACATTGAATTGGGTTCAAAAGTGGATTCTCTCCCCAGATCCTCTTTTGTCCAGGTCCCTTTTATCTATCCATGGGGCGATCATGGCACTTTCTGTGGTTTACTAGAAAGAGTACTGACTATGGAGACTCTAGGTTCCAATCCCACCTTTGCCAGTACATACTACATGACCTTGGGCAAGTCATGTCACCTCTCTACCTCAGTTTCCTTGTCTATAAAAGGATTTCTAAGATCCTTTTTATCTCTACACCTATGATCCTGCCACAGAGAGAGACCTAGAGGCCAAGCCAAGGGCAGCTGGGATACCATGAGCTCCAAGATATAACTGGCATGGAAAGTCAGACAAACAGCCTGCCACATGAGATTCCACTGTGTTCCTTTGTACCAGGGACTAACAGACTGACCTGGAAAGGAAAGTCCTGCTTCCACCCAGCCACGGGCTTCAGGTCCATTCCAACAGGAATCAGAACTCTGAACAACTGTTGGTTCACGTCCAAAGTCAGCCAGACATTGTGGTTCCCACTGTGTAGACAGAAGCTGGTTGGGAGAAGCCAGGGTAGCTAGGAAAACCTGGGAGGGGATGTGGTTTCTGAGCTGGAAGAATATAGCAGAGAAGAAAAGAAAGCAAAACCCACTGGATCACAGACTATCAGAGCTGGAACAGATCTCAGAAATCACCTAGTCTAGCCCCCTACCATCACCCCCACCCTTTGGTCCCCAGCCATTTTACAGATGAGGAACGGAAAGCTCAGAAAAGAAAGGTGAATTGTCCAAGATCACTCAGTCAGTCACTGGTGTGGCTTGGACAAGAACCCAGATCTCCTGGTCCCCATTCCAATACTCTTCCTTCTGTACCATAATGAATGCACAATGAACAGACTTGGTAGACCAACTACTTCAACTTATTTTTTTGAAATTATTACATAATATGAAATAGGCTGGATAAAGACAAGACTCAGGCTAGGTGGGATGGCTCTAATTGAATCCTTGAGAACAGAATCTGTGTGAGTGACTTCTCTGGACCTTGATATCCTCATCTGTAAAATAAACAGGGTGGCTAGATAACCTCTGAGGTCACTTCCAGTTCTAAATGCTGGGATCTTAAGAGTTTGAACAAATAGAAGGAGAGCTTCCAAATTCATTTTCCTGGCTGCTGAGGACAGGACACGTGGAGAGGAAAAAGGCACTCTTGGGTTACTTCGGAAGCATAGTGAGCCAATTCCCCACTGCCCAGTGGCCTCTTCCAATTCTGGACTTGGCTGAGCGTGGCCGTGCTCTGGACAGCCCACAAACACAATGCCGGTAAGGAACTCTGCAGGCAGCTCCCATGAAACAAAAACAAAATGCCACATGAAGAAATATCAAGCCTAAAGAGGCTCAAGATGGGTAAAAAATAAAAAAAATAGCAAGGACCATGGGAATGTGTGTTAATGGCTAGGATCATGGATTCAGAGCTGGAAGGTACGTCCTAATCAAACTAGTCCAATTGCATGATTTTGCACATGAAGAAGAGAATGAATCCCAAAGAAGTTCAGTGACTTGCCCCAGGTCACAGAGGTTGTTCACATCAGGGGCAGGACTGAAACTCGAGCCATGGGATATCAAGAATCAGTGTTCTTTCCGTTAAATCACACTAGTGGCACAATCAATGTGGGGCAAAACATTCCCAACCCATTTCTTCATTCTCCTCAATAGTGACCTCGTCTAACATACCTTCAGAACTCCCTTTCCCATACGAAGTCTTAGAAAAACGTATCATAAGTATATTAAGCATCCTTTAGACAACGGGGCAGATTGGCATGGCCATCATATAATGCAGCACCTATTACTGATCAATGGTAGATCACTGTTAATATTCAGTTCTTATTGTTACCTAATGGAACTGTCCTTTGGCTTCAAGTCATCCCCCCTCCCCTGCAGCCTACCTCATGTAGGTCTACTTAAACTCGCTTCCTCAGGATGTCCCCTTTGGTGGATGTCATGAAAACATTGGTCCTTTCATATACTCCTTTGTCAAGGGTAAGATATTTACCAGGAGAGATGAATGGGGCTGGAAACGTGCTGAAGGGAGAGAAAGAACCCAGGGATGTAGGTTAGGAAGATCCAAAGTAACCGGATCTGCACAGAAGCCTCATTTGGGACTGTAACCTCAGGTAAGCCATGCCCTCTCCTTAAGCCTCGTCTTCTCTTCTACAGAATGAGTTGGTTGGATTAGATGGCATCTGAGGGCGCTTCTGGGTTCTGATACAGGATCCTAGGATCACCTAGAAGTGCTCTGAAGGTTCTAGGAAGCAGCCTAGAAAGGAAGGGGTAGGATTCTAGAATATATACTGGGGTTACCACTCAGCCAGAATCAAGGGCAAGACATTGCAATGGATCACACAGCTCCCTGCTCTCTACTGCCAAGACTCCATCATACTTGGGTAACTGGCAGAGGGATCTAGAACAAAGGATCCTTAGTTACAATTTCTCTCCTAGGTGGGACAAGGTTATATTCTGCAATGAGACTATGTATGAGGAACTGACTACACCAGGAGAGCACCTGGGACCATGAATTGGGAATCCAAGACAAGGGACTGGACAGTGTCACTCGATGCCTTATTTCCGGTTATTGGCTTCCAAGCACAGAATGGGGCCCTTTGTGGCTCAGTTCCTAATTAGCTTTGCTTTCCCTGAATGCCCTCCACTAGTTCCCCCATTAAGGGTCTATATCAAGGGCACATTCTACAGGCCACCCCCCTCCCCCGCCGTGCCCAGCTTTTTGCTATTGCTCATAATGATGAGCAGGCCCTCTCTCCAACTTAGTCTAAGGAGGCTCTCCTCTGGGTCAGCCTGCTGCCCCCGCCTCTGAGGCTGTACCTCTATAATGCCAAAAAAATCAGTCAGCTCAGTCAAAAATGTATTCAAACCAGCTGTTTGCAGTCATGGAAATAAACTATCTGAATGATTGAATGAATTGGCTGCCTCTTTTGGCCCAGTGTGGATAGAACCTTAATTTATCTGGGTCACCAGTGTGTTTGAAAGGCTTAAAGTTTGGATGAAAGTTTGGGAAGACTTTGGAGACTCAGGATTGTGCAAACAGAAAGAAATAATCATCATTTAATTTACTGACCCTGATGGAGCTGTAACTAGGGTGGGAAAATGAGCACTATATCACAGGGTAACAACATTTTGTGGATGCTGACCCTGCTTATTTGGAGGGTGGGGTCTGGAGCTGTGATTTTGTCACTGTTAGAGAACTCCAGGTGTGTAAACTTCCTCTTCCAAAGCCAGCTACTTAGCTACAAGTCCTACTCTTACATGGTTGCCTAGTGGCAGGAAGAAGATAAGGGACTTTCCCAAGGTCACCCAGCTAGTATGTGCCAGAGGCAGGCCTTGTACCTAGATTGCTCAACTCCCAAGATCAGCCTTCTAAGCACTCTATTGCACTGTCAAACACCTCCTGTAGTCAGCAAGAATAATTCGAATTGGAAGGTCTCAGATGCCATGTGTAAATTTCCTCTTCCCTGGTAGAATCACCTTAGACCAGTTCCTATCCAGTGCTCTACCCAGTCCTAACTCCTTATCTTGCAGACTTCTTCCATATGCACACATACAGCATATGTATACATATATATATATGTATATATATATGTATATATATAGTGCATATGTAGTTGTTTCCATGTTGTGTTCCCCATTAGACGACGAGCTGTTTGAGAGCAGGAGGCATGACCTTCATGTCCTCGATGCCTGGTGCTTACTCGTGTTTGTTGCAATAGTGTCTCCCCTGGTCCTATTTCCTCATTGGAAATGCTTACATAGCCTCCTGGGATCTCCATCCATGACAGCTGATGCCTTCATTCCCTCCAATCTGAGGATGTGTTTCATGTTAATTTCTTCCCCATCTCCACCTCCTAATACTTATAGTTATGACTCCACACCTTGACACTAACTCTGGGGAAAATGGTTACAGCCTGATTCCAGCCCCTTCATGTGGGGAGATAAGGTGACTTGTATAGGGTCACACATCCAGTACATTTCAGAAGCATTTTCTTAACTCTTTTGAATATATACATACCCAATATGATGTCTCTAAGCAATTTTTATTCTACTTACAAAGAAATCAATACTTGTCTTACTCAGAACCCTTTTCTTTATCCAGGCCGAAGCTGCTTTTTTCAAGGAGAGAAGCAGAGTCCATTCCCTTAAAGAACAAGGGTTAGATGTGCTCTCCTCTATCTTTCCTAGTGAATCTAGGCTGGGATAGAAAAGGGGCCCATGTAAACATGCAGCTGGTTTGCTGGAAACCAAAAGATGTGAATTCCTCTGGGCACCCAAATGGACTTTTACAGCTCTCAACCAGAAGCTCTTAGAAAGGAGAGGGATAGATTGGAAAAGAAAGTGAGTGTTCCCTTTGGAAGAAATTAAAAACCTAAAGCACCATCTTAGGCCCACTGTCTCCCCCTTTCCATTCCCCTTTCTTTCTGTTTACAAACTTAACAGATATTTCCTTCTTTGACTTGACCCTGACTATGCAAAGGTCATGGAGTAGCACAATCCAGGAAAGACCCAAGAGGTCCTTTAGAGCTAAGCATTGGTCTTGGCCTCTAAGGAGATAAAAGGATTGGAGATATGCAAGGGAAAGTGTTAGGTCAGGCTGAAATGGCGCACTGTCCAGTGGAAGAAGATGTGGCATGAGTTCCAAATTGCAGTGGGATGGGTATGTGGGGCACTTACAGCACAGAAACTTCCTCTACCACCTCCTCTGTAATTTCAAGTCTCAGGAGAATTACCTGGTACACTGAAAAGTCAAGTGACTTGCCCAGAATAACTCAACTAGTATATAGCATGGGTAGGACATGACCCCTGGCCTTCCTAATTTCAAGGCCAGATACTGTTTTCCATAAACTGGACCATCATGCTTCAGGAAATGGATACTCTTCACAATTACATTATTTTACTTGGTAATGGCTTAGAAATAGAGTGGTGGATCAGTGGAATAGGTTAGGTATGCAAGACACAACAGTCAATGACTATAGTATCGGCTGTTTGATAAATCCAAAGACTCCAACTTCTGGGATAAGAACTCAGTATTTGACAAAAACTGCTAGAAAAACTGTAAAGTATGGCAAAAAGCAGGCATAGACCAACATCTTACACCTTATACCAAGATAAAATCAAAATGGCTACATGACTTAGACATAAAGACAGATACTATAAGCAAACTAGGAGAGCAAGAAATTGTTTACCTGTCATATCTATGGAGAAGAGCAGAATTTATGACCAAACAAAAGATAGAGAATATCATGAAATGCAAAATGGATGATTTTGATTACATTAAACTGAAAAGTTTTTGCACAAACAAAGACAATGCAACCAAGATTAGATGGGAGGCAGAAAGCTGGAAAACAATTTCTACAACCAGTGTCTCTTATAAAGGCCTCATTTCTAAAATATTTAGCGAATTGAGTTGAATTTATAAGAATACAAGTCATTCCCCAATTGATAAATGCTCAAAGGATATGAATAGGTAGTTTTCAGAGGAAGAAATTAAAGCTATCTATAGTCATAAAAATGTTCTAAATCACTATTGATTAGAGAGATGCAAATCAAAACAACTCTGAGGTGCCACATCACACCTATCAGATTAGGTAACATGACAAAATAGGAAAATGATAAATATTAGAGAAGATGTGGGAAATTTGGAACACTAGCATTGTTGGTGGAATTGTGAACTGATTCAACCATTATGAAGAGCAATTTAAAACTAAGTCCAAAGGGCTATGAAACTTTGCATACCCTTTGACCCAGTAATACCACTTCTAGGTCTGTATCTCAAAGGGATCATAAAAATGGGAAAAGGGCCCACAAGTACAAAGATATTTATAGCATCTCTTTTTGTGGTGGCAAAGAATTGGAAAAGGAAGGGATGCCCATCAATTGGGGAATGGCTGAACAAATTAATTACATTAATGTAATGGAATACTATTGTGCTATAAGAAATGATGAGCAGGCAGATTTCAGAAAAACCTGCAATGACTTATATGAACTGATGCTGAGTGAAGTGAGCAGAACCAGGAAAACATTGTACATAGTAACAGTCACATTGTGCGACAACTGACTTTGATAGACTTGGCTCTTCTGAGCAATGCAAGGTTCTAATACTATTCCAAAAGACTCATGATGGAAAATGCTATCCACAGCCAGAGAAAGAACTTTGGAATCTGAATACAGATGGAAGCATACTATTTGCTCTCCTTTTCTTTCATAGTTTCATTTTGTTTCTTCTTTCTTGTGGTTGCTCCCATCAGTCCTAATTCTGTTTTACATCATGACTAATGTGAAACTAAGTTTAATATGAATGTATAAGTAAAGCCTATATCAGATTGCACACTGTGTTGGGGAGTGGGGAGGATAGGGAGGGTGAGAAAATTTAAAACTCAAAATCTTACAGAAGTGAACATTGAGAACTAAAAATAAATTAATTATATATACAATAAATAAATAAATACATTATTTTGAGTCAGGAATGAAAAATATGGCTAAGAACATTAAAGTCTCAACAATAGATCCCTGGTAATCTGGAACTCAGTAGCCTACTCAATCCCCAAGTATTTAATAATAATTTATGATGGGCCCAGTAGGGTGCCATGGACTAGGGGGAATGCAACTAACTGCAGAGGTGTTCCCTAACTGTCATGTGCCTAAGAGATGAAGAAGGAACGACAAGTATGGCCGCTTCTCCTCCCAAGGCCGAGGTGCTGGTCTTCCATAGAGCAGAGCCCCAGCATCTCTGAGTTGAAATGGATTTCAACCTGAACCACAACAAGGATCCCCTCTAGGGTGCTAACCCTAGCCCTAAATCATCTATCACACATGTGACCCATGGTCATTCAGCCTTTGCTCAGAAAGTTCTAGTGAGAAGGAGAATTCAGCATCTATTGAGACAGTATGAGACAGCTTGGACAGCTTGAAATGCTGGAAAGTTTTTCCTCACATGGAGCTGATATCTGCCTCCCTGCACCTTGTCCCCACTGGTGCTCCTTGTTCTGCCCTCTACAGGGACTATAACAAGGCCAATCTGCACATGACAGGTATGGTTTGGCCAGGGCAGAGGCTAGCAGGCCTGACCCCTCCTTACTCTGGGAAGCTAAATCTCACTTAATACACTTTTCTGACTACCATTTTACATTGCTGACTCACAGTCTACTGAAACTCTGAGAACCTCTATAGGTATAGTGGATAGAATGCTAGGCCTAGACTCAGGAGGGTACAAGAGTTGGGAGGGCACGACAGTCAGGAGGGCACAAAAGTTGGGAAGGCATGACAGTAGGGAGGGCACAAGAGTCAGGAGGGCGCGACAGACAGGAGGGCACAAGAGTCTATGATTAAAGTAACCAAAGTTCCAATTTAGCATCAGCCACTTATTAGCTAGACAAGTCATTTCATCTCTGTTTGACTCAGTTTCTTCATTAATCAATTGGGGATCATAATGGCAGCTATCTCCCAGTGTTGTAAGGATCAAATGAGAGAATATTTAGAAAGCACTTAGTACAGTGTCTGGCACATAGTAGGTGCTATGCAAATGTTAGCTACTATTATTATAATTATTAGGATTATAAATTATGGCCAAGTTTCCAATCTGTAGCTATAGAAGGCACATCCCCACCAAGAGTTCATTCTGTCAATGAGGTCACAAGTGTAGACCTGGGAATCTGACCAAAGCTTAGCTTTGGGCAGAGAGGGAAAAGACTGACTGACCTGAGACTACTCACCATACAGCTTCCTTTTTGTGGGTTCTAGCTGGATGCTTCACATTATGGGAACACAGTTGTTTGTAGTCTATTTATTAACAATGGTACCCTTTAAGTCATGTCAAATGGCTTCTCTTGGAGAATTGCTCCCTGTTCACTTAGAGATAGCAGCATGCTAATTAGCTTCTCCACTGGTAATTGCTACTTCAAAGGCAAAAGAGATAAGCCTGGGCAGGAGTAGTGGAAATAACCATTCACTGCCCCATTTTTAAAGAAAGCTTTTTTTTCTACAAAGAAGACTTAGAAAAGAGAATGTAAGAAGTCTCTGGAAGGTGTCAGAAAACAGGGACAATGACCATGCCATGGAAGGCCCTCACATAAGAAGCCTTCTCTTTTCAAGAATTCTGGGATGTGTCAAAAGACGGGGTTGGGCTAGATGACCTCAGGAAGACCTTCCAATTCAAAGCCTAAGGTTCTATGATGTAGTGGTATCAGAAATGAAAACAAACACACATATCTGTGTATATGCACATTTGCGTGTACATATATGTGTGTGTGTACACATACATGTATGCATGTATGTATATATCTCCAGAAATATGTATCTAAGGAAAAAGAAAGCAACCACCTTCCAGGGAAGACTCCCATTCCAAGAATAAGGCATTGCTTAACAAGATGTCAAGGCCAACCCTATTTGTTCACATTCGTTATAATTTATATTGCTTTTCAGGGCCAACGATGAATTAGAATTAGCCTTTGGGTAATCAATTCCTCCTGGAAGAAACGCCTATTCTACAATATTTTCACTGGGGGTGAGAATTTAAGAACCTGATACTAGATTAAGATCCAGATTTTCTTGCAAAATATGAATTGTTGCTAGTATGCTTTAATATAATACATTCTATTGACTGATTATCAAAATGCAAAATTGCATATGAATGTCTGTATATGTTCATATATGTGTGCATGTATTTATGCCACATGCTAAATTTGGTGAAACTAGGTAGTTTGTTCACAAAGTCAATTTCTGAGTGAAATTGCTAAAAGTAATGAATTTAGAAAGTGGGATAAGGTCCATCCTGGAATAAGCAAATAAAATTTTCCTTCTTTAATGATTTGCCTAATTGTGTGTATGTGTGCTGTATGTATAAATTTCACTCAGATTTTGTCAGGCTAAGATTTTGAATTGGGGAGGAACAACCTAGTTCCACCAAATTTAGTTTGACTATATGGTTATGGGGAAGGAAGGAAGGAAGGAAGGAAGGAAGGAAGGAAGGAAGGAAGGAAGGAAGGAAAGGAAGGAAGGAAGGAAGGAAGGAAGGAAGGAAGGAAGGAAGGGAAGGAAGGAAGGAAGGAAGGAAGGAAGGAAGGAAAGGAAGGAAGGAAGGAAGGAAGGAAGGAAGGAAGGAAAGGAGGGAAGGAGGAAGGAAGGAAGGAAGGAAAGGAGGGAAGGAAGGAAGTGTGTCTGGGAGTTCCCAAAACCCACTCATGGGTTCTATGAGGTCAAAATTGTTTTATAATAATACTAAGGCATTTTAGTTTTGAAGATGGTAATTATCGGTAAATTGTAACTCATATAAAACAAAGCTCCTGTAGGGGTAACTGCAATAATTTTTAAGAGGGTAAAAGAAGTCCTGAGTTTAACAAAAGCATGGCACTTTAAAGATTGCAAAGTACATTATACTGCATTACATTTTTTTTCACTTCTTAAATAGTATTCTATTTCTTCTAATTACATGTAAGGACAATTGTGAACATTCACTTTTTGAAAATTTTAAGTTCCAAATTTTCTCCCTCCCCTTCCCTAAGATGGTAAGCAATTTGATATAGGTTATGTATGTGCAGTCATATAAAGCATATTTCCATATTAGTCACACTGCGAAAGAAAAAACAGGCCAAAAGAAAAGAACCACGAAAAAAATAAACAAAGGGAAAAAAGTAGGCTTCGATCTGCATTCAGACACCCGCCAGCTCTTTCTCTAGATTATGAGTCCTTTGGAAATGTCTTAGATCATTGTACTGCTGAGAAGAGCTAAGTCGCTCAAATGATCAACACACAATGTTGTTGATACTGTGTACAATGTTCTCCTGGTTCTGCTCACTTCATTTGTATCAGTTCATGTAAGTCTGTCCAGGTTTTTCAGAAATTTGCTCACTCATTTTTATAGCACGATCATATTCCATTATGTCCCGGTAGCACAACTTGTTCAGCCATTCCTCAATGGATGGGCATCCCCTCCATTTCCAATTCTTTGCCACCACAAAAAGAGCTGCTAGCAATACTTTTCTACAATTTCTTTCCCTTATGCAGTACACTTTCACTACATTTAATCTCATTGTTAAAAAGAGGCAGTATGGCTAGATTTCGTGTCAGGAAGGCCTGAGTTCAAATTCTGAGTTGGACACTTACTAGCTGTATGACCAAAGGCAAAGTGACTTCCCCTCACTCAGTCTCAGGGAGCTTTCTAAGACTTCCTAAGTTTATATATGGGGTGAGATCTGAGGTGTGGAGAGACTTCCCACATGGGAAAAGTCAGAAGTCTTAAACCATATGGAAAAGTATCAGAAAACAATGTGATCACCTTCTTCACATGAGGGTTAGGGACTTAAGGCAGTGTTCTTCCTGCATTTTGAAAGAGGAGCAGATGGAGAAGGAAAAGCTTAAGCCAAAAGAATAATGCTCTAATGTTGACATTTCAGGTACCCACAAGGCAGAGGTTTGTGGGGGGCTTTCTGTAGTGGCCCTCAAATCACACCTTTAGGTAATAACAAGCTACAGTAACTATGAGTAAACTAAGCCCTGAGTCAGTCCCTCAGACTGAAGGTCTGAAGGTATCATGAGACAGTGGCAGGGGTCAGAAGACATAGCCTCTCATCTAGGCTTTGCCATCAACTCCATGTGTGACCTTGGGCAAGTCCTTCTTCTTTCTAGATCTGTTCTGTTTCCTGCTCTGCATATTTGGGAGGGTGCGTTAGATGGTTTATAGTTCTTCTCTTACACCTAAAAACATGGCCACAAGTGTTCTAACTCAGACAACCACACAAGACTAGTGAGCTTGTCTGTGTGTTCCATCGGCACCATCACAATGACAAGGGAACAAAAAGAACAGCTTCTAACCCCACTGTGGTGAACGCTGGGAGGATGGGCAGGCATGGGTACTTCCTGCTTTCATTGTTGGATGAAATCCCTGATCATCGGAGCATTTGAATGTCTTTGTCTTACTTGTAAGTCTCCTGTGTTAGACTTTTGGGGGTTTGCTTTCTTTGCCCTGCAGTCTCAAGAAGTGCTCTATTCGCACTGCTGGCAAAAAGCTGCTTCCAGTTAGCCTCAAAGTAGCAGGGCCAGCTTAGTTTGAGCAAAGTTGCTTCAGCCATACCTTGGAGGTGAGATGCTGTGCGAGTAGAGAGAGTCAGATCAATGCACAAAAGGGTCAGAAAGTCCTTGACGCTGTAACACTGATGGGAAGAACGGATTTGTAATTTGATAAAGGCCGAGTCATTGACATGGCATCTTTCCTGGGTTATATCACAGAGACAAATTAACTGACAGGAACCATCATGATGGGCCCGAGTGGGGCAAAGCTTCCCACAAAATCAATCATTAGCGACCACAGGCCAGGCCAGGTTTCTTTATCTCCCATTACATCCATAGGATAGCTGTGGTTTGCAGAGTGAGCCTGTCAGGTCTATGGTCAAGAAGCTTGCAGACTGGAAGCAGTTCCCAGGCAGAGGCAACAGTGGTATCAGCACTAATCATAAAGAATTACCTTTACCCTGGACTGTGCAATTCAGGGGCTATGCTGAATGCTGGAACTGGGGTTTTGCTGGGGGTGGGGTGGGCATAGGACAAACAAGTCCTCGTTTATTCATCTGCACCCTTCCCCAGCCTTTCCTCCATCCTCCAAAATAGGAGGAAAGTGTCTGCCCTCCCTTCTTCCCATTTCTCTCTGAGCACTGGATACCATCCCCCACTGGTCCCTCCCGATGACATCGGCCATGGATTGCTCTGGTCTGCCTTAGATTGTCCCTCTCTCCCTCCCCTGTTCCTGAGCTACTTCTCTGTCAAAGGACGGGGCTGGGCTAGAATAAACCTCAGGAGTGCATTCTGCTTCTCTATCTATGACCCTGATCCTACAACAGGCACATATACACACACCCCTTCCCTAAACTTACTAAGCCTTTCAAGTCACCATTTCATTTCTATCTTTCCATTCCTCACAGTATAGTCTGCATTCCCTGCCTCCACTTTCCAGAATCGGAGAGTTGGAAGGGAGTTCACCAACTGTCTAGTTCAATTCAGACATGGTTGAAAATCCATCTGACAAGTGATCATCCAGTCAGAGATAGCCCATTTCCTAATGCCCACTGAAGGGGTGAGGCTGGAAGGGGAAGCTGGAAGTCACACAGTACAGGTGTTTGAATGACAGCTTCAAGAGACAGGAATTAACCCACATGCATTCTGAATGGATTGCCCTCTCTCCTATGCATCAAGATCTGCTTCCCAGGTAAGGCCCAGCTTAACTAGGCCTTGAACTAGGCCTTGAACTAGGCTTGTTGACTGACTGCCTGAATTAAAGTCTAAGGTTATCAACTCCAAAAGTTTCTCAGCATTACACCTTCATTAACACTCCTTGAAAAAGTGATCTATACTACAGCCCCTCTTTCCTCCACCTAGTTCAGGTCCCTTCATCTAATGTCTAGGCTATTTCCGATAGCTTTCTAATTGGTCCCTCTGCCTCCAGGCTTTCTCCTCTCCAATCCATCCTTCTTTAATGTCAAAGTTATCTTTCTTCAGCATAGTTCTGACTATGCCACCCTCACCACCTGATAAACTCCAATTACTTCCTGGTATCACCTTTAAGAACAAATCTTAATACCTCTGTTTAGCATTTAATCCTCTTCCCAACTTTCCAATCTTCTTATATATTTCTGCCTTGTAGACATTCTATGGTCCAGCCACATGAGCCTCCTTCCCGTTGCTCACAGTCAATTCTCTACCCCCTGTCTCTGTGCCCTTGTTCACATTGGTGAAAGAGGGATAAGTGGAACAGAGTAGACATACAATACAAAGTAGCAAATGATTATAGTAACTTCGTGTTTGACAAATGTAAAGATTTAAGCTTTTGGGATAAGAATTCATTATTTGGTAAAAGTTGTTAGGAAAGCTGGAAAGCAGTCTCACAGAAATTGGGCACAGACTAATATCTTATAGCATTTACCAAGATAAGGTGAAAATGGATACATGACCTATTTATAAAGGGAGCTATCACAAGGAAATTAGAAGAATATGAAACTTATTACCTATCAGACTTATGGACAGGAGAACGATTTATGAATAAGCAGGAGATAGAAAGTATTATAAGGCATAAAATGGATAATTTTGATCATATTAAATTAAAAAGGGATTGTACAAATAAAACAAATGTAGCCAAGATTAGAAGGAAAGCAGAAAATTAGGGAAAATGTTATAGACAGTTTCTCAGATAGAGGTCTCATATTGCAAATATATAGAGAACTTTGTAGAATTTATAATATGAGACATTCCCCAATTGATGGTCAAAAGATATAAATAGGTAGTTTTGTGATGAAGAAATCATATATATGGTCATATGAAAAAAAAATGTTCTAAATCATTATTGCTTAGAAAAATGCAAATTAAAACAACTTTGAGATATCATCTCACACCTATATGATTGGCTAAAATGATAGAAAGGGAAAATGACAAACATTGGAAGGGATGTAGAAAAAATAGGACAATGATATACTGTTGGTGGAATTGTGAACTTACCCAATCATTCTGAATAGCAATCTGGAATTATACCCAAAGAATTATAAAACTGTGTATATCCTTTTACTCAGCAATACCACTATTAAGTCTGTTTCCTAAGGTGATTAGGAAAAAATAAAAGAACCTATGTGCTCTAAAATATTTATTAAAGCTCTCTTCATGGTGTTAAAGAACTGGAAATTGAGGGGGTGCCCATTAATTGGGAATGGTTAAACAAGTTGTGGCATATGATTGTGATGGAATACTACTGTGTTTTAAGAGATCATCGATGAGCTGGTTAATTTTAGAAAAAAAACATGGGAAGGCTTGTATGAAAAAATGAAAAGTGAAATGAGCAGAACCAGGAGAATGCTGTATATAGTAACAACAATATTGTTCAAAGAATAACTATGGGGGTGGCTAGGTGGCACAGAGAATAGAGCACCAGCCCTGGGTCAGGAGGACATGAGTTCAAATCCGGTCTCAGACACTTACACACACACAAAACTAGCAGTGTGACCTTGGGCAAGTCACTTAACCCCAATTGCCCTCCAAAAAGCAAAACAAACAAACAAACAAAAAACAACTGTGAACAACCAAGTTATTCTGAATATTTTAAATATTCAAATCAATTAGGAAAGACCTATGTAGAAAGATATTATATGCCTCCAGAAAAAGAATGGATACATAGAAGTATGCATAGTATAGTTTTACATATATTTATAAATCTGTGTCAAGTGGTGGTCATCTCTAGTGAGGGGTGGGAAGAGAGTGAAGACAGAGTTTAGAACTTAAAATGTAACAAAACATTAAGGAAAAAAGATTCAGCTCAAGTCCCACCTTCCAGGCCCTGCTAACAATACTCTTTTCTCTTTCTCTCTTTCTCTCTTTCTTTCTTTCTTTCTTTCTTTCTTTCTTTCTTTCTTTCTTTCTTTCTTTCTTTCTTTCTTTCTTTCTCTCTCTCTCTCTCTCT
>NW_027187307.1:3458792-3528259 GCF_028583685.1 Petaurus breviceps papuanus
CTCTCTCTCTCTCTCTCTCTCTCTCTCTCTCTCTCTCTCTCTCTCTGCATTTACAGAGTATATATTTTGTATACAGTTATATACTTGTATATAATCTTCCCCATTAGAACGTAAGCTCTTTGGGGTTGTAGAAAGACAGACACACTAATGTAAATTGTTAAAATCATTCTGAAAAGCAATTCAGAGTTACGCAAATAAAGTTACTAAAATAAATACCTTTACCCACCCAGAGAGATTCCACTAGGAGGTCAATGACAAAAAGAAAGGCTCCATATATTACAGAAGCACATTTTGTGATAGCAAAGATCTAGAAGCAAAGCAGATGCTCATCAATTAGGGAACAGCTAAACAAATTGTGGTACATGAGTATAATGGCATATCAATGTGCTGTAAGAAATGGCAAAGATGATGAATATTGAGGAGCATTGGCAGACTTGCACAAAGAGATGAAGAGTAGAGTTAGTGCAACCAGGAAAATGATCTACACGATGATCTGTACAGCGATGGAAATGGGAAGTATGGCAATAACAAAACACCCAAAAGTGAATACTTATGGAAATGTAATGACCAAGGTTGGCCATAAAGAAGAGATTGGAGAAGATGCTTCCCATTGTTTCTTTGCATAAGTGGGTGACTATAGGTAGGGGATACTGCATATAACATCAGATTTTTTTAATATGTTGCTTAGTTTTGTTGATTTTGGGGGTCTTTTCCTCCTTTTTTTCTTAATTTATTAGAAGGTATGGCTCTCTGAGAGGGTAAAATACAATGGAAAATATAAATGATATGAAAACAAAAGATAATGAGCAAACATTTATTTAAAAAAATAAACAGAATATAAGTTCCTTGAGGGCAGGGATTGTTTTCACTTTTTCTGTTTCTCCAGCACTTATCACCATGCCTGGCACATAGTAAAACCTTAATAAATGCTTGTTGATTGACTAATTAAAAGGAACTTATTTAAACAGTTATTTTGAATCAAGCCTTACTGTTCATATTTCTCAAAGAGTATATTATTCATCGCAGATTCTCACCTGCATACCTCTGGAGATGCTATTCCTCCCCCCTTGAATGTCCTTGATCTTCCCCTTTACCAACCTGAATTCTACCCATTCTTCAGAGCCAGTTTTTAAGTGGCAGATGAAAACCAGGCCTCATTTAGCAAACTAGCATTTAAATTACAAGCCTTATTATCCAGTGTGATACCCTATTCCCATTAACCATGTAATGGTGATTATAATACTCAGTGACTGGAAGCATTATTGCTTAGTTACCCTCCAGTCAGGGGTATGCAGAAAAGTCAAAGAGAAAAACCTTGAGCTTTCCCATTACACCAAATTTCATTTTCATTTCCTTGAAAATTTGGTAGATTAGCATTGTTTCTACCTCTCTGTCTCCTTCCTCAGTCCTGCTCAGTTCTAATATATTAAGTGAGAAGAACACTGGCCCCAGGTTCACATCTTGCCTCTGTTTCTTTTTATTACCTCTGGGACCTCAGGCCTTAGTCTCCTCACTGATAAAATGAAGGTGAAAGAGTTCAATTGGAATTTACAACCTAGTTTGCAATAAGATACCACATTACACACACACATACACTACATCACGCATGTACATATGCACATACACACACCCACACCACACACGCATCCATGCAGGTGAATCCATCTGATACTTGGGCAGCATTTCTCTGATGAGTGTTTTCTTCTGAGCTCCCCTCTAGCTCTAAATATGTAAGTCTGCCTTCCACCTCAATCACCTTGCTGAAATAGCTCTCTTAAAGTCACCATGAGCTTTTTTCCTTTTCTTTTATTTCTCTCAATTACATGTAAAAATTTTTTAGCATTCATTAAAAAAATTAATTTTGAGTTCCAATTTTCCTCCTTCCCTCCTCTCACCCCTCCATAAGAAGGCAAGCAGCTTGATGCATGTGCAGACATGCAAAACAATTTCCATATTAGCCATGTTGCAAAAGAGAACACAGATAAAAAAAAAGAAAGCAAAAAAGTATGCTTCAATTTGAATTCAGACTCCATCAGTTCTTTCTCTGGAATTGTCTTAGATCATTATATTGCTGTGAATAGCTAAGTCATTCATAGTTAATCATCAAGCAATATTGATGTTACTATGTACAACAATTTCTCACCCCTACTCATTTCACTTTGCGTCAGTTCATAAAAGTCTTTCTAGATTTTTCTGAAACCATCCTGCACATCAGTTCTTACAGCACAATAGTATTCTATCACAATCATAAACCATAACTTAATTGAGTCATTCCCCAATTAATGGGCATCCCCTCAATCTTCAATTTTTTTGTCACACAAAAAAAGCTGCTATAAATATTTTTGAACATATATTTTTTCTAATTCCATAGAATAATTTTTGGTAGGTTGACTGGTATGGTACCTTTGATCTTCAGGATGTCCAAACTGTTGTTTAATTGGGGATTTTTAATTTGTTTTTTTTAACTTTTCTTAATTGCATACTCAATTCATTGATCTGCTCTTTCTCTATTTTATTGACATAAGTGTTTAAAGATATGAATTTTTCCCTAAATATTGCTTTGGCTGCATCCTATAAATTTTGGTATGTTGTTTCGTTTTTGTCATTCTCTTTAAGGAAGTTATTTATTGTTTCTATGATTTGTCCTTTAACCCAGTCATTCTTTAGAATTAGATTCTAATCTATTTTCCATGATCCTTTATTGAATATAATACTATTGCATTAGGATCTGAAAAGGATGTATATACTATTTCTGCTTTTCTGTGTTTGGTTGTAAGGATTTTATGGCCTAATAAGTGGTCAGTATTTCTGTAGGTGCCATGTACACCTGAGAAAAAGGTATACTCATTTCTATTCCCATTCAGGTTCCTCCAGAGGATTATCATATCTAACTTTTCTAACATTCTACTTATCTCCTTAACTTCTTTCTTCTTTATTTTGTGGTTAGGTTTATCTAGTTCTGAGAAAGGAAAGTTGACATCCCCCACTAGTATAGTTTTGCTGTCTATTTCCTCCTCTAGCTCATTTAACTTTTCCTTTAAGAATTTGGATGCTATGCCATTTGGTGCATATATGTTTAGTATTGAAATTACTTCATTGTCTGTGGTACCTTTTAGCAAAATTTAGTTTCACTGCTTATCTATTTTAATTAGGTCTCTTTTTGCTTTTGCTTTGACTGAGATCATGGTTGCTAATCCTGCTTTTTTTTTCTTTTTGGAGGGCAATTGGGGTTAAGTGACTTGCCCAAGGTCACATAGCTAATTTTTGTGTTAAGTGTCTGAGGTCGGATTTGCACTCAGGTCCTCCTGACTCCAGGGCCGGTGCTATATTCACTGCACCACCTAGCTGCCCCTGCTTTTTTTTTTTCAAACTCAGATGAAGCATATGATTTTCTGTTTCAGACCATTATTTTTATTCTGTGTGTCTCTTTCAAATGTGTTTCTCGTAAACAACATATTGTTGGATTCTGGTTTTTAATCCATTCTGTTATCTGCTTCCATTTTATGGGTGAGTTCATGTCATTCACATTCACAGTTATGATCACTAACTGTGTATTTGCTTCTATCCTATTTTCCCCGGTTTCTTCTTCTCTCTTTCTTTTTAATCTGTACCTCTTCAAGCCTGTTTTGCTTCTGACCACTACCTCCCTTAATCCACTCTCCCTTCTATCAGTCCCCCAATCTTTCTCTTATCCCCTTCTCCTACTTCCCTGTATGTTAAAATATAGATTTCTATACCCACCTGAGTGTTTATGTTATTCCTTCTTTCAGCCAATTCTTATGAGAGTAAAATTCAAGCACTGCCCACCACCTCCAAGCCCCATATCACCCTCCACTGTAAAAACTATTCCTTCCATGCCTCTTGTATGTGAGATAATTTCCCCCTCTTCTTCCTCTCCCTTCCCCCTTCTCCCAGTGCATCCCTTTTTCTCACCTTTTAATTTTATTTTTTGAAATCATATCATCATGGTCAACTTATACCCATCCTCTCTGATTACATATGATAATGATAAAGTTCTTAGGAGTTACAAGTATCATCTTTCCATATAGGAATATAAATAGTTTAATCTTACTGAATACCTTATGATTTGACTTCCTGCTTACCTTTTTATTCTTTTCTTGAGTCTTGCATTTAAAAGTCAAATTTTCTATTCAGTTCTGGACTTTACATCAGGAATTCTTGGAAATTCTCTATTTCATTAAATATATCTCCCCCCCCCCCACTGCCCGCAAAGGATTATATATCTAGTTTTGTTGGGTAGGTTATTCTTGGTTGTAACAGTCTCTAGCTCCTTTGCCTTCCACAATGTCATATTCCAAGTCCTCCAATCCTTTAATCTGAAAGCTGCTAAATTTTGTGTGACCCTGACTGTGGCTCCACAATATGTGAATTGCTTCTTTCTGGGTACTTGCAATATTTTCTCTTTGGAATTTGGCTATAATTTGTCTATCGTTTTGGGATTTCTTTTAGGAAGTGATTGGTGGATTCTTTCAATTTCTATTTTAATCCCTGGTTCTAGCATATGAGGGCAGTTTTCTTTGATAATTTCTTGAAAGATAATGTCTAGGCTCTTTTTTGCTCATGATTTTCAAGTAGTCCAATGATCTATTCAGTAATAGTTAAATGATCCTTCTCTAGTTCATTTTACAGATGAGGAAACTGAGACAGAGTTAGTAACTTTCTCAGGGTCACATAGCTAATCTGAGACTGGATTTGAACTCAGGTCTTCCTTACTCCAGACTTGGAGCTCTATAGTTAAATGATCTCTCCTCAATCTATTTTCCAGGTCAGTTGTTTTTCAATTGAAATAGTTCAAGTTTTCTATTTTTTAATGCTTTTCACTTTGTTTTGTTGTTTCTTGATGTCTCATGGAGTAATTAGTTTCCATTTACCCAATTATAATTTGTAAGGAATTATTTTCCTCAGTGAGTCTTTGTACCTCTTTTTTTCCCATTTGGTCAAGTATGCTTTTTAAGGAGTTCTTTTTGCACCTCTTTTGCCATTACTGTTTTTTAAGGTGTTATTTTCTTCAGTATTTTTTGTGCCTCTTTTGCCAAGCTGACTCTTATCATAGTTTTTTTTTTTTTGCATCATTGCCATTTATTTTCCCAATTTTTTTCTCTACCTCTCTTATTTTATTTATTCTATATTATTTTTGCTTTTTGGAGGGCAATTGGGGTTAAGTAACTTGTCCAAAGTCACACAGCTAGTGTGTGTGTGTGTGTGTGTGTGTGTGTGTGTGTGTGTGTGTTAAGTGTCAGAGGCCGGATTTGAACTCAGGTCCTCCTGACTCCAGGGCTGGCGGTCTACTCACTGTCCCAACTTCATGTCTTTGTGCTGCTGTTTTCAGAGCTAGTACTGGTGGTCTGTACATTTTTTGTTCTTCCAAAGTGGTATAATTTAAGGAGAGGTATGGCCACTGTTTTCCTGGTCTGGCTCTGGTCTTCATCTAGGAAGAGACCTTGGTCCCTTGTGGCCACAAGTGCTAGCACTCCTCTTGGCCCTGAAACCGTGACCAGGTACCCTGTTCTCCTGCAGCCACAAGTTGCTAGTGTTCCTTTCTTCTTTGGAACTGAGACCAGGGCCCCTGCTACTTTGTGAGCACTCTTCTACACCATGGAACTGTGACTCAGGCCTTTGTTCCCCTACAGCCACAAGAACCCTGGAACTACCACGTGGAACCATATGTAGGCAATGCATCAGAGTCTTCCACCCACTGCCAGCAAAAGGTCTCCTGTAATCTCCCTTACTGTCTGTGGGATCTTTGGGCCCAACTACCATCCTGGTGTAATAGACCTTTCCTGATAACTTCCTGAATAATATGGGGATGGAAAATTGCTTTACCCCAACCTGTCGTTGGCTCTGCCACTCCAGAATTCAATAGGAAGTTTTGGGAGGGGAACTTGGGAGAGTTCAGGTGAGTGCCTGTCTCTACTCTGCCATCTTGGCTCAACTTCACTAGCCTTTTTGTAGACCAGATTGGTCATTTCATTCATGTAGAGAATTATACATGAGGAAACTCCTTCTATCAATGCAGGCTGCTACCTCCTCTACAAGTTATAATTTTATAGAGTGTCCTGGGGCACTGAGTAGTTACCTAACTTGCCCCAGGTCACACAACCATTATGTGTCAGAGGTGAGACTTGAACCCAGCTCTTTCGGCCTCTAAGGCCAGCTCTTCATCCACTTTATCATAGTGCCTCTAAACAGTCACATAATCAAACCTCAGATTTGGAAGAGAACTTAGAGGTCATATGTTTCAAGCCGTTCATTTTACAGATGAGGAAATCAAGAGCCAGAATGGGGTAGTGACTTTCCTATTGCCAGGGTCTCCTGACTGCTAGGCAAGCTCATGTAACTTTTGGTAAATGTCCTCATTAGAAGCAGATGGTACATCAAAGATAGCTTTCGAGTCTGCTAGGCTGTTTGATGCTGTTCAGTCGTTCCAGTTGTGTCCAACTCTTCCTGACCCATTTAGGGTTTTCTGGCCAAAGATACCAGAGTGGTTCACCATTTCCTTTTCTAGCTCATTTTGTAGATGAGGAAGTAGAGGCAAACATGGTTAAGTGACTTGCCCAGGGTCACAAGGTGGCAGATGTCTGAAGTTGGATTTGAACTCAGGTCTTCCTGACTCCAAGCCCAGTGCTCCTGGCTCTAATCCCAAATGCCTCCAACTCTATCCACTGTGCCACCTAGCTGCCTCTGGGAGGCTGTTAACTAAGTCCAATTATCAGTGGCTAAGAAAAATGTCCTCCCTCATTGGTCTTAAGAAAGTAAACTTGGACTTGAGACTTCTGGAATTATAATGTTAGATAGTTACAGGACTAGAAAGGTCAAGGTGAAGCAAAACATGCAGCTTTGGAAATTGTTCACTCACAGCAGGGAGCTGAAATTGTGAATCTGCTGGGGGAAAGCTCATGGGGCCAGGGACTGGGAGTCACTTTTGTTTAAATGGCAACAGGAAGAAGAAGGTGGTCTCGAAAGGAAACCATGCAGCTGAGCACTTACTTGTTCTCTGATTGTCTGAGACAAGTGACTCTTGTCTTCTAAACAAGAGTTGGGTCTTAAGTCCAGGGACCATGGCAACCACATGTGCCCAGGAAGAGAGCCAGCCATCAATCAATGAGGGTTGGCTGAATGAAGCCCTTGGTGCCCCAATATCTTACAGGTGTCTAGCCAGCTGAGCTAGGAAATAATGGTGGAATATTCTTGAGTAAATTATAATAAAAGAACCCAAGGCTAGGTCCCACTAAATGCACTGGAAATGCAGAAGGCCAGGTATTAGAGCAGAGGATGCCAGGGTGTAATTGGAGTTTATTTAAGTTAGCGAGCGACTGAGGAATGGGACCCAGAGGGAAGAGGCAAACTCAACACTGGTTCCAGGAAGGAGCAAGGCAGCAACAGACTATTAAAATCCCAGCAAGCCAGGGCCAGAGGGCTACCAGTGGAGGAGGAGCAGAAAACAAACAGGCAGACAGATTGTCTGAAGAAGCTACCAAGTCCTGCTGTCTCCCCATGGTTTGACTCTGACAAACAGGCCACTGAGTCAGTTGTGGTATTTGAGCTAACAGCGACTACTCAAGGCTATTCCTCAATGTTCCCTGAATAATCTAAATTCTGCCTCATCTTACTCCATTGTGCAGTAACACCTTCTGGCTGGTGACTTTGCCGCTTCCCCCGGGATACCCTACCTGGGCTCCCTTTCGTCTTAGACAAACATAAATGACACATGAGCCCCTGCCATGACCTTGGCATCCTCTGCTCTGCTAGCTGGCCTTCTGGACCTCCAAAGCTCTTCTGTTGAAGCTCCTCCCCCAACCCTCTCCACCCCCAGAGTAGTCGGATTTTGGCTCATGTTATAAGGCTGTGGCTGGGGACCTGTATCAGCCTGGCATCTTAAGCTAGCTGTGTAGATGTGTCATGGTAACAGCATCACCATGCACATCCAAGAGTCTCACTACCTCCATTGTCACATGTCTCCCATCTGTCCCTTGTCTCCAATCACATAGCTGCCATACTAGTTCAGGTCTTCACCTCTCAACCTGGACTATAGCAACATCTTTTTAACTGGTCTCTAATCTATCATCCACTCAGCTATCAGAGGGATTTTCCTAAAAAAGGTCTAAGGATATCACTCTCTTGCTCAAGAAATACCAGTGGCTCTCTATTGCCTCCAGTATCAAATGAGAATCCCTCCATTTGGCATCTGAAACACTGACGATCGACTTTTTGGGGAGTATTATGCATCATTCCCTTTCATCCACTCTGTATTCTAGTTATGCTGGTCGGCTTGCTCCTCTGTATTCCTTCTTCACCTTCTCCCCGGAGCCCATCTCCCCTCTGTCTCTGAGAACTGCTAGCTTTCTTTGAGGCTCAGACGCCACATCAGATCCTCCCTGCCCAGCCTCTTGCTGGTCCCTCCTCTAGAAATTACTTTGCATATGGGCTCTTCATTTATCTGAACACATGTTGCTTTTCCTGAACAGAGAGTAAGCTGTGGAAGGACTGGAACTGCTTATTTTGGTATTTACATCCCCAGCATTTAGCAGTCTCTGGCACATTGGAGGCATTTAATAAGTGCTGCCTAGGCAGCTAGGTTGCACAGTAGATAGAGCTCAGGACCCAGAATTGGACAGACCAGAGTATGAATTTGGCCTTACTTACCAGCTGTACTTCTGGGCAAGGCACTTAACCTCAGTTTCCTCATCTGTTAAATGGATATAATAATGGTACCTACCTCCCAAAGTTGTTGTGAGGATCAAATGAGATAATACTTGAAAATTGCTTTGCAAACCTTAAAGCGATATGCAAATGCTAGTTATTATCATTGTTGAAAGAATGAATGACTCTCTATAGTAACTTGAAAGAGTTAACCTGCACTCCCCAAATCTGCTCCTTTCTACTTGGGCATAGGCCCCTGTGGAGAATCAAGCTCCATAAGACCCTGTTAGCCTCTTCACAGACATGACACCCTTTTTTATTCCCTCCTCCCTTACAAAGCGCACTGCCACAATGGCCCTTTGTTTCCCCAACATGTTAGTCCTGGTTTCATATTAATAGTTTGAAATCGAAAGTCTTGATACCATCCACAAGTGGCACGAGGATGCTGGAAACATCTCCACAGCCATAAATCGAACTTCCCTCTCTGGGTCAGCAGGCATTCAGCGGCTGAGCTATCTGTCATTGGGAAGTAAGGCCGATCCATCGTGAGAGCTTTCTGGGCCCTTCTGGATTTCTGAGTGCACAGCACAGCAATTTTCAGGCACTCTGCTTGGTTCTGATGGCCAAAGTAATGAATGGTGATGTGTCGTTTGTTATCGTTTAGGCTAATCTAGGTCAGCACTTCAGTTCCCCACTTTTCTTATTAGCAGATTTCCATTGGGTTGGCAGTGAGTGAAACAGGTCTGGGCAGGCCCTTCAAATCCATTTGCTTCATGGTAGCCCACAGAATTAAAAAAAAGGACTTATAAGTCAGAAAAAAGCACCTCCTGTTTGCCACCCCCCAGGGTAGTTCATCTAATGTGAGCTGGTGCTCCTCCTCTCCTTGACGAGAGGTCATCCTATGTGACCACTGCACAATTCCTCATCACTTTCACAGAAAAAGAGATTAAGTTCTAGCCAGTCCATTACTGGCAAGGCCTATTCTTCCCTTTCCAGCAAAAGTCAAATAAATGGAGAGTGAAGAGAGGACTTCCAAGTTGTCGTTTAAGGGCTTCATCAGGAAGATTCCCAACAAACTCCATAAATCGAGTGGGCCAGGAGCCTTTGTTCAGAGTTCCGATTGTTCATACCACTACCTCCAGGGTAGGGGGGTTCCCACTGGAACCTGGTCAAGATAAAAACCAGGTCCTGATTGGATCCCAATGACTAGTTCTGTTACCAGGATGGATTCGTTTGCCTGGAACCAATACTTGGCACTTCTGAGGACGACTTGGTCAGCTCAGATTGTTGTAGGAAGTCACACCTTTGTCTTGACCTAAAATAATGGGCTGGAAGACTAGCTCAGTCCCCTTTTTGGTTTCCATTTTGTCTTGCTTCTGGTTCTATCATCCTCTATGTGAAATTTAAAGTGAATCACAATATGGCTCCAGCCTACTTTCCTTAGCATTATTATCCATTATTTCCCTTCACACACAAACTGACTTCATTGCTATTCCTCATACACAACACTCCATCTCTCATCTCTACCTTTGCATAGGCAGTGTCCCTTGCCAAGAATGCCCTCCCTCCTCACTTCCTGACACAATTACCCTCTATTTACTCTGCATAGATTTTGTATTCACTTATATGCATGTGTATTGTTTCCCTCAGATGATGTATGCATCCAGAGATCAGGGACTATTTGATGTTTATCTCTGTATTCCCAGCTCCCAGCACAGAGTCTGACACTTAGCAGGCACCTGGTAATTCTCTCCTCTTTTTTTCAAGTCCTTAAGGAAGAGGTCTTTCTCCTGGACAAGGCCAAGGCCTCTCTCCATGTACCTTTGATCCTACCCCTCCTTATCTTCTCTAGTAGATTGTCTCCTTTATTACTCCCTTTTTCTAATCTTTAACCTCTCCCCACCTACTATCCTTAAAACCCCCTCACTATGCCCTACAATTCACTCAAACCCTTGCCTTTCTTTCTCAACGTCTTGCAAAAGATGTTCCCACTTCTTCTCTCACTTATTGTTCAGCCCTCTGCAATCTCACTTCCTACCACATCATTCAAATGAAACTACTCTCTTCAAAGTTACTAGTGATTTCTTCTTAATTGCCAAGTCTAATGGCCTTTCCCCAATACATATACTTTTTGGCCTCTCTCTGGCACTGGCCACTGTTGTCTACCTCCTCCTCCTGGAAACTCTCTCCTCTCTGGGTTTCCGTCACACTGTTCTCTACTGGTTCTCCTGTCTATCTGGCCACTCTCTCAGTCTCCTTCCTTAGGTCATAGTCAACATCAAATCCCCTCCCAGTGGGTGAACACCAATGCTCTGTCCTGGGTTCTCCTTTTTTCCCCTCTACACTCTCATTAGCTTCCCCAGCTTCAGTGATCATCCCTATTGGCAGATGATTCCCAGATCTATTGATCCAGTCTAAGTCTCTCTCCAGAGCACCATCATCTCACCACCAACTGCCTTTTGGACACCTTAGATGAGATGTTCCATCAGTATCGCAACATGTCCTGACCAAACCCTCTCCTCTTCTGACCTTTCCTATTGCTGTCCATCATACTCTCAGTCATCCAAGGTAACGGCCTTGCCACAATTCTCAACTCCTCAATTACACTCACCCCACATATCCAATTGTCAAGGTTGGTTATTTCTACATTCACAGCCAGTCTCAGAGATGGCCCCTTCTCTTCACTCATACAGATACTACCCTGGGACAAGCCCTCGTCACCTCTCACCTGCACTTCTGCAGTAGCCTTCTGATTAGTCTCCCTGCTTCATGTACCTCCCCCCTCCAGTCCATTCTCCACTTAGCCAGCAGAATGATTTTCCTAAAGTTCAGGTCCCACCATGTCACTCCTCTGCTCAGTAAACTCCAATGGCTCTCTATAACCCACATGATTGATATATGATCCTTTGTGGTATCCAAAGCCCTTCACAATCTGGCCCCTTGCCATCTTTCCAGTCTTCTCCACCCACATTCTTTGATCTAATGATATTATAGCTCCTCACACATGATAGTCCTTCTTTCAACTCCATGCCCTTGCATTGGCTGTTACCCATGCTTGGAATGCTTTCCCTCCTCTTCTCCACCTGCTGGCTTCCTTGGCTTCCTTCTAGTCACAGCTAAAGTCAAACATTCTGCTGAAGCCCCCTGCCCTGTACTTTTCTTCTCAGATCACCAGCCATTTCCGTGGCACATATCTTTCATGTACAATTTTTTTGCTCAGACCCCCCCCCCACACCATTAAGTTCCTTGAGGGCAAGGACTACGCTCTTATCTTTCTTTGTATTGCTAGTTCTTAGCACAGTGCCTGGCTTGGAGGTAGGTTTTTAAAAAGTGGAAGATGACTGATGAAGCATCAGCTGCCAGGGCACAGGACTATGGACGCTCAGTAAGAAACCCATTGGGGCAGCTTGGCCAAACTGTGCTTGAAGCAAACTTCTGAGCTTCGAGAGTCAAGCAAAGACAAAGTGGGAAGCTTAGCAGACAGACTTTGCCTGGATTGTGGTTCAGATGGAGGGTGCACCAAGAGAAGCTTCTGCATGGCGACAGACACTAGGAAGTGGTAGGCATTGACCTGCAACATAACGAGTGGCCATGGTAAACCTTTCTTCAATCTCCTCAACTCCAGTGATTTTCTGCACTTTCACTTCAGCTAAACACTGACAGAGCCACACAGCAGAGCTCCTTTTACCCTTTATGAAATGTATTTTCCTGGTATACCTCTCCCACTTCGTACTTGTAGCTATACCCAGGCTAATCACATGGTTGGCCACTCTATATGCCTAGGTCTTATTTGGGCTCTAGCACATAGTGTATGGACCCGTAGGTAGCACAGTGGATAGTGATCATCTATCACAGACTGGAGTCAGGAAGACTCATCTTCCTGAGTTGAAAGCAGGCCTTAGACACTTACTAGCTGTGTGATCCTGGGCAAGTCACTTAACCCCGTTTGCCTTAATTTCCTCATCCGTAAAATGACCTGGAAAAAAATGGCAAACCACTCCAGTATCTTTGCCAGGAAAACCCCAAACGGGGTCATGAAGAGTTGGGCATGACTGAAAAATGACTGCACATGGTATATGTGAGGAGTCTACTCATGCCAATTTGTGAATTGTTTTCTGGGATTTAGGACTTTGTTCCTTCATGAGCATGGACAAAGAAGGAGTAACTGGAATTCTGAACCTTCCTGATGACTTGCAAGTCTCCATTTCTTGGAGGAAAGACTGAATGTCTCATTATGTTTCCTCAGGCTTCTCCCTGATTCTTTTACTTCTGTCCACTGGTTCATTCCTAGTAGACCTACTTCTATAGCTGTAATAAAGAGGGAGAAGTTGGAGCTTTGTTCTAGGTCCCTACTTCATCTTCCTAGGGTCACCTGATCCCCTATCCATTCTACCTCTGGGAACACCAGCAATCCTCAATACCCTCATCCACTGATACTTCTCTTCCCCTGCTCAGCTCTCACTTTGGCAGTAAAAGTGTATTTCTTCCTCTCACAGATTGAAGAGGGTAGAAATTTCAGTGCATCCCAGGCTACTCTCTTATGGTTTCCCCCACCAAGCTACATCCCATGTAAGCCTTCAAAGGCAGGCTTTGTCCCAGATCAACTCTGACTACTCCTCCTGAGAGGCAGTCACTAAACAGTTAGATCAAAAGTGGGTCAAGAGTGGAGCTAACCTTTCCCAGGCCTTTTCTGCCATGGTGAAGGGATGGAGTTACCTCCAAGAAACACTTAACATCCATTTTCCCATTGTTTGGAAAGGCTCAGGGTTGCATCCAGACCTCAGAAAATACATACCCAAGGTCTACACAAGACCTTCAGGAGTCACAAACTATGACATCCTTTCTTCCTTTGGGATCTGAATTTCTTTAAACTCTTTTCCTTAAGTTACACACTGTGAATTGATTCCTCCCCTACCCTCTGTTTCCAGAACAGGTTTTAACCTAATCCAGCTCCTCCTTTTGGGGCATGAGAAGTATGTCTTGTCTTTTCTTTTTTTTCCTACCCAAGGAGGAAACTCAATTAATGAGGAGAGAAGGGTGCCTGCCATTCTGTTCACATTTGTTTTTACGTCATCCCGCTAGAGACGGATATTAGTATTTTCATCCTCGGTAATGAATCCGTTTTCATTCCCATCACCAAAAACAATTTCATTATCTAATAAGCCACATGATTTTCACTTCGGGTCTGCACTAATTGATTTTTTCCCTATTTATATCTTCAGTGGCTGCGAGAGCTTTTCCCTAGATAAGGGAGACTTCATTTTCAAGTCTTCATTATATTCCAAATTCCATTTGGGCTGCAAGGGCCTCAGTTACAGCTGAGAGTCTCTCTGCCTGGCCTTCCTCCCTTTAATTAATGATGCATTTCCATCTTTAGGCATAAAATGTTTGGTCACCAGGGGGATGAAAAAGGAAATTGAGTCTTAAATGAGTAGTTTTATTTCTGTTTTTTCTGAGGCCTGCTCCAGGTGGGCACAGACATTTACCTCAGAGAGCCTTTGGAACCAGCTCTAAGTTGATCATTTGGATGTAAGGGTACTCATTCGTTAGGTCTCCAGTTGGAACAGGTCTTAGAGGTCATATGACCAAATTTCTGCAATTTACAGTTGAGGAAGTTAAGACCAAGAAGGGTTGAAGGTTTGCTCAAAGTAATGGAACCAGTGAGAAGTGTAGCCGAGATTTGAACCGTGGTCCTCAGAGGCCAGATTTTGTACTGCCTCTGAGGTTTCTTTGGGGGCTAGATCTGTACTTTCATTCACATAGGGAACCCCTGGTGAGGAAAACTCCCTCTACTAGTGTCAGTCAGCACCTGCTCTACCTGAGATAGTGGCCCATGTGTGGCAGTCATGAATGAGGGTGATAGGGTCCTAAGCCGGGCTTCCAGAGTTAAACTTTCAAAGATTAAACTTCCAGAGCATGGTTTCTGGTCTGAGCACTAAAGTTAGAGGCCCAAGAAGCAGGGACTGATGGACTTCAGTTGTTTGTTGTCGTTCAATCATTTTTCACTCCTGTCCAACTCTTCGTGACCCCATTTACATTTTCTTGGCAAAGATACTGGAGCAGTTTGCCATTTCCTTCTCTGGTTCATTCTACAGATGAAGAAACTGAGGCAAACAGGGTGAAGTGACTTGCCCAGGGTCACACAACTAGGAAGTGTCTGAGGCCAGATTTGAACTCAGGAAGATGAGTCTTCCTGACTCCAGGCACTGTGCTCTATCCACTGCAGTGCCACCTAGCTTACCAGGAAGGACTTTAGAGGGTTATGCAGTCCAAACCCCTCTTTTTCCTGAAGGTTAAGTGGTTTGTTCCAGGTCACCCAGGTAAAAAATTCACATTGTAGCCATGCCATTTACCAACTAGGTAACCTTCAGGAAGAAACACCCTCTCTGTGTCTCAGCTTCCACCTCTGAAAGTAAGGGTGTGACTTCATGGTTTTTAGGGTCCCTTCCAGCTCTAAGTCTCAGATGCTCTGAGTTGAAGAGCCAGACTTTGAGGCTCCCTCCTTGTTCATCTTCAATTATGGATGACAATCACTCATCTGTTTCACCTGAAGAATTCTTCTTTTTATGCCCTTCCTTGCCGCAGGCAAGGGGTGAATGGTGCAACTTGACATGGAGGTAATACTTGTTCACCCCAGCATGGTGCAATGGTTTTAATCACTCTCTTTCTGGAATGATGGGTTTGGCAAAGTGTTGAACTTTCCTTACATTGACAAATGATTATAATTCATACTTATAACTGAACTTGCTATGAGCTCTGCTCCTTGCCTGTGGTCGTTAGCCCAGGAAGTTTTTAGTATAACATCTACCGTAGACCTATAAATGTGGGAAGTGGGGTATGAGGGAAGAGGAGAGGGAGTAAGGAAATCTCTTGCAGATAGTTGTGAAATCTCAGCAGCCCTCTGTAACTGGCTTTGTTACTGAACTGAAATCTGCTGGAGGTCTCAGTGTCCTACAGTGGGACAGCATTGGCCAGAAACAAATGAAGAGGAGACACCATGCAGTTTACTGAAGGAAAGTTCTCACTCCATTGTTCTGGTGGGTGATGGGACCCAGGCCACTGGGGTCCTGGGGAAAGAGGTGCCTTCCTAATGTCTCCTTTCCCCAAAAAGTCTGTCTGTCTCTCTCCCCTTTTCCCTTTACTCTGGTTCTCTACCTCCTTACAAAAAAAAAAAAACATGCCCCCTCTGTATGTGCATACCTCTCTCTTCTTCAGCCTATACCTCTGTCTTTCACCTTAATTGGTCTAGATTTGAATACGTCACTCCCAGCCTAATTAGGACAGAATAGAGTGGGACCATCACCTCTCTCCTGTGCAGTATAATTGTCTTGATACAGACCGGGATAGTGTTACCTTTTGAGGTTGACACATTAGAAATTAACTCATATAGAGTTTTCAGTTCACTAAGGCTACCAGATCTTCTTTCCCAGCTTTTGTCTAGCCAAAGCTCCTTCTCCTTTCCCCCAGTGTTACACTTTTGTAGTTGATTTTTTAGAACCCAAGAGTGGAACTTTACATTTATCCCAATACAATTTCATTTTCTGCCTGGCCCATCATTCTGGCATGTCAATATCTTTTTAGAGCCTGATGTTTGGTGCATTAGGGATCCCTCCTAGCTTCAAAGGACCCACACATGATAAATGTGCTTCCTTTGTGCCTTCATCAAAATCACAGATTAAAAATGTTGATCTTTGAACAGATTCTTAAGTAGACGGTTTTTTGCGACCATTTGACAGAAAGTGATTGTTAGGAGCTGTGCTTGTTCAATGAGCCTAGCTTATCTCTAAGGTCCTTTCCAGCTGAGGAAAGAAGACATTGCATTTAAAGGTGGGTTTGCCTCTGACTGCCTAGGAATAATAATAATAAATAATAATAATAATAATAATAATAATAATATCTTAACTTGCATAGAACTTTAGAGGTTATATTGTGGTTTCACTACACGATCTGATTTGATCCTCACATTATAAGTGTAATGCCTCATCTTCTCTCTTATACTATCAATTCCCTGGAGTCAAGGGATAGATCTTTATCATCCCTGAATTCCCCCATTTGTGCCTAGCAGAGGGCTATGTACTGGAGAAATGTTTGGTGACTGAATCGAGGACAGATTCCTTGTTCTTTCCTCAGGTTCAACATGAAATTGAAGGCATTATTACCAGATGTCAGGCAAGTCATACAAGGCCCTCCAAGTAGCTATCTTCTTCATAAGGCTTTCTTTTATTTCACCTCTGATTAGTTGGAAGCATTGCAGCCTAATTCCCAACAAAGGACATTCTGTTAAATTGGTTAAAAATTAGCAACTGCCGGAGATGTCAAGCTGGGTATAATAATGAGATGAGTTATAAATAATTTAATGAATTCATGTATCCTTTTAACACATATAATTTAGACTGGGCTAAAAATGACTTCCATGAAAATGGACCGTGATAAAATATTCCAGAGCACACGACAGTTAATGGCTTGGTCAAAGCTGTAGTCATGAAAAAGCCATTGCAGTAAATCTACATTTTAGAACAGAATTGGCCCTTCTTGATTGGTCTCATGGTTTTCCTGGGCTAAATGCTCAATATTCTCCTGGCCCTTTAAGAATCCTCATCTTAGATGTTACTTAAGTTAGTATTTATCTTCTATTTGGTTCTGAAGCTCTGACAGTCTTGCAGACCAGACCTGGCCATAGCACCGACTGAAACTCCCAGACCAACTCTGGGATGTCCAAGGGGCTTAAATTAAGCTCCTCTGTTCCCTAATGAGATCTCCCTTGTGAGACGATGCAGGCTTTTTTCTTCCCTCTTTTGGGGAGTCTGTGACTCACCAGCTTTTTTTCATTCCCATGGGGATCAAGTACCAAGGATGAGGACATGCCCTTTGGCCAGGTAACTGAGGCTTCTGGCTGCCCTACCTGCCCAGTCGGGGAAGCCTGCATTGGGACAGATTTGTCTATTTTATTTTTATTTTAAATTTTATTGATAATTTTGTTGTAAGAGGCAGCTAGGGGGAGCCACAGTGGATAAAGAGCTGGACCTGGAGTCAGAAAGACCTGGCTTCCAATCTGGCCTTAGATATTTCCTAGTTGGATGATGCTGGGCAAGCCGCTTAGCCCCTCACCTATAAAATGGGGACAATAACTACATCTGCTTCATAGAATTCTTGAAAGTATCAGATAACATATGGAAAGTGCCATGCAAATGCTAGCCATTAGGAGTGTTTTGACATGACTGGCATTTGCCAGAAAATTCTAACCCTGCCTCTTAAGGAATAATCCATATGCTGGGAACCTTCTTTGTTTTCTCTTGACATCATGAAGAGACCAGTGGTGCACATGGGTTCTCCAAGGGTCTTCCCTCCCTCTTGTCACATGACTAGCCCATGTTCCATTTCTCTGATGGCAGCATTTATTCAAGTTCTTCTTCACCATTTTCTGTTTGTTCTGGGCTACAGCCTACTCATACCCATCATGCACCTCTTTAATGATGGGTCTTAATACAATAAAGAATGTTTGATAGTGATCCAGACACACTGTACTTTCTGTCTCTGTCTCCAGCTGAAACCATCTTGTTCTTCCATTTTCTAGGAAAACATTTATTTTACCTTCCCAGTTGGCACCATCAATGATGCCATCAAGTACAAACAACAACATAATGTGCTTCCAGATCGAGACATATTTCTTCATAAAAACAAGCTACTGGGCTAGAGCTGCAGCCATTGATCATCTGATACTGCAGTGTGCCAAGGTCAGCTCCTCTCTACCCAGGTGTGCTCTGCTCCTCTCTCTGAGCAAAGCATTACTCATTTGTCAGCTTGGCAGTGAAGGCCTTCCACAATCGGGTTCAGACAAGCTAGACTAGTATCTGTCCTCTGATCCTTGTCAACTATCCATTTCCTGCCTCTGTGTATTTGTCTGGGCCATCCCCAGTGGCTCATAGGATCACAAAATGAGAGCTGAAAGGACTTAACATAGAAGTCATGTGGCCCAAACCAGTCACTTTGCAAGTGAAAAAAATGACCCTAGCATGCCTATGTAACCTACCACTCTCCAAACCAAAGGCTATGTCCAAGAGGACTAAGCCTTCTAGTGCTATGCTCCCTGGGACTGCACTCGCCACAAATACACATGCACACACACAGACATGTTGTCTGAAACAGGATTTGACCTCAAGTCTTCTTGACTCCAAGACCAGAGATCTATCAACTATGCCACCTAGGAGCCTCTAGGCAGCAAAGTCATTCAGCATGAATGACTCAAAAAGCAAACATTAATTACCTAGTGTGTGCTAGGCACTGAGGGACATACATGCTTTAGATAAGGTGCAGTCCCTGCCTTTGTAGTGTTAGCAGTATAGTTGGGGGTGGGGATTGGCAGATAAGATACCAATCCAAAGAGTTAAAAGGCATTACTATTAAATGTGTATATTAGAAAGTTAGTACCAGAGATCCAGAAAGATGGCAGGGTAGAAACAGGACTTCTTTGCAGCTCCGGCTCCCACTTCCCCAAATTCATGTAAAAAATTACTCTAAACAAACTTTGGAGCTACAGAATTCACAAAATGATACATAGAAGCTAACCTCCTGCTGAGGACAGCAAGGCAGGCTGGCAGAAAGCGGTTAGCACAGTGCTCTGGGAGCTGACCCCAGCCTAGCTCAAGCCAGAGGTCTTAGCACCAGGGCAGCCTGACCAGCCACTGGCTGGAGGGAGTTCAGATCACCAGCAGCTCATCACAACCAGAATTATCAACCCATAGATGCCAAGGACAAAGTGAGAGGTCAGTGCAGTGTGGAACTTGGGACCTGGGAATTCAGAGTGTGATCCGGCATTTGCCCCCGGGGCGAGAAGCAGCTGAGGCGCCTGGCTATGCAGCTGCCACCACATGGCAGCTTCAGTTCCTGGTCTGCATATTGTAGGGGGACCAAGCAACCAGTCTGAGGGGTAATTGCTCTTGCTTTAACCTGCTTGGATCTGGATTGCAGTCTATGGTGGAGGTCCTGGGGTGTGCAACCAGCTTGCCAGAGTGTGTGGAGGTTTCAGAGAGGGCACCCAACTAATACCTTCGGCAGCTGAGAAACCCCAGTGTTTGGGACGAAGCTCCCCTGTCTGGTGGCAGAGTTCTACTGTGGAAAAAAAGCCCCAAAGTCAAGTAATTGAGTGGCAACATGAGCAGGCAAAGGAAGCAAAACACACAGAGCAACCCAACTTTACGTTCCTACTTTGGGGGACAAAAAGGATCTAAGAATGGAATAGGAGGAAGACAGCGAAGTCAGAACTCCTGCACCAAAAGCTTCCAAGAAAAATATGAGCTGGTTACAGGCCATAGGGGAGCTTAAAAAGGATATTGAAAATCAAATAAGAGAAGTATAGAAAAAATTGGGAAGAGAAATGAGAACAATGCAAGAAAATTATGAAATGAGAGTCAACAACTTAACTGAAGAAAATAACACCTTAAAAATAGACTAACTTAGATGGCAAAAGAGGCTCAAAAAGGCAATGAGGAGAAGAATGCCGCAAAAAGACAGATTTTCCATATGGAAAAAGAATCTCAAAAGCTCACTGAAGAGAATCATTCCTTCAGAATTAGATTGGAGCAAATGGAAGCTAGTGACTTTATGAGAAATTAAGATACTATTAAACAGATATAAAAAAATGAAAAAATAGAAGGCAATGTGAAATATCTCATGGGAAAAAACGACTGACCTGGAAAATAGATCCAGGAGAGATCATTTAAAAATTATTGGACTACCTGAAAGCCACGATAAAAAAAAGAACCTAGAAATCATCCTTCAAGAAATTCTCAAGGACAATTGCCTGGATGTTTTAGACCCAGAGGGCAAAATAGAGGTTGAAAGAGTCCACCAATCACCTCCTGAAAAAGATCCCAAAAAGAAAACTCCTAGGAATATCATAGCCAGGTTCCGGAGTTCCCAGATCTAGGAGAAAATATTACCAGCAGCCAGGAAGAAACAATTTTAATATTGTGAAAACACAATCAGGATAAGTCAGGACCTGGCAGCTTCTATATTGAGGGATTGAAGGGCTTGGAATATGATATTCTGGTGGTCAAAGGAGCTGGGATTAAAACCAAGAATCACCTACCCAGCAAAACTGAGTATCATGTTCCAGGGGAGAATGTGGTCATTCAGTGCAATAGAAGACTTTCAAGCATTCTTGATGAAAAAACCAAAGTTGAAGAGAAAATCAGACATTCAGATACAAGAAGCAAGAGAAGCATGAGAAGGTAAACAGGGAGAAGAAATCATAAGGAACTTATCAAAGTTGAACTACTTATATTCCTAAATGGAAAAATGATAATTGTAACTTATGAAACTTTTTAAATATGAAAATAGTTGAAAGCAATAGAAATGTATATATCTGTGCATGTATGAATATATGTATGTATATGTGTGTATATATACATACACGTATGTCTATATAGGAGGGTATATGGGAGTATGAATACACATGTGAGTGTGTGTATATATGTCTACAGGTATGTATAGACAGAGGGCACAGGACTGATTGAATAGGAAGGGATGATACTGAAAAGGTGAAATTAAGAAGTGAGAGAGGAATATAATGAGAGGAGATGGAGAGACACAGAATATGATAAATTATTTCATATAGAAGAGGCAAGGCAAAATGGTTATAATGGAGGGGAAGAACAGGAAGGCAAAAGGGAATGAGTCAACCTTATTCTCATTGAATTTGGCTTAGGGAAGGAATGACATACACACTTAATAGGGTATTTCACCCTGCAGGAGAGTAGAGGGGAAGGGGAAGAGAGGGGAGATAATGGAAGGGAGGACAGGCTGGGTGGGGAGGGAGGTTGCAAGCACCCACTTTTGAAAAGGGGAAGGATCAAAGTAGAGAATAGAATAAGTGGGGGGGTGGGATAGGATAGAGGGAAATATAGTCAGTCTTCCACAATATATCTACTACGGAAATGTTTTGCGTAGCTACTCATGTAAAACCTATGTTGAATTGCTTATCTTCCCAGTGAAGATGGGTGACAAGGGAGGAAGGGAAAGAACCTGGAATCCAAAATTTTTAAATCAAATGTTTAAAATATATATATATATATATATATATATATATATATATATACATATTATTATTAATATTTCACATGTAACTGGGAAATGAGATATACAGGCACTGGGGCATAGAGATCCACCGTGCCCTATTGGAAAATCAAAGGGAAAATGGAAGATATGGGAGAGAGAATTTTGGGGGAGGTGATATTCAGTGGGAACGCTGTTTTGGGGTGGTGGGTAGGGAAAATTGGGGAGAAATTTTGTAACTCAAAATGATGTGTAAATGAATGATGTAAACTAAAAAAAAAGAGAAAAAAAGTTAGTACCTAAGTAGTTATATGTGGTCTGAGGGGGAATGCCATTCTCACTAGGGGACTGGGGGAGGAAGTAACATTTCAACTAGGCTTTAAAGGATGGCAAGGGATTCTGCTCTTGGCCTAAGCACCAATCTGAGCCAAGGGACAGAAGCAGGAGAGCACAGGGACCCGGGGTGCTACAGGTCTTTGTAACCCCTGGGACTGACCAAGGGGCAGGCCCAGAGAAAATACCCAAGGGAGATTCTTTAGATGAAGGCAGGGTGTGCAGGCTGGCAGAAGCCAAAGGTACAGGGGAGGGGTTATCCAAAGCCAAGACTCCTGATGGGGGAGGGAGAAGGGTTCAGATCACTCGTGTAGGTCTTGAAGGACATCAAGTGTGACAACTACCTTCTTTTCCAAATGCTCATATTGGACTTTTACTCTGCAACTAGACACTCTCTGGCGATTGGGGGACTTCTTTTATCTTTGAAAGTTTTATTTTTAAAGCTGTATCACTGCCTTTTGTTTTTATATCCCATTCAGTTCACGCCTTCAGTCAGCCCCCTCTCCTACCCAAGAATCCCCCCTAAAAACCACCTAAAAACAAACTGGTGCAGGGACCAAGACTTGACAGTACACATTCCTGACCATAGTGGCGCACTTCTACCAATAAGAGGGAGGAACACTTCCTCATCTCTTCTCTGGGGTTAAGACTGAGTGCTGTAATTGCACTGAATTTGGCTTTGTTTGGAGCGATCCTCCCATTTTGATAATTGTAGTCATTATGCCCATTGCCCTCCCATTTCTGCTTCCTTTGACCTCTATCAATTTATATAAGTCCTTCCATAGCTTGTTGAAGCACATAACATTCACATACCAACAATTGGTTGAGCCATTTCCCAACTGATGGGTACCTACCTGGTTTCCAGGGTTGTTTTTTCCTTTTTTGCTTTTTGCTAAAGTGCTTATTTTCTGCGTGGGTAAATTTTAAATGAGAAAAAGGAGCCTAAAGTTTTACTTTAAATGCTTTCAGATAAGAGAAAAAAATCTTTAGTACCTGTGGAGAAACCACTTCATGGCCCTGTTTTTTAATAGCCCAACATTTTCTATTCCATTTAAATGTGTTTTAAAAGCTACATTCTGGTAAACTTGGGTTGGAACTCCAGGTTCCAACAGAAAGCACATTTATATCTAATTTTGGATGTGTGATTCTTGTAAAGGGAACCAGCAGAGAAATGTTCAATATGTAAGTCTTAGTATTGCTTTAAAATTAATAACAACCCCTGGCTCCATAGGGCTTTGGCTGCTGTCAACCACCCCCTCTTTCTGAAAATCTTTTCCACCCTTGGCTTCTATGATGCCATCTTCTCCTGAATCTCCTCCTACCTCTCTGACCTCTCCCACTCAATAACCTTTGCTGCTTCTTCATCTATCTCCAACTTCTTACTGGGGATGAACCCCAGAATTCAGCCTGGACCCTCTTTTCTCTTTCCATGGGTGACACTTGCCAAGTCTTTTCAATTCTTTCTCCATAACATGTCTCAAAACCATAGAATCAAAGACATTGAGAGTAGAAAGGGACCCCAGTGGTCAAGAGGAATTGCTCCATTGGTGATCAAGGAGACATCCAGACTGTGAAGCCCATCAAGGAAAGGGAAGCCACCACCTTCCTTTGGGACACCTCTAATTGTTAGAAATTTCTTCTCCCTATGCATCTAAAATCAGCTTCCTTGCATCTTCTCCCCCAAGGCAAAACAGAATGAACTTGACTCCTCTTTCCCTCGGCAGTTCTGAAGGCAGCCGGCAGTTCCAGCCTGACCTTTCTTTTCTCTAAGTTCCTTCAATCAGTCATGAACTTAAGGTCTGTTCCCATCCTGGTCTCCCTCCTTTGCTAGCTATAGCACTCAGAATTGACCAAGATCCTCCAAGTGAAGGAAGATCACCTTGGCATTTGTGGCAGCTTAACCTCTCCTAATGTCCCTTTGTTGGCAGCCCTGGCCCAGTGCTGACCTTCATGGAGCTGGCTGGCCACTCCGAGATTTGTTTCAGACCAGCTGTTTTGTGTGCTTGTAAAGGCCATACTTGTACACTGCATGGAGTTGGCCACCTCACATCTATCCCTTTCTCTCTCCTAACAGAGATTCCCATCTAATTTGGGCTCTTCTTCCCTGGACTAGTAATAGCCTACTCACGGCCTTCCCCACTCCACTCCATCTTCTCCAGAACTTTTCTGTGGATATTAAAGCACAGATCATTCTCTTGACAATGATCCTCTGCTGGAAACCTTTTAGCAGTTTCCTGTTGCCTCTAGGGTAAAATACAAACTTGATATTGACATTGAAGGTCCTCTACAGTTTGCCTCCGACTTACATGCCCACTCCTATAATCACATTACTTGTACTCACATATTTAATTTTTCCAGAAAACTGGAATCCTCTGTGTTCTTGCATTCCCACATTCCTGCATTTAGCACAGACCATTCCCCCACACCAGGAATGTAAGTTTCTTTTGTCCTCATGTGTCCAGTGCCCAGCATAATGTCTGGTACATAGTAGGTGCTTCATAAATGTTTGTTAATCATCTGCTACAGTCTCACCTAAAAACTGACAATCTGATTTACAAAACTTCCTAGTTACATCAGAAATAACGCTTTTTATCTTGAGTGAATGAGAAGTTATTTTCATTCATCATAAGACTAACACCAAGAGTGGGAAATAAACAGCAATAGATGGTGGGGAGAGGGATGGGGCTCTGCTGAATAAAAAAAAAATCTGTGAAGGGAGAGAGTACAGGGAAATTATATGGTCTATTAGCTGTCATCTTTGCAACACAATTCACATAGGGTAAAAGGAGAGCTCAGCCAAGGAGGAAGCACAACCCATCTGGAAGCCTCCTGTTTGAAATCAATTGTTTTTCCTATAAATCAGTGAATTGATAAACATTTAATAAGTGTCTGCTATGTACCAGGCACTGTGCTAAGCACTGAGGATACAAAAAGAGACAAAAGACAGTCCCTGCCCTCAAGGAGCTTCTAATCTAGCAGTGGAGACAATATGCAAACAAATATATGTAAGAGAAATGAGAAATAATAAACAGGGCGAAGGCACTGGAATTAAGAAGGGTGAGACTTTGGTTGGAACTTAAAGGAAGCTAGGGAAGTCAGCAGTTACTAAGCTCTGTCATTTTTCTCTTGCTAAAGAATGTAATTGTCATTATTGTTCTATCAAATTTAGTCCCCTGGGACAAGACTCTGAGCACCTGGTCCTAGTTATGGCTATTAATACAAGTTAGGGGATCATTTCATGAATTTAGGCCATAGGTAATGTGATTCTGGACAAGGGTGGTGGTTGTGTGAGTGGGTATTCAGGGACAGATGGGAGAGGTGTTGTGGAGGTAGAATTGACAGGGCTTGGCAACTGATCAGGAGGAGAGAGAGGAAAGAGAAGATGAGAGTTTTGAGACTGACTAGGAGGAAGCTGGGCACAGAGACAGATTTTGGGAGGGGTGATGGAGAGCTTCCCTTTGGACATGTTTAATTAGAGCAGCTGAAGCTTCTGGGACCTCTGTGCACTTTGAGGCAGGGAGGTCCCCAGTCACTGTCACACTTGGGGTAACTGAGAAGTGGAGAGCTGGTTGTAGCTCTTAGACATATGCTCATCATGCAGGGCCGCTGCTTCCGGAGCGAGCCTGCTGAGGAGATCTGGGAACAATCACAATCTGTCTTACATGAGAGAACTCCCAGATGTCAACTGAGTGTGAGCTCCCTGAGCCTGGGCAAAGCACAGCATACACCTTTCCACGGCGTCACAGGCATCAAGCACATCTCCCAAAGTGGAAACATGGACCAGATGGCACTTCTCTGCAAAGGACATTACAGAGGTAGCTTTCAAGGTTACCACAAAGCTTGTTTTGAAATCACAGTTGCTAATTTAACCACTTAGAAAATTTGAGTCTTAAAGTTTTCTTTACCAACTATTTATTACTTCAGCCTTAGGTAGCAAAAGTTATTATTTGTCAGTCATTTGCTTGGAGGTATTTAAATAAGTACTTCTCGGTATGGCGCAGGGAGGAGATGGGCAGCCTCTACCCAGCATGCACTAGTTCCTCATTTCCACCTGGTCTAGTCCTTCCCTCCCTTCAAGGCCCAGCTCAGGTGCCGCCTTCTCCACCAAAGCGCAAGTGACATTCTGGGCAGTATGACAAAGTTTGAAGTCCCTCTGTGGAGCGGTAAGTCACATCCTCAGGCTGGGAGCCAAGAAATGGTTAGTGAATCCCAGTTTGAGATGTCGTGTGGCAGGAGAGGCATTGCTTCTCTATCTTTGGTAATGCTCACATCCTATTCATTCATAATAGCACCACTTGTTGATTTATAGATGATACATCTGGAAATATAGAACAAAAGAGCAGGAGAAATCCACCTGTTTTCATTGGCCAAGAGAGTATTTCATGTATCAGATACTGACCTAATGTGGGGTGGGCATGCTACCTGAGACAAGGAATCCTTAAGGACTGACCAGTCACCATCAAGATAAATGGGCTGGGAGGGCTGGAGAAGAAATTTCTGACTCTAGTGAAACTTCCTTTAGTGGGCACCCAAGGGTAATAGATTTAATAAATGCCATCTCTTGTCCCAAATAGAAGGGAGTAGCTAACCTATTCTCTAACCTAACCTAGACAAATGTCTTGTTTCTCCAAGAGCCAGAAAGGTTGGGTCCCTGGGTGAATGATAGAATTCAAATACATGGCTACTCATCCTCAGGTCTTCCCTCTCCCTCTCTGATCCCTATAACAAATCAATCCCTCAGCCTTATCATTTCTACCTCCTCAGCCTCTTTTCTACCCATCCTTGTCTCCACTCACATGACCACCACCCTGGGGAAGGCCATCCTCACTTCTCACCTGCTTTAGGTAACTGACTTTGGCAGCTGAATGGAGGAGGGTCTGAAGTCCTGAGAGACTTGTGGGTGGCAGCCCCATCAGCATGTGAGTGCAAGCTAAAGTCTCACCTTCTGCAAGAAGAATTCCCTCTGTTGATTATCTCATGTGTGTCCTGTCTATATATTGTTTATACATAGCTGTTTGTATGTTGTCTCCCCCTTTAGAGTGTAAGCTCCTTGATGGCAGTCTTTTACCTTATTTTTGACCTCTTCTTGTATCCTCAGGGCTTAGCACAGTGCCTGGCACATATCTAATATATAATTTATATATTAATATTAATATGTAATAGATTTTATGTATATATGCGTGTTGACCGGACCAGACTGACTTCCTATTGACTTTGCTTATACTTTGACTTTTCTTATCTATGCACATATTATTCTTCCTCTTCTCCTGTCTAACAAGGGCAAGGACTTTCACTTTTGTATTTGAAGCCCAATCCTCAGCTCAGGGCTGGACTTTTAGGCAGGGCTTAATAAACTCCTTGAATTGAATTTAAGTTTTGAGCACTGAAACCTCATAAGATATCTTGGGGTTTACAGGCTAGATTTTTTTTCTTAAAGACCTAGCCTTAAACCCAAATCCCTCTGGCTTTCATTGATTAGTCAACAATAGGTCCCAGGCTAAACCCCACTTTGGACATAGTTTGAACCCTGAGTGGCTCAAAGTGAATGTAAATAGCAACTGTTTCTGTTTCGACCAGAAACCCTGAGGGTCTTTCCCTCCCTTCCCAGATTGATTTTTTTTAACTAGGCAATTCTCTGCCTCATTTTTTTACCTAGGCTTAATCACTGAATGGGTGTTGCTTCAGTCAAACTGAGACCTGTTAAAGACCTTGTCTTAAAAAGGTGTAGGTCTCCCACTCCATCCTGGACCATCTTCAGTCGTGCTGATCTATATCTTGCCATGGGACCCAGATGGCTCCAGGGGAGGAAGTGAGGCTGGTGACTTTGCACAGCTCTCCCTCACTTAAATCCAATTCATTTGCATGTCCTGGCATCACCTCCCTGATGTTGTGGTCATCTTCAAGAACAAAGGGCAAACAATAATGAATTGAATTGAACTGATGCTCTGGACTCAAAGTGAGCTGGAAAGAAGCTACCTAAGCTGAAGCCAGCACGAAGGTGGGGTCACCTTAACCCCACTTGAGCCATCACCAGAGGATTTCAGTTATCCTTAATGTTCCTGCATTAAAGCACTAAGTATGGCTTTTGTTAATGATATGGCAGGTCACAGCAAGCTGAGGAAGTGCCAGCAACTGGCTCTTATCTTAATTGCTGGAGTCGCCAATTAGGGCCCCTGGTCCCATTTAGTTTCCTTTACAGGAAACTTTGCTGCTTCATTGACGAATCAATGAAGTTTGAGAACATTCCAGGGCATCATATTTCAGGTCCCTGGAATTGTCACAGATTCTCCAAGTCCTTCAAACCGCCCTGAGGACTTTGTAGTGAGAATTTGCAAAGGTCCCCCCACTTTGTCTTTCAGAGGAGAGGAATTGGGAATAGCATTTGTGTCTGCCCGAGAGCCTCTGCTGGCCAAACAGCTTCCTGACTTGTAGAGGAATCAAAAAAGAACTATTGCTATTATTATCATTTCACACACATGAATGTTTCTCATGACCTCGTAGAAAAAGCTGGGCTGGGAGTCACAAGGCCCAGGGTTCAAATCCCTCCTGTGTCACTTCTTAGGGTTGCGACCCTATAAAATGGAGAGAATTCTATGTGTAGTCCCTGCACCACAGGGTAATTTGGATAATTACTTAAAATTCAAGTTTCCACCATCATAGCTCTTTCTCCTCGTTTCTAAAAAATATTTTAATGGTTTTTAAAACAACAACAAACGTCCCATTCCACTACCACCCTCTAGGCCCTGCTCCGGAGTACTTCTTTGTAATCAAGACAAAAAAACAAAACCAACCTTCGCAAGGCTGGCATACCCAATGGCATCTGTACTGTCCCACACCTGTGCTCTACCACCTCTCCAGCAAGAGGAGGCAAGCTGGTTCTCTAGAACAGTGGCATCAAGCCCAAAGAGAAATGGGGCTACTAATCTGTACATAAGATGCATATTGACTTATCTGGAAAATGTGATGTTATCTATTTTCTTTTGTGTTTTTGTTTTATTTTAAAACTGTTTATTTTGTTCAATGTTTAGTTAAGTATTTCCCAGTTACATTATTAGGAGGGGGAGAGAGCTGTAGGCAGTAGCTCTGGGCCATCTAACACAGTAATTTCCTATTATATGCCTCTCCTAACCTCTCACTCAATGAGCCATTCCTTATAACAAAGAAAACAGCTAAGCAGAACCTAAATGACTTAGCAGACATATCCGTCTGCATATGCACCACTCTGTCCCCATAGGCCCCTACTTCTCTGAGGAAAGGAAGGAGGCATGCTTGCTCATCTTTTCTCCGGAAGAAAGATTGGTGAGTCCAATCACTACACTCAGCTTCACTAATGCCTTATTCACTGACATTACTGTGGTCGGTTTGGATATCGTTTTCCTGGTTCTGCTTACTTCCTTCTCAGCCAGGCAACTAGCATTTATTAAGCACTAACTATGTGCCAAGCACTGTGCTATGCACTGGGCCTACAAATACAAAATGCAAGTCAGTCCCTGGCCTCAAAGAGCTCATGGGGGAGACAAGGGATAAAAAACCAAACAAACTGTGTATGTAAGAGATATGTACAAAGTCAGTGAAAGGGAGTGGGATCCAGGGAACCACAAAGGGCTTCCTGAAGATGTGGCACTTGAGTTTTGTCTTGATGGAAGCCAAGGAAGTGAGGAGGCAGATCATATCATGGGTAATGGAGTCAGGGGATACACTGTCATGTGCAAGTTTCTGGTTTCACGTATTTCACTCTACATCAGTTCAAACAAATCTTCCAATGTTTCTCTGAATTCTTCATACTTCTGGTTACTTAATGGTGCAGTAATATTACATTAAAAGAGCATAGCCAAATTTATTCTGTCATTCTCCCAGTCATGGGTGCTCACCTTGGCATTCAGTTTTGTGCTATGACCAAAAGGGTCACCATCATCCCATCTTTAAAGGCAAACCTCCTTTCCAAATCTGTGTCTGCTCTCTACTGCTTCTCCCTGCATTCGCACCTGATTGCTATAGCAGAAATGTGTCCCTTCTCCCTTCTAGGTCTCAGTTTCTTTTTTTTTTCTTTTTTTGGAGGGCAATTGGGGTTAAGCGACTTGCCCAAGGTTTCACAGCTAGTAAGCGTTATGTCTCTGAGGCCAAATTTGAACTCAGGTCCTCCTGACTCCAGGGCCAGTGCTCTATTCACTGCGCCACCTAGTGGCCCCTCTAAGATGACCTCTAAGATCCTTTCCAGATTGAAATCTAAGATCCTAATCCATTTTGGATTTATTTGAAGGGGTTAGAGTAATACTTGCTGAATATTTATGGATGTGGTCAAGTGGTGACAACAAGGGTGGCAGAATCTGATTTTTAATTTGCATTTTGGCCAGAAAAATGCATGCATGCCAAGAGGACATCACACTGGAACAGGTCACCAGATCAGAGTTTCTAGAGACAAATTAAAAGCAAAATGACACACTTTGTCATAAAAACAATTTCCTCGAAACTGTTCATTTTTCAACCAAGATAACATGAGGCCTTTAAGTGAATGCCTGCTGGGCTGTTACTTCGATGGACTTGGCATTCAAGCCAGGGTCACTTACACAAGCATGCAGACTTCTCTTGATGCTAAGGCTAATTTTATTGCCTTGGCAGGAGCTATTGCCATTCTTTCACTAAGAGCTGTGTATGGTCTATCATGTCACTGAGCTGTGAAGGGAAATGTCTTTGACTAGTTCTCTCATCACAGACTTTCCACTGTGGTAAAGACTGGAATTTGTCTCTCACTCGGGAATTCAGAACTCTTTAGGCGAGCCAGCGAGAGAGAAGGTTTGTGGACCTCTCCCAACATCTGCAGGCCTGTTTGCAGTGTGTCTCTCCATAGGGGTAAGAGTTCGAATTCCAGACCTGGATTGCTGGATAACCTCAGATAACCCATGCAATAGTGTTTTATTTTCAACTATATTTCAAATTTATTTTCAAGCTCATCTGGAAAATGAAGATGACAGTATGAATCTGAGGGTCTTGGGGAAACTGCATACCTTCTAACAAAGATCGGCAACACTCTGGCATCAGAGGATGAGTTCCTCAAAAGACCTTAATTAAACCAAAAGATCAAACTTGCCACCAAAAGGTGAACCACTCTGTTTTCAAGCAGAGCTGTAACTAGATACTTTGGAGTTTTGACTGAGTTAGAGACCAGGGATCCATTCCAAGGGAAAAGACAGTGGCCTTGTGGGAAGAGATCCCAGGAAGGTCTGAGGATAAAGCCAGGGAGGAGCAGGGTATGGTTGACCTAGCAAGGTGAACAGTCAACAAAAACAGCTTCTATTCTGCTCAAGGAATAGAAGGGCCATAAGCTCGTAAATGCAACAAATGCTAAAACTGTACAATATTTTTAAATCATAATTTTAAATGTTAGAGCCCTTAAAACTTAGGTTCCCTGAAAACCCCCTAGTTTTAGCTTTGGATTCAATCATGTACCATTTTATAAAACTATTATCGTATACAAAAATATTCCAAACACATATATTAGAGCTGACTCATTGCTTTCCCTAATGTTTTACTGCAATGTTTCTTCAAATAGTAGCTAGACTTTGACTTATTCAATATTCCATTTACACAGTGCCTCGTAGAGGCCTGCACAGAGCAGAGCAAAGCCACCATTGCAGGCCTAGAAAGGAGATGATAGTAAGCCCCAAGTGCCCAGGCACAACCATGGGTCAAAGCCAGAGCCCCAGAGTCGGCCAAGATAGAGCCACAGGCTTGAAGGCAGGAGCCTGATCAAAGGGCAAAGCCAAGCAATTTTAAACCAGTGGGGCTCTCTTATTCCCTGCCTCCAAGCTCCAATGCCTAGGCCCCTGGGACAGGGCCAATCCAAGAAGCAGATGTGGGCTCATTAGAGGCTGGCACCTGCCCTCAGAGGTTAGGTACCAAAAGGATAGAAGAACCCCATGGGGAAGACTTCCTGAGCTGAGCACAAAGACCCTTTGTTAAACAGAATGAGGTGGCAAGATAGCACAGTCAAAGGAGCACTGAACCTGGAGTCTGAAGACCTGAGTTCAAATCTGACCTGAGACACTTAAGTTGTATGACACTTAACCTCTGTCTGCCTCAGCTTCCCCACCTGTAAAATGGGCAAAAATATCAGTGCCTACCTCCCAGGGCTGGTTATGAAGCATTTTGTACAGCGACTCACACTTAATAAATGCCCATTCTCTTGCTCACCCCCACGCCCACAGGTAACATGAACATCATCATGGTGTTCATCACTGTGGCCTTGAGGTTCCAGAGGTGCAGGTAAAAGAATCATCTTGTCCCATTGGGACCCTTTGAAAAGGGTCTTCTTGAAAAGTACTTCCCGTACTGAGTGGATCCCATACAAATATCGCAAGTGGAGAGAAAGGGACCTAAGAAAAGAATTCCTCCCTTCCCCCTTCATTTCCCCATCCAACTACATCACATAGAGGAAGGGGTGATGAGGATTTTAAATGTTTCTGTGGACACATTGACTCCTTGCCAAACAGGAAGGACTGGAAAAGAGGCTGAGACTTTGCAGGTTAAAGCACTGAGGTTTTCAACAACCACTGCCCATTGGGAAGCAAGCATCAGGAAGAGAGCTCACCTTTGGGTTGACCATACGAAGTTCCTAAAGGAAGGTGGACCTGATTTGCTTTTCTAAAGTGCTTCCTCCTAGCTGCTCTCCCTGACTCTCCAAAGGGATCCTATTCCAGCACAGGCCTGACTAAGTCACTCTTTGGCTCAAACACTTAGGTGGCCATCTTTTACCTCTTAAGTCAGAGCATCCAGGTCAGAAACTGACTCTGATATCTCCAACTTGTGGGACTGTGAGAAAGTCACCACCCTGTGACCCCACGTGTCCAAGCAATTCCCAAATCCTGCTGATTCTCCTTTCCTATCTCTCACATCTGACTTCTTCTCTTCAATGACATAGCTGTCACCTTAGGTCAGGCCCCTATCACCTCTCACCTAGACTACGGCAATGGCCTTCTGTTTGGTCTCCCTGCCCCAAGCCCATCCTACACACCGCTACTGCCAAAGGGATTTTCCTGATGATGTGATCTCTGTGCTAGCTGATATGAGGTACTAAGTAAATTTGACATTTTGTCAGTAAACCAAGTCCTTTATACTATTTAAAGGAACACTACTTCATTTTACCAAGCAAGGAGTCACTCCTAACTTGTTTTGTAAGTACAGAATAATAGATTTTCAACCAACTCCAGGGGCTTCCTAATTGTTTTTAGGAAGAAACAGAAGCCCCTCTGCTTAGTTTTTAAAATCTCTAACCACGATTTCCAGGCTCCCTATCCTTCATGCTGCAATCCAAACAAGCAGTCCTTTTCTCTGAATTCACACATATCAGCCCGGCTCCCCTTCCCATGCTTTTGTACTGGCTGTTTGAACCCCAAGTTTGGAATACATCACCCCTTCCTCTATGCTACAATTCAGATGCCATCTTCTCCAATGATGGATGACCAGGAAGACTTTTGTGACCTCACCCTCCCAATTATCTCCTTCACTACTTTGTATCTAGAGGTATTTAGTCATTTTATGCTGTGAATATCTCATATGACTTGACTTCCCCATTCAAACATAAGCTCCTTGCAAGTAGGAATCTTCTCCTTTGTCGTTTCATTCTTTGTGTGTATGCCTGATGCATAGTAGGCATTCATAAATCGTTGATCGATTTAAATGATGAAGTTGGATTAGATGACCCATGAGTTTCCTTCTGACTCTCAATCTAGAATCCTCTAAAACACCAACTCCTCAGCATGGTACTCAAAGCCCTCCCCAATATGGTGACCTTATATCTTTCCCAATTTATTCCTATTATTCCTCTGCCCAGACTCGACTGTCCAGTCATACTGCCCAATGATGTGTTTTCTGGACATGTACATACTTTTCGCTTCTGCATGAGTAGTCCCCAGGCCTGGAATGCACTCTATCCTCACAGTTCCCCAGGTAGCATCCTTTGCATAGAGCTAACATGTAATAAAGGCATGTGGCATTGAACTTATTCCCTAAAACAAGGAACAGTTAGAGTCTACTGGCCATAGGGGTTAAAGGGAACATCCCAATAGCTTTTACTGTTCGTGGATTGGCTCTACAGTGGGAACTTGAATGCAAAGTCTCGATTTGTTTTCATTGCCCTTGAGTTCCTTTCACAGGTTTGGTTTCATGGTGGGCCTAACTGGAGAGCTGGAAGATGATACCAACCAAATCCCTGGACTTTCCATGACCAGATGGAAGCAAAGAATCTGCTGATTTGTGTGGTTTATGTAACAGGCTCTTAACTTTGTCATTGGTGAGGCTCCTTGGGTTCTAGAAAATTAATTTTTAGTTGATCATCTGTTTATGTAATTAGTGCAGTTATGCCTTATTAACGTAATTAGTGTAAGCGTGCATAAGCAGCTATAACAGGTAATTACATAATTGAGTCATTGTAAAAATCCTTGTGAAATGGAAAATAATGCTTTAGCACATCTGTAAGCAACAAAGTCTTCTTTTGTACTTAGACAAGTCTGGGGGCATTTGGATCCTATTATCTTGTTTAAGGAGTTTGAGATTTCAAACAGGGCTTCTAAGGCATGAGAACACTTTCAAAGTTGGCATACAAAACTTGTGGTCCCACTTTGACTCTTTCTTCTAAAACCAGGGGACATAGACCAGAGTTCAAAGCTCTCTTATGTGAGGTAAGTCCTGTCTTCCAAAAGTTGAAATAGTATTTACATATGACCATGTATGTAGTGGGGTTAGGAAGGAGTGACAAGGACCCAATTACTTGAAACCCTCCTAATCTATCTCATAAAATTACAGAATGTAAAGGGCAGATAACAGACAGTAAGATATGATACTCTAATCAACCCCTCTCTCCCCTCCTACTTAAATAAAGTATGGGAAAGTAATAGTCAGGAAACTCAGAAGATGCATGGTTTTTCCACTTGTTTAAGACAAGGGGAAGCTGTTGTCCTTGGCACACCATACCTATAGCTTAGTGGAGACATCAAAAGGCTTGGCTTTAGGAATCTGGGGAGTGTGCCCTGTCAGAAGAATCTATTTTTCCTTTCATGCAAGATAAATATGGTTTCAATATGTAGTCAAGTTGCATATGTATATTTTCTATCCCAGACAAATGAGCAAACCAGGTTCATTATCAAAACAGATCAGAATATCAAACAATTACATACCCAACTGCAGAAGGTAGACTGGTTTCTCTCAACCCCATGGGTCACAGGATCATAAATTTGAGCAGGAAGGAAACTTAGGGGTCATCTAGCCCAATCCCTTCATTGTACAGATGAAGAAACTGAGGTCCAGAGAGGTGAAGTATCAAGCCCCAAATCATGGGATCTTATAAACCACTGAGTTCAACCCCCTCATCGTATACACAAGGAAAGTGAGGCAGCAATTAAGTAGCTTGCCCGAAGTCCCAAGTGAAGTGTTTGGGGTGGTTGTTGGTTCCAAGTCCTGCTCGATGGGCTGGGAAGGAGGTCAAGTATATTTTTGTCAAGGTCACCTCTCATCTTCAAGGATTTTTTTCACCTTTGCAGCTCCAATTCCCTATCCCTACTCATATCCCCAAGAAGTCAGTGTCCTCACACTTTCTGACAATTGGCGTTTCACCATCTGGTTCCAACCTATTTTCCTGGATGATTAGATACTTTACCCCCTTACTCATTCTATCTTGCAAATAAACTGGCCCACTTGCTGTCCCCTGTATAGGACACTCAATCTCCCAGCTCTCTACCTTTGTAGAGGTTGTCCCTTATGCCTGTAATGCCTCCCTTCTCACCTCTGCTCCTTCTGGAGGTTATGTTATCTGTATTTTGGATTTAATTCTCTCTGTACCTCCCGCTATCCCTATCAGTTCTCTGAAGGAAAAGACTGTCTAGCTTTTGGTTTTAGATGCCTAGCACCTAGGCCAGCACCTGCCACATAATACCAGCACTTAATAAATGCCTGCTGAATTGACTTTAAGAGTACCACTCATGGTAGGAATTTCCACCATCAATAAGGGAAAGGCATTACCTAGGGTCCCTCTAAACCAAGTTCTGGAAACAATTGCTTCCTCCACCTGAGCAAGGCAGGTGGGTCCTGCCCCCTGGAGGAGCCAGTCTGATTTCTGGGCAATTATGACATCCCATCCTCTCTTGGAAAAGACAGGGAAGAAGGCCATGGCATCTGCTTCCAGGCACACTCTTCACTCTCTAGACCTGCTCACCACTTGCCCATGGCCTTTTTCTCTCCTTGGGACAACATCCAGCAGCCCCTCCCTCCCTTTCCACCTTCTAAGCCATCAGAGGCAATGTATGAAGCCAGTCAGGATGCTACCAACACAAGGATCAGCTGCCAGGGGCCTGGCCCCAAAGCCTGCATGCCAACTGTGTTGCTTGAGGGGGGAGTTTGGGGGAAACGGGAGCAGTGACTCCATTATTATCACGTCCTACTAGAGAAGCAAAGAGAGACAGAGCCATTGATTTTGATGGGCCTTGGAATTTTCCTACTTTATATTATGCCGAGGTTTTTATAGCTGGTCTTCATAGCAGCCTAGTTCTTTGGTTTATTGTTTGGGGCTTTTTTTTCACATTTTTGTTTTGTACAAACTTGCGCCTGCAAAGGATCAGCAGTGATCACAGCAATGTCCTTGTGGCTTCAGTGAACATGGAATCTGCTCAGTGTAAGTAACAGCAGAGGAGGGAAGGGCAAGAGAAGGTGGGTGAGGAGCTGAGATGACAGCAAGCCAAACGTGACTGAGTGAGGAACAAAGGGCCTCCCACTTGGGGCCCCTTAGCCTTCCTCTGTCTGACGTCCAGACCAGCTGCTGCTTCTAGCCCTTCTTTTACAGAAGAAGAAACTGAGTCCCAAAGAAATGAAGGTTCTTTCCTTCCAAGATCACAAAGATGACAAATGGAAGGACTGAGGTTTGAGCCTAGCACCTCTGGCTCCAGCATGTCTTCCCACAGAAACAATGTGGCTCAGTGGAACAGACAATGGGACCTGGAGTCAGGAGAGATATGGGTCTGACTCCAACTCCCAACAGTGAGTAGTTAGGGGACCTTGGGCAACTCACTCAATCTTTATTAAATCAGCAAGCATGTACTTAAGTGGCTATTGAGTGCCAGGCATTGGGGTACGTGCTGGGGAAATAAAGGCAAAACCATAACATTCACTGACCTAAAGGATCTCACATTCTACTCTAAGCCTCAGTTTTCTGATCTGTAAAATGGTGATATAATATAAATACATACACACATATATATATATGTGTGTGTGTGTGTATATACATATATATATACATATATATATATATATATATATATATATACAGAGAGAGAGAGAACACTTTGTACTTGCAAATCTCGAAGTGCTAGATGTCAAGCATTACTATTATTACTTTCATGAGATTCCTTGTCTGCTCAGAAATCAACGATGGCTTCCCATTGCCCACAGACTCTTTATCCTGGCATTCACAGCCAAATTCTCTGAAATCGGGAAGTCAAATTTTCCATTTTCCCTGCACCAGTCACTCATTCCATTCAAACCAGTGTAATTGTCAACCCCCTCCTGCCCCTCTGCCTCAACACACCATGGCTATCTTGGACAGGTCTGGAGCTGCCCAGGAGGAATGAAAACTAAACCAAAGGAGAACCCTCAAAACCATGGTGTGGAGATCCAAGACCCTTGGAGACATTGCAGGGAACCAAAATACCTCCAGATTTTACCATGTATATGTTGGTGTGACCAAGGAAGCTGGCTGTTCAGAGGATGGAGAGTTCTTTGTGCCAGGATAGTGGAAATGGGGTCTATTCAGGACTATGCAGGATCTGCAGAAAGCAATATAGATACCCTCCCCTTGTATGCCCTTCCATCATGGCATGGAGGTGACATTGGCTTCCCAAAGGCCTTCCTGGCATGGTGGAGCCAGCATGTACAAAGACACAGAGGCCAGAAAGAGCAAGGTGAACTCAGGGAACAGTTCACAGTCCCACTTGGCTAGAATGACAAATGTGTAGAAGCTAGTAGTCTGAAGACTTGGTCCAAGGTCAAGCCTAGCTAAGGTCAGAAAGACTCATCACCAGGTTGGCCACAGTAATCAAACATTGAGGGCTGGTAATTTGGGTCAGTGGAGTCAACCGCCCTCCCACATCCACCAAGGAAATCACTGCACTCACCTGGCACCAAGACAATGGTGGTGGGGTGAGGGGGGAGGAACATGGGTAAATTGCAGAGAAGAAAGTCCAGCCATGACCTGATTTGGGTGGTTTGTGTGTATGTCATGCTGGGAAGGGCTGCAGCCTGTCCTCCAAAGTGTGTGGCAGGATAGCAGCATGGGTCAGTGGAGAGCCTCTGTGTAGGAGGCAGAAAAGAAGCACATGTTCGAGGTGGGGAAGAGAACAAGTCTACTAGGTGTTTCCAAGAACATTTTCCAGGCCTTCGCCAAAGGACCTCCCCAGGTCAATCTTGCTTCTTCTGTATTCCGAGCTCAGATGTGGGGCTGTACATGGCTGTGAGCACCAGGAATGGGTCAGTCCTGCTGTTATATCATAATAACCGTGGAATGACCTGGAATAGTGAGGCTGTGAAGGCCAAGGTCACCTTCAGCATGCAGAGCCAATTGGGACACAAGGTACTTCAGGCTCCAACTTCCCTAAGCCCCTCTTGGTCATGGATCAGAAGGGTTGAGATTTTGCAATCACTTGTTCTTGACAAGAGTCTATGTTGCAGTGTGCTGGATTATGTCAAATGCCAGGATCATTTTAGGAGTGGCCGAAGGGCCCACGTGGAGCTTGGTTGATGCGACCCCATGGGTGTTTTGGTGTGAGGGTGGAAGGGGGATTGGGAATCTTTGCTAAAACAGAAGGAGCCAATGTGGAGCAAGAGAGAGTGCTGGCTTTTAGAGTTGGAGAATCTGTCCCTTTACCACCCATGTTTCTTTGGGCAAGTTGCTTTTCCTCTTTAGACCTAAATTTTCCCCAATTCAGTTGGACTCGATGGTCTCTAAAACTATCTTTCCATGATAGAATGTCATTGGTCAAAGTTGGACCCATTTCCTTCCTGAGGCTGGGAGAAGGCTGGTATGCATCCTCAGTCCAAGACCCTGAGGAACGGACTGACTATACCTTGAACGTTTACCTTGAATGAACCGAATTCGCCTCTGCACTACGACATTCCTTTACCCCGGCTATTCACACAGCAAGAAAGACTCTTAGAGAGGCTAAGCCCAGCCTCTTAACATGAGTGTGGGAGAAGTGAGTTCAGAGAGGAAAAAGAATTTGCCTAGAAAACCTCCCCCTTCCGGTAGGTTTAAAATTCCTGAAAATCCTGCCATCTCTGGGAGGGACAAGAGTCCTTCGGGAGGGCTCTAATTCTAATATCAACATGCTTGGGTTATCTATCACTCATTAGCTGACAATATCTGTTCTTGTTACATTCTGGGCTTGCTAATGGCCAGGAGGTGTTTCTGGGCAAGTCATTTCACTTTCCTGTCCCTCACTTTCCCCCTCGCATAAAGAGAGGGGTTATACTCGAGGACTTCTAAGGTCCTTTCCAGCTTTAAGTCTGTGATCTTCTGATTCTACTACCATGGCTAGGTCCCTCCCTAGTTCCTGGAGACTTCAGCCTGTACTAAACACTTAAAATGAATCACAGACAAATGTAACTACAGCCTAGTGGCAGCTAACTCTGCATGGGGGGGGGGGTGTGATCTGAAGGATCCAGCCTGACAAGGTACCTGAACCACCCCCCCTTAGTGATACTTTGGTGCTTTTGTAAAACAAAATCAAAACAAAACATGATGACCCCCAGCATATGATCAACTCCACAGGGTCAATCAGAGGAAATGGGACAGGTGGTGCACAATGCATTTCAATGGTGGAGAAAGAGAGAGGAAATCCTTGGCCTTGATGGACTAGGGGCCAGGGAGGGGAACTGCAGAAGCAGAGAGCATCATGGGGCACTGGGCAGTGGAGACATTACGGAGGGTTCTCTGTCTCACCGCACAATTTGTCTTAGGAAATGACACCTAGTTTTCATGAAACTTCATTTAGAAGAGAGGCTGGAGTCAAGGAATTCACACTGGCTTCAACTTCCCAGTTGCTTGAAGGCTTCAGCATGTGACAGCCATTCATCCTTAAGAACTCCCATTTCTAGAATGTTTTAAAGTGTGTCTCCCAATAGCCCCAGGAGGCAAGAAGGTGCTCATATCATCTCCATTTTGCAGCTAATTGGATCGCTGGTTCGTAGCTCTAGAGCTAGACAGGATATTATGGGATTCCTAACCCTAGAGTTGGAAGGGAGGTCAGATGCCATCTAGTGACCTCCCATATTACAGAGGAGAAACTGAGGCAGTATACAAAGCCAGGTCTTTCTGAACCCAGGCCAGTTCTTGATGTAATGCATGCCACATTGCCTTAGTAGCTGACTATTATTAGGGAGAGGGATACAGAGCACAGTTATACAAGACTCTGGGGTTAAAAGGTCAAAATGCAGGTTGCTTAGATTATAGTGAGGGCAAAGTCCCACCAATACTATGGTTCACTGATGACTCCTTTAGTGCACAGGGCCTTGCATATTGTAGGTGTTAAATAAATGTATGTTGTTGGGTTGGACTAGTCAGACACTTTATAATGGAGTTTTGTTGTGTAAAAATATGACCTAATCATTTTTTTTTCAAATGGAAAAAGAGTAATAAAGGCCACACCATAAAAAAGACTAGAAAAGAACATGATCTGGTACCTCTTGCAGATATGGCTAAGGGAGTGAATTCTAAATCAGACAAGGGATAGAGGCAATTACAAAAGGGAAAATAGGTAATTTCAATTATATGAAATTGAAAAGCTTTTGCATTAACAAAATCAATGCAACTAGGATAAGATGGGAAGTGGTCAATTGGGAAATATCCTCATTTGAAATGTCTGATATTTAGGCAACTATATGTAACCAAAATCCATGTTCCAATAAATAAGAGGTCAAAGGATATGAACAGTTTCCAAAAGAATTAGCAACCATATGAAATAAGGTTCCAAATCACTAATAAGAGAAATGCACAGCAAAACAACCCAGAGGTTTTACCTTAGACCAAGCAAATTGACAAAAGATGTTAAAAGATGGGAAAGTTGAAGGGGTTTTTGAAAGCCAGGAACACTAATGCACTCCTGGTAGAGCTTTGAATTGGTCCAATCAGTCTGGAAAGCAATCAGGAACTCTGTAAAAAAGGGCCTAAACTCTGTACACTCTGATCCAGAGGTCTCACTCCTAGGAGTCAATGACAAAAGGAAAGCCCTCATATACGACAAAATGTTTACAGTGGAACTTTTTTACAATAGCAACAAACTGGTTACAAAGTAGATGTCCACTGACCGGGGAAACAAGTTTTGGTATCTGATCGTCACAGAATATCATTCTGCTGTAAGAAATGAGAAATCAAAGAATACAGAGCAACAAGAAAGGCATATTAAAAGCTACAGAGTGAAGTAAGCAGAACCAGGAAAATGATATACACCATGACTACAACAAATAAATGGAATAATAATAAAAACTATACTGATAGAAAACATTTATATTGCACTTAATATATGCCTCACAATAACCCTGGGGGTAGGTGCTATTATTATTCTCAATCTATAGTTGAAGAACCTGAAACAGACAGTTAGGTGACTTGCCCAGGGTCGCATACATAGTAAGTGTCAGAGGCTGGATTTGAATTTAGGCCTTCCTGACTCCAGACCTAATGCTCTACCCACTACACCACAAATGAAATTGAATATTGTGAAACTATGGCAAAGCTTGACTCCAAAGATGAAATGGGAGAATGTGCCCTCCCTCCCTTCTTTGCAGAGGCCCCAGGGGACTCTGATGGGGAGCACTGTACACAATTTAATTTTTTTTCACCGTACTGCTTAGTTCTGGAGAATTGCTCCCTTTCTTCTTCTTTGTTATAAGGAATGCCTCTCGGGGAAATTCAGATGATGGAAAAACACACCAACAAAATACTATCAATAAAATATACTTAGAAACCTGAAAAGAAACTTCAAAGGAAAAGAAGCAAACCTGTCAGAGCAAAGGCTTCCTCCCTTCCCTCCTCTCTTCCATTTGGCTGGACTCTACTCATCCTTCCAGACCTGCCTCAGTGCCTCTTTCTCTAGGAAACTTTCCCAGATGGCTGGAGCCAGCGCTTACCTCCCCCCTTTGGTGCTCAATTTAATTGAATAAGCATTGATTAAGCACCTGCTATGTACCAGTCACTGGAAATTCAAAGCTCCCACAGTCTGCTCCCTCAAGGATTTATATTTAACTGAGGGAAAACAATATAGAAAGAGTGAGCAACAAAGTCATTTCTGGGAAGGTGGAGCTATTATAACTGGGGAGGGTTATGTCCTTTACCTCTTCACATTATTTTGCATTACTTTGCTGATATTTATTTGTGTGCATTTGATATTCCACATCCCACCCAGCCCCAGAGGAATGTAAGCTCATTGAGGCCAGGCACTCTTCCATTTCTGTCTTGTCTTCAGTATCTAGTTGAGGCTTGGGACACAGTGGAAGTTTAAGAGGTGTTTGCTGAATTGACCTGAACATGTGCACAGGTGCATGAATCCAAGGGCCAGGGCTGTGTCTGGGCCCAATCAGGTCTGTCAGAGACTCTGGATACACCAGGAGCAGTGGGCATCAGGCTTTGAAATGCTAGCATGGCCTTGTCAGAACTCAGAACGCAACACTAAACTCTGAAGTATTAACGAAATGGAGGGAAATTGTCCTGGCCTTTGCTGAGCATCCTTTCCTTGTCGTAGGCTATGAATAATGTTCAGGATGGAGATGATTTGCAATAAGGTGCCTTGCTGGTGATCAAAGGTTGCCAAGCCTTTGGGGTATTCAATCACCTGTTAGCACTGTTTATTGCCAGATCTGGGTGACAATGAACATTATGCCTTCAATTGCTTTCTGCTATGGTGCTGTGACATAATTAGGTTTTCCAGGAAGTCTGTCTTGGTGTCATCATACTTTTCATTAGCATAGTGAGTAATGACAGGCTTTTCTTCTACGAGACTGATGTGATTATTTCTCAGGAAACATGGCACAGTCTCCAAACACCTGACTGTCAGAGGAAACCTATGGGTAGCAATTCAAAGTCAAGGCCAGAGGGCAAGGGCAAGGTCTGGCTGGCTTGGAGGACTGTCAGAGCTTGGTCACCCACCCCAGGTGAGAGCCTTGGATGTCAGTCACAGGAAGGCACCTAACTTTCCTCATAGGATTTAGAGTTCACCGATACACTCTCAGTGGTATAGTGCAAATCAACACAGTTGCCAAAAGGACATTGTTCCCACGCAAAACTGGCTCTGCAGCTGAAAACGGAAATGTTCAGACACACATCTGGGTGTTTCCAAACATCTGGTAACCTCAGGTAACCAAAAAACAATCTCCACCCCCCCTCAGATTGGGAATTGAATTGTTCTGTTCCATCCAGCTGTTTGGCACTAACTAGAAATTGTCTTTCATTTAAGGAAATCCTTCTAATTACAAACAGCTTTTTCTTCATGGAGTTGGACTCAAGTTTGGGATAGTGCAATTAGAAATCCATGGGAATCACTGTCTTGTTTCCTCCAGGCCTCATCTATACAGAACATGACAGTGTTCCAGTTTAAGAACTGGTGACCATCAATAGCTTGGCATCTTCTCCCCTTTTGTTTCCTCTGGCTTATTAAATAATGCACCCTGTGGAGAAATTGGCCCCTGTCCTCTTTCCGAGACACAATTATTATAATGGATCTGTCGTTCCTGACATTATTTCCTCCATTTTCACACACCTAGTGTTAAAAGTGTCCAATGAGAGAATGCTATTGTACTGTGATGCCTCAACTCCCATTTTTGCAACTGCTGAGTGATCTCGCTTAGCAGCCACCTTGAAGAGAATGTTCCAAGGACGTAAAGTCATGACTGGTCTGGGCAGAGTTAATCTACTGAGTCATGAAGAGCCTAATGACTCAAGAGAAGGAAGTTCCTTTACTCTAGTTACTGGGCAATTTACCCAACTCCACAATGGCAGACAAAGACACATCAAGGCCATCCGTGTCATTCAGTCAACAAGCATGTGAAAGGCCCAGTGTTAAGCACTAGGGATATGAAGAAAGGTAAAAGACAGTCCTTGCTTTCAGGGAGCTTATACTCTAATGTGAAAATCTATACCCTCATACAATATATACAGGGTATATTGGGAGTAAGCTCAGAGGGAAGGAGGACCAACCTTTATATAGTATTTAGGGAACACAGAGAATGGAGATCACACTCAACCATCAATAAGAAATGGAAACAATGCCGAGAATTATCTTCATATTCCACAGGATTTTATAAAATCAAAAGAAAATTGTCAACTTGGTCTAAAATGCCAAGCAGATGGGAATCTAGGCTTCAGAAATGAGCTCTAATACCTTCTTTTCTCTTCTCCAGACTCAATATATCCTGCCTCCCAGTCCCAACCAAATGTCCCACCAGCATGAGTGCCTTTGCTGGCTCCTATCATTTAGTCAGTCAACATTAACCCAAAATTTGACACAAGAAGATCACTTTATTAGACACTATTGAGAGTTACCCAAAGATCTCTCCCAAAGCCTTGTATCCCTGAAAAATCACTCACAAAGCACAAGCTTGGAGAGGCTTATGGGCCCAACGACAGACCCTCTATCAATCATGGGCAAGGACCAGCCCAGCTAAGTCTGGAGAGACTCATTGCCAGGATGTGATGGTCAATTCTTTTCTCACGGAACAAAGACAAATACAAAATAGTCCTCAGGCCTGGGTGGTCCTTCTTGCTTCTATAGTGAATAGCAAGAGCAATATGGCCCCCAATGGGGCCAAATACAGTGTGAGTCACATAGTTTTTAGACCATCTATAAAATCTTACTGGGATACTGGCATCCTAAATGTGAGTTCCTTGGCCAATGAGAAGGCAAGGGTAGGGAATAAATGTTTATACAGCTATTACTATGTACCATGCACTGTGATAAATATTTTAAAATATCATCTCATTTGATCAATAACCAGTGAATGGACTTGCTAGTAGGGGAAGGGAACTCTATCAATCTTGAGAGTCTTACCAAGAATGAAACCAAAAGAAAGAAGGAATTTGCATTTAGAGGGAAGGATGGCTCATGGGCACTCCATGGAGAGATAGAAAAAGAAGCTGGCCCAATGGGTTTTATATATCCAAAGACAACACTATTAATCCACGTCATTTCTAGTCATCTTATACTTCAGTTTTCATGATAATTATCTGCAAAAAAAGCTACCAGGAAAATTATTGCAGTTTGTGGTGGCGGTGGTCAGTTGTTCAGTTATGTTTGATTTTTCTTACCCCTGTGGACCATAGTACACCAATGTGGTCCATGGGGGGGGGTGTTGGCAAAGATACTGGAGTGATGTGCCATTTTCCTTTGTAGCTTAGGCTATTGCTTATAACTATTGCAGAGGATGAGAAATTCTACGAGAATTTCTACAATTCTACAAGGAATTCTACAAGAACTCTTCCCCCCATTAAATTAGCAGGTACCATGATAGTCATTCAAATGCAAAGGTCAAGAGGGCAAGAAATATATTGGGAAGCAGGGATAAAGAAAAAGAAATTAGAGAGGTCAAAGATGTGTAGATGATACAAGGTGAATACCTTCATTAAGAAAAGAATCTGGGGGCAGCCAGGTAGCATAGCGAGTAAGAGCACCGGCTCCAGTGTTGGGATGACCTGGAGATCGAATCCTGGGCACAGACACTTAGCACCCACCCAGAAACACCTGGCCATGTAACCTTGAGCAAGTTACTTAACCTCAATTGCTTAGGGGCGGCCAGGTGGCTCAGCAAGTAAGAGCACCGGCTCCAGTGTCGTCAGGATGACCTGGATCAAATCCAGGCTCAGATACTCAGCACCACACCCAGAAATAACTGGCCGTGTAACCTTCAGCAAGTTACTTAACCCCGATTGCTTTAAAAAAAATAAAATAAAGAAAAGAATCTGAAGGAATTGTACATGGTCAATAACAAATGGCATCACAAAAAATTATTATATTTGAAAAGATAGAAAACATCTCATTACTGATGTGGGAGTCATTCTTGAAGCAACTGTATATAGTCAAATACCTACCTGTTTAAGCAAAGATCAAAATGGGTACAAAGTGAAAAGAAAGAAGAAAAATGAAGAAAACAACTCCAACTTGCCTTATTAAATGCATTATTGAAAAAGAAAAACGAGATAGGGATAGAAAGAACCCAGACACCTTTATGGTATTTTCAGACAGTTTAACCAATATAAATCTATTGCTATCTGGAAGAGACCAAAAGAGTCTAAAAAGTACCCCTGGCAGTAAATGCTTGACTTACTTGCCAAGTGGAAACATATGACAGACAAAGGCAATGCCAGGTTAGAATATAAATTTCAAAAATCTTATGTAAAAGAATGGCAGAAAACCTTGAGTAATATCATCTCATAAGACAGATATGAAGAATAGAGGGTAAAATATGTTTAAAGAAAGCTTGGTGAGGAACCCAAGTAAGCAAGGTCATCCCAGGGACAAGGGACTGAAGTCTGACCCTAACACTCAACCAATTTCATTCTCTCCTTATTACCTCCAGTATCAAATGCAAATTCTTTTGTCTGGCTTTTAAAGCTCTTTGCAATTCCATGAAGAAGGATACAAGAAGAAAAATGGTCAAGATCTGCAAAGATTTTATAAGCAATTCTTTTCAATATCAACGTAGGTGGATCCATGACCTTCGAATGCCATATGCCAGCTCCAGATGTGCTCATTTGGGAGGTATAAATGGTGCCAAAGGTAACAAAGACAAGAAAAGTGACTGGATTGGGCCAAATGTACATAGAGAAGACCCACGCTAGAGGCAACACCATTGTGAAAACATTGAGGGACTGTAATCTTCACAAAGTATTGCAAGGCAGAGAAAGTAGCAAAAGGATAGAGGGAAGTCTTCAAAACTTAACACTCCCAAATAAATCAAAAGAACAACTACCAACCAATATGCCTAACTTTCCCATCTACAAAACCTGTTAATGAGAATAATCTCCATAGGTATGGAGGGAATCACCGATGAGAATATTAGTAGAGAACAGGCAACAAGCTTTTGCAGTCCATACCTTTCCTATAACAGAAATGATGGAAAGATAGAAAAATCCCAAATCCCACCATACCCATTGATGACTATAAAAAGCTTTTGATTTGGTAGAACAGAATGCAACCTTAACAACTCTTCCAAAAAGGTGTCTTCCATGCATACATCAAAATGACAGGATTCTTTGGGGGATGTGACAACAGAAATAACCTTCTTCAATGATCCACTGATCCTGAAAATCAAGGGAGGCATAAAACAGGGAGATATGTGCCCTCATCAGTTCCCATGTGCTTAATTATCATCTTTATGCAGATGACTCCCAGATCCAAATATCTAACCCAAACCTCTCTTTTGAGCTCTAGTCTCATATCGCCAGCAGCCTAGCAGACATTTTGAACTGAGTGTCCCATGGGTACTTCAGACTCAACATGTACAAAACAAAACAAAAAAACAAAACATCACCTTTTTCCCCAAACCTGCCCCTCCTCCAACTGTTCCTATTTCTATCAATGGTACCAACATGTGCCATTCTTCCAGTTGATTACCTTGGTATCATCCTATATATCGAACTCTCTCAACCCTTTATCCAGTCAATTGCCACATTGTTGATTGTAATTTGACAGAATCTCTTAGGCTCATCTCCTTCTCTCTAACCACAAAACCACCACCATAGTCCACGCCATCATCACTTGGATTATTGCGATATGTCGCCATTGCATTATATCACATGCACTATTGTAATGACTTTCAGTCCTTCCTGCCTCTGGTCTCTCCCCATTCCAGGCCATCTTCCACACAGCCTGACCTTGACACACAACCAACTCCAGTCTTTTCCTATTACCTCCATGATCAGATGCAAACTCTTTTGTTTGGCCTGTAAAGCCTTTCCCACCTTCCTTCCAACCTCTCTTTGTGGGCTTATTCAACATTATTCCTTCCCATACACTGCCCCTGAGCCTGGAATACACTCCCTCTTCACCCCCATCTCTTAGTATCAATCGCTTATTCAAAGCTCAGCTCGTGAACTATGTTGTCCGTGAGGACTCTCTCAATCCCCTTCCTTCAGCTGCTAATAGCTTTCCCATGATATTGCCTTGTGTTTACTGTTTGTACTTTGTATATATGTGCATGTCGTCTCTCCTAATGCAATACAAGGTCCCTGAAGACACAAACTTTATCATTCTTGTTTTAATAAAGGCCTGACACATAGTAGGGGCTTAACAAATGCTTGTTGATCGATTGAAAGTCTGGGGATGGTAAGTGCCTCCAGAATATACTGTTTGCCAATGGGGTCATGCTAATTGTTTCAAGCTCTCCAAAATATAAACTCTCTTTAACCATAATAACTCACAAGTATTTGTCCCATCTATCTGCACAGGGAAAAAATAAGTTTATGAAGAATATCTGGTGTCTAGATTCTGACATGCAGTTAGATGGAGTTCATCCATGAGCACATCTATCTTGGTGGGATACTGGAAAGGGACAACAAATTGGGTCTAGAAGTAAATAGGAGGGGAGGCCAGGCTGAATTGCTTCTGCAAAAGTCCTTATTGACCACAACTTTTCCCTGAATCAAAGACCTATCTTTTTTGGACCAATATCTGAGCACTATTTTTGTTTGGATGTGAGTTACCGAACAATATTGTTTAAGAAGAATTAAAAATAAATATAATTCTGAAAGAAAATGGAGACCCATGGTATGTGTAAGAAGGCAGAAATGTATAACAAATACGGGACCATGAAGAGATATCCAACTCCAAATGGTGGGCTGCAAGGCAGTTCCAAAGGGGCCATGATGAAAAATGCTGGCCGCCTCCAGAGAGAAAGCTGATGGACTCGGAGTGCAGACTGAAGTGGACTTTTTTCACTCTCTTGGTTTTTATTGTTTTCTTTTGTTCATGTTTTCTTTTGCAAGAAGGCTAATATGCAAATCTGTTTTGCATGACTTCACATATATAACTGATATCAAATTGCTTGCCTTCTCAAGGAGGCAGGTAATGTGGAAGGAAAGGAGAGAATCTGAAACTCAAATTTAAAAAAATGATTAAAACAGCTTTACATGTAATTGGGAAATATTTAACAAAATGAATGAAAATACTTTTTAAAAAATGGTGGACTGGTGAGGTGGCAAGGGTGAGGATAACTGGTGTGCCTGTGGGTTCCTGTATCCTAACCAATGCCAGGAGAAAGTGAAGAGGGTCACCAGCATGAAGAGTGGTCCTCCTATGGTGAACTGAGGGGAAGACAAGGACAAGAGTTGCACAAAATAGGCAGGCTCAGATGGGTCTAGGGGCCTTTTTCAGTCCCCAGCATTCTTGAAGTTTTGCTGCATCATCTGACACTTTGAATACCTTCTCATCCCAGATACTCTCTCCTCTCTGCGGGTTTTCCTCCTCCCTATTAGGATTCTCCTTCTTGGCCTCCCTTGCTAAAACTCCAATCATGTCTGGCCAGCTAACTGTGGGCATCTATCCCCCAAGGCTCTGTCCTGGGCCCTCTTCTTTTTTCTCTAGACCCTCCTACTTGGTAATCTCATTTATTCCCAGAGGTTCAAATATCAGCTCTTTGCAGATGATCCTTACATGTCTCTCTATAGCCTGGATTTCTCTCTTTAACTCCAATTGTATCATTAGCTTTTCCCCAGAATCCTCCTTTCTTCTGAATTTCTCCAAGGGAACCACTAGCACATCAGCGCTGCTGTTAGCCCGGAGTCCTCACTCTCACTCCCCACACCAATGCCAAATCTTGCTGTTTTTACCTTCTCCATCTCCCCCCTGAAATACTAAACTAGCCTTCTGCTTGGTCTCCTTGCCTCCAGTTTGCCCCATCTCCAACCTCAGCTACCAGAGTGACTTTCTTAGAGTGTAGCAAATTTGCCCAGATTACTCCTCTACTCACCAAGTTCTGGTGGCTCCTGACTGCTTCCAATCAAGAAAAAAGACCTCTGTTTGGTATCTACAGCCCTTTGTAACTTGGCCTCTTTCCCTGCTATTCCCTGCTACTCTCCAGGCGCTGCGTCCAAGCTACAGTGGCCTCTTTGCAGCTCTTCTCACATGACATTCCATCTTCCGCCTCTGTGCTTTTGCATTGGCTGTCCCCCACACATGGAGTGCTCTTCCCTCTCCTTTCTACCTCGGTTTCCCTGTCTTATTTTAGGATTCAAATTCTGCAGAAGGTTTGTTCAGGTTTCCACAGCTGCTAGTGCCTTTCCTCTGATGCTACTTGTCATTTCCACTATGGAGATTGTCTGTACGTATATAAGCATGTTGCCTCCTCCAGAAGAACGGGAGCTGAAGGCATGGACCCTATTTTTTCTATCTTTGTATCCTCAGGGCTCAGGAGAGCTCATGGCATATGGCAAGCCTTTAATAAATGCATGGTGACTGACTGAATACATCACAGATCTATTGAGTATTCTGAGTATAGAAAGTTACAAGAAAAAAATGCTATAGTACCTCCCTGCGCAAAATGTATAGTCATAGAGGAAATACAACCAACATGGTCAGAGAGGCTTGCTTGCAAGATATGTACACATTACTGACTTGCTGAAGAGGCTGGGCCATCTGCAAATTGGCCTGAAGCACTTGTCTATGTGAAGAGAAAATGTGGCCTCAGGGTGTACCAACAATCAAGTTAATTTGAAAACAAAACAAAATAATTTCACTCTAAGAACAACGAAAAGAATAAAAATTCATTTAGAAAAAGGTCACAGAGTTCCAAAATAGACGATTTTATTATTCTCATTGTTTCTTAAGATCCCTCATGTTGAATGTGACTTGTGATTGACATTGATGTTTTTCACTGTCCTAAATTGAGTTTGTCTGCTATATTAATAGAAGTTATATCTGATGGCCCATTCAGATTAAAATTATAGATCATTTGGGGACTATCCATTCATTCATTCCTGCAAATGGTGATACATAGCAGACCTTGTAAAATAACATAAGCAAGATTTTAAATTAATGTAGTTAGAGGGAGAATCTACTCACTTAGAATTCCCTACATGAATAACTAGGATCCTTTTCCTACTCGTTATGTAATATACCCAATAGCATCAGGGTGGCCCAAGACAAAATTCACACACTCATGTATTCAACAGTCATTATATTAAAGAAACCTAGATCTCATGGAGAATATAGAGGTCAAATAGTCCAAATCCTTGCTTAATGAATGAATATTTGTCACGTCACTGAGTACCAGTACTTTGTATGCCCATTCTTTATGCAACCAGACACATACAGCTCAGTGAAAAGTATTTGAGGTAGTGAAAGGATTTGGGGCTCTGGAACAACTGAAGAATTGAGTGCCTGCCTGAATGATCAAGAGGGGTACTGTGCCTTTATCCTTCCTGCCCCCAAATCTGCAATGCCTGGCCTCTGCCTATTCAAATCTTACCTGCTCTTCTGGGCCCAGCTCCAAGCTTATGTCTCTGAAGCACTTATTAACCTCACCTGTCTCTGGGCTCCTGTAGTCTGCAAGGCGCAGAACATGCTTCATTTCTGTCTGGTCCTGTGTACTCCCAACAAGATGGTCAATTTTTTGAGGTCAGGGACCACATCTGCTATTTCTCTGCATTACCTACAGTGCCTAAGTGAGTAGAGGCTCAATAGATATGTGATAGACTGGTTGTGGAAACCCACTTGTCAGCCATGGCACTGTGGGCAAACCGCTCGATCTGCTCAAGGCTCAGTGTCTTCGCCTGTACTTTTCCAATAGCTCTTGGAGCTGTGATTTGGGAGGTGTAGCTACTCTCTGCCCTGATACACATGTCAGAATGGCATCCCAGTACTTCAACCACAGAGCTTCCCTTGTCCTTTCCTCCCAAGATGCTTAGCATCCATGGGACAGGGGCTGTGAATGGATAAGTACACAGGGCTTTGGAAAGACAGGCTGGCACAAAGGAAGAACGGGTCAGGAACTAACCCCTTTGCAACCAGGCAGGCTCCATCCTGCTATGGGATGGGGCAAGTTTGAGATTTCTCTTCTGTTCCTGCAGAGGTCAAGCACAGGGTACAGATTTAGCTGCATTGCTCAGGGCCTCTAGGGTCTCGATGAAGCTCATGCACTTTCAGATCCTGGGTATCCTTCACCTAAGAGCAGAGGTCCTGGTTTGAGCCAAGGTTCTCCCTTCTAGATCCTGAACATGGAATGTTTCTGGGGCAGCAGGCCAGGTACTCTCCTGATGTTTTCAGTTTCTCTAGTTTAACCTCAGGGCCAGGGCAACTATAGGCTGAACTCAGCTCTCTATCCCTAGTGAGTTGGTTAAAGACTGGGTCACTTACTTGGGCTATGGGTGTTGGGAGTGCTTACTGCTGATACATTTCCTTGATGCTTTTCCCAGCTAAACTCTTTTGTTTTCACTCCCCTATGACTTTAAGGTGAATGGTGAATGTCATCTGGGATTTCAGAGGCAGTGGAAATTTTCCAGTAGGATAGGGGCAAATGAACCAATGAAAGTATTTAGAGCCTGGGAGCAAAAGGGCCTAAGGCTCCCATTTGGGCTGGAGATGGGAGGGGGAGGGGTCACATAGCTCCCAATTCCACTTGGAATTAGTGGAAGGCTCAAAATGGCATCATCCTATGGCTAATCTCTAATTTTAGCCAGGCTAGCCCTTGGACATAGTTTTTTTGCTTTGTTCCCATTTCACTTGTAAAATGGAAATAATTCCTTTGTAATCTGAAAAGTGCTGTAGAAATGTGACTTCTCTGATTGCTGTCTTTCACTATACACAATATACTATACACTATACACAATAAGCCCACTTGACTTCCTGGTTCCCAGATGCTTCCCTTCTTCCAGTGGGAGTTACTGGCATATGGCTTCTGCATCTTCCTATTTCTCAACAAGAATGGCTCTCTCAGTAGGCACAATACTACTTTCCCTCCCCACCCCAAACCAAGACAGTAATAGATAGACTGCAGTATACTGTTTCTCAACCTGAACTATGCTGCAGACCAGCAAATGGTCTACATTCTTTACCACAGACAGTGCCACACTCTACAGCTGCAGTGAAGCGGTTTGCAGGGATTCAAAGGAATGGAGACCAGGCACTGGGAGAAGACTAGAGCCGGGGGTGGGAGAGATCATCAGGTCTGAGGTTTGGGGTTTGGGGTTTGCAGTTAGAGCTTACAAGAAGCAAGATCCTTTGGTAATGAAAGAACGAGGAAGCAACCTCAGTCCTCCCTAGCCCTAGTGAACCATCAAACAGGAGTTGACATAGCTAGGTTTTTCAGCATTTATTATCATGCCCCTTTTTTTTCCTCTGAGGACAAAAAATAGTATAACACAAAGAAACAAACAACAAATTCCTTCCAGGCAAGAGCAAGAACAAAAAGGAATATTCACACCTCTACCCCTTGCCTCAGTGTGACCAAAAGGAGAACAGAAGGGGACAGCAAACCCACTTCTAATCCCCCACTATTGCTTGGACCCATGGGGATTCACATCTCCATCACTGTGTAAGGCCTGGGAGGAAGAGACAAGATGGCTAACTCTCCCTACCACAGTCCCACAGGAACAAGAAGAGAAAACCCCTTGGGCCTCTGAAGAGGAAGATTCTCATTGCTGCCAGACACAAAATTAATAGGAACATCTCTTGTCACAGGCTCCTTGATCTGGGGCTACAAGGGAACTCAGAGACTAGTTAGTCCAACCCCACAATTTTACAGACAGAGAAACTGAGGTTTGTGAAGATAAAGTGACCCGCCCAAGCTCAAATGGATAGTAATTGTTCAAGTCAGGATTTGAATGGGGGTCCTGTCCTCCAGAGTCAGCATTCTTTCTAATGTACATTGAGCCCGTGACCTTGGACCGACAGACAGCCATGGTACTTTCTCCAAGTTAATGCCCCTCTTTTCTAATGAGGCATCCAAAACTTACCAGTTCAGCCATCCATGCTAAGTGAGAGATGAACAAAGAAGAGGTGTTCCAAGGGCAGACTTCTTTGGCGGAGATCTCATTTACCCGCATTAGAAATAAGATGGGAAGCATAGAGTTCCATTTCAGGATGTCAGAAAGAGGGGGAGTTATGGTGCCAAAATGCCATTAAGTGCTAACTAAAATAACATCCAATGGACTGGAAAATGTAAAATCTGCAACAAGGAGGAAGTCGTGGGTCCCAGGGAGGGGAAAGGAGGACTTGGGCTAAGTTCTGATTATGCCAGGCAGGCCTGTGCTGGGGCAGGGGAGACTTGGGCTCCTCTGACCCCAGTAGTACCTGGGGAATTGGCTTCCAGAAACCAGGAGCAGCTCAGGGCTGGCTACTTTCCTCAGGTTGGCAGGGGAAATACAGACTATGCTTTTTACCCTGGCTCCCCTAGTTGTCTAAAATTGTCTAAATCAGGGGTCACTTTGGGGCCTAATCTTACAAGTAGATCTTGTATGATTGCAAAGGCCACCATTGCACCCCCACCCCTGCCCCTGGAAATACCCTGCTTATTGCTGCTTGAAATTCTGAAATTCCTTTAATAGGAGACAAATACTACAAAGCATAAAGACTGAAAATGTAAATGATACCCTGCTAAGAAATGCCATTTGCAAGGGTGTAAATCTGAGGAAAATACCACTGCCATGCAGCCACCATTAACGACTTCCATGTAGAAGGGAGGATGTATAAAAAGAGCAGGACATAAGTGGACAGGACAAAGGAGATGATGAAGACAACCTCTGCTTTGTTGTTCAGTCCTTTTCAGTCATATCTGACTCTCCATGACCCCATCTGGGGTTTTCTTGGCAGAGATACTGGAATGGTTTGCCATTTCCTTCTCCAGCTCATTTTACAGATGAGGAAACTGAGGCAAACAGCATGAAGTGACTTGCCCAGGGTCACACAGCTAGTAAGTGTCTGAGGCCAGATATGAATTCAGGACAGTGAGTTTTCCTGACTCCAGGCCTGACATTTTATCTACTGTGCTTCCTAGATGCCTCTGGGCTATCCTCAATTTTCAAGTTAGAAAGACATTCTATACATCCTAACAATGGTTGTGTCCCTCTAGCACTAGAAATATGGATCCAAGGTGATAAATAATTTTTCTTCTAGTTATAACAACTCAAGAAACTGGCTCCAAAGCTTAGAAGGGGGTATGATGTACTACCAGGACAGAGCATCTGGCTTTTGAGGAAACTCTTCTCTATGGCCCCAAAGGAAGAGATAAATCTGGGTGCATATTTTGTTGTATAACCCCTTAGCTAAAGAAACAGGAGAGTGAGGAGCCAAGATGGTGGTTTAGAAGCAGGAAGACTCCCTGCACTCCCCCCATTACCACCTGAAATACTTATAAAAATGACTCTAAACAAATTTTAGGGCTACAGAACCCACAAAGTGACAGAGAGAAACAAACCTCCCACTGAAGACAGCCTGGCAGACTGGCAAGAAGGGTAGATTGCTGCCCACTGGGAGCAGAGCCCAGCACTACTTGAGTCTGCAGTTTTAGCCCCAGGGTGGCCTGACCAGCCACAGCTGGAGGGACTTCAGGAGAGTGGTTCATTAGCAGCTGTGGCTGTTTCCAGAATTATAAACCCATAAATGCCAAAGACAAAGTGAGAGGTCAGTGGACTTTGGGAACAGGGAGTCTGGGAGTACAGGCCTACCTCTGCCCCCAGAGGGAGAAGTGGCTGAGGGCAGCAGTCATGCAGCCGCTGCATGGCTGCTTCAGAGCTCCTGACCTGCAGATTTTAGGAGGACCAAGCAATCAGTCTGAGGGGAAATCACTCTTGCTTTAACCTTCTTGGATCTGGATTGCTATCTAGGGTAGAGGTCCTGAGGTATGTGACAAGTTTGCCAGAGCCAGGGGAGGCTTCTGAGAGGGCATCCAACTAATAGCTCCAGCAGCTGAGAAAACCCCAGTGATTTGGGACAAAGCTGTCCTCTCTGCAAGCAGAGTTCTACTGTGGCAAAAAGCCCAAAAGTCAAGTAATTGAGTGGCAACACGAACAAGCAAAGGAAGCAAAGCAAGCACAGCAATCAAACCTTAGATTCATTTCTTGGGGACAAAAAGGATCAAAGCATGGAATGGGAGGAAGACAACGAAGTCAGAACTCCTGCACCAAAAGCTTCCAAGAAAAATATGAATTGCTTACAGACCATAGAGGAGTTTAAGAACGATTTTGAAAACCAAATAAGAGAAGTGGTGGAAAAATTAGGAAGAGAAATGAGAACGATGCAAGAAAATCATGAAAATAGAGTCAACAACCTGACTGAAGAAAACAACACCTTAAAAAATAAACTAACTCAAATGGCAAAAGAGGTCCAATAAGCCAATGAGGAGAAGAATGTCTTAAAAAGCTGAATTTGCCGGATGGAAAGAGAATCTCAAAGGCTCACTGAAGAGAATCATTCCTTCAGAATTAGATTGGAGCAAATGGAAACTAGTGACTTTATGAGAAATCAAGATACTATTAAACAATCCAAAATAATGAAAAAAAAATAGAAGGCAATGTGAAATATCTCATTGGAAAAACCTCTGACCTGGAAAATAGATCCAGGAGAGATCATTTAAAAATTATTGGACTACCTGAAAGCCATGATCAAAAAAAGAACCTAGAAATCATCCTTCAAGAAATTCTCAAGGAAAATTGCTCCAATATTTGAGAACCAGGGGGCAAAATAGAGGTTGAAAGAATTCACGAATCACCTCTTGAAAAAGATTCCAAAAAGAAAACTCCTAGAAATATTATAGCCAGGTTCTAGAGTTCCCAGATCAAGGAGAAAATATTACAAGCAGCCAAGAAGAAAAAAATTTGAATATTGTATAAACACATTCAGGATAACACAGGACCTGGCAGCTCCTACACTGAGGGACTGAAGGGCTTGGAATGTGATATTCCGGAGGTCAAAGGAGCTAGGATTAAAACCAAGAATCACCTACCCAGAAAAACTGAGTATCATGTTTCAGGGGAAAATACGGTCATTCAATGAAATAGAGAACTTTCAAGCATTTTTGATGAAAAAAGCAGAGTTGAATAGAAAATTTGACATTCAGATACAAAAAGCAAGAGAAGCGTGAGAAGGTAAACAGGGAAAAGAAATCATAAGGAACTTATCAAAGTTGAACTATTTACATTCCTACATGGAAAAATGATCATTGTAACTTATGAAACTTTTCTCAGTATGAGAATAGTTGAAGGGAATATAAATGTATATATATTATATATATATACGCACACACATACATACTTACATATGTCTATATAGGAGGGTATATGGGCATATGAATACATATGTGAGTGTGTGTATATATGTGTACAGGCATACATAGACAGAGGGCACAGGACAAGTTGAATAGGAATGGATAATACTTAAAAGGTCAAATTGAGAGGTGAGAAAGGAATATAATGAGAGGAGATGGGAAGAGATAGAATGGGGTAAATTATCCCACATAGAAGAGGCAAGGGAAAACTGTTACAATGGAGGGGAAGAACATGAAGGCAACCTTACTCTCATTGAATATGGCTTAGGGAGGGAATGATATATATACTAAATAGGGTATCTCACCCTACAGGAGAGTAGGAGGGAAGGGGATGAGAGGGGGGATGATGGAGGGGAGGGCAAGTTGGGGGCAAGGGAAGTTGGGAAGCTCACACTTTTGACATGGAACAGGGTCAAAGTAGAGAAGAGAACAAGTGGGGGGCGGGATAGGATGGAGGGAAATAAAGTCAATCTTTTATAATATACCCACTATGGAAATGTTTTGCATAGCTACACATGTACAACCTATATTGAACTGCTTATCTTCCCAGTAAGGGTGGGTGATGAGGTAGGAAGGGAACAAATATGGAATCCAAAGTTTTAAAAACAAATGTTTAATATATATATATATATATATATATATATATATATATATATAATTTTTTTACATGCAACTGGGAAATAAGATATACAGATACTGTGGTATAGAGATCCATATTGCCCTACTGGAAAGTCAGAGGGCGTGTGGGGGAGGATATAGGAGAGAGCAGATTGGGAGAGGGGGTATACAGTGGGATCGCTGTTTGGGGGTGGTGGGTAGGGGAAAGATGGAGAGAAAATTTGTAACTCAAAATCTTGTGGAAATGAATGATGTAAACTAAAAATAAACATAAAATTTAATTTAAAAAAAAGAAATAGGAGAACTTGGCCAGAATTTGATAAAGTGCTAAAAAAAAATCCCACAATCGGTCGTAACCATTAGACTGACCAGGATGCCAAAGGTGATTGGACTGCATTGCATCTGAGATCCCTCCTTGTGCTACAGTGATGGCTACGTTGATGAAAAGTTCAGGCATCATCCAGGGATGGAAGGGAAGGGAAGAATGTGCCAAGAAACAAGAAATCCTTTATTTTCTCAACAAGTGGGAAGCAAAGCAGCACAATGGATGAAAACTGGGCTTCAGAGACAGGAAAACATGGGTTCAGGTCTTTCCTCTGACACATTAGCTACTAGTTGTGGGAGGAGAGCAAGTGATTTCAAGGTTCAATGCCTTAGGCATCTCTCATTAAGGATTAGAAATTGCTGACATAGTGGCTAGTCTGCATCCATGGAAAGAGTTTCTACATTAGGAGTTCATCACACCAAGAAATCATATCTCTAGACCCCCCCCAGCTGTCCCTCCCCCCAATTCTCCAAACTGGGGTGAAGTTAGTGGAAATACAAGCAGCTCATGGGGATGAGGTACGAGGTACTTGAGGAAACACTTTTTCTGTTGTCATCATTTTGTAGAGAAATATTGCCCTATTCAGCATTATCAGTCTCTAGGCTCTTCAGGATCACTTAATATATCTTTTAATATCATTCCCCAGGAAATGAACAGAGTCTTTGGGCTCCTCCAGATAATGCTAGAAACTATGTAGTCAAAACTTCAAGTAGGCAAAATTACACGTTAAAAAATAGAATTAAAGGAGGTCATCTGAACAGCTCTGCCACTGGTAGCCTCTCTTCTGGCTACAATCTGGCTGCCTAGGCATTCTTCTGGAGGCCCAGTTGTTTTTGTTTTTAATGAAGCTAAAATAATTTTACGAGTGAAAGTTGGCTGGTTTTTGAGGTGGAGAAAGAGATGGAACAAAATGGCTGCTTCATCTGGAGAGAGGAAGAGAGGGAGAGAGAACATGGACCTGTTGTGCAGTTCCTGGGCTTCGGCATCTTCTCTGGACTTGGACAGTGGCTATGGATCCAGCCCCTGAGAGTAATGGAGACCCAAATAGGCAGTGGCACACCGTGAGTGTGAAGCGAGTACATTCACCAACACTGTGCCTTGGACATGGAAGGGATAGTGTGGGGAGATAACTGGTCATCTCCTCTTGGAGGCATGGGTTGTAGCCATGTGAGTGTGAATGCTTGAAACACTTTCTATTTCAGATTCTGTATTATCACTTCACTTTTTCAATCCACAAAGCGCTTTTTTATTTTGAACTCCTATGTCACTTGCCTTGGTTGGGCACAAAGAGTACCTTTCGAGAGGCTCCTGGGCTAAAAACATCAACCACTCACTTGGAAGGGAGAAAGGTGTGGTCCAAGCATGTTTAAGGTAAACTTTTCACTAGCTCACAAGAAGATATGCACAGGCTTCAGGACAGCGCATCCAAAAGATGAAATGGGAGAAATATGAAAGAGACATGGGAAAAAAAAAACTAACACTGCCCCCCCCCCCACATGGAATACTTCAAAAGGCTGCCAGCTATGACCACTTGTGCATTGTCTGCCTCAGCCTCCCCCAGAAAGCGCCAAAGAGAATGGCGCAGAGGCTCCTCATTGGTCCTTTCAGGCTTATCTGCTTAGCACGCTGTTTGCCATCTTGTTTAATGGTTACCTCAGCCCACACATGTTGCCTTGGATACTAAAATGGGATGATGGCGCCCAAGGGCCTTTACTCTAGTCGCCGATGATTTTCAGCAAGCTGCTTTGCTCGGTGTACCTATAGTCTGAAACATTTTTCCCTTGGCTTAGGGACTTACATTATTCACACTCAGCCTTACTCCCCCTTCCCCCTTTTGCATTTTTGCAGTTGATTGTTGTTGATGCTGGTATCCCCACTTTGCCAAAGGCCCTAACGCAGGCACAGTGGTCTTCATTGGTACTTGAGGAGTTGGAACACTTGACTAGGGCTGCACTGAGAGCCTGTGTGCTGTTTTCCGAGCTGGCCTTCTATGAGCATGTCAATTTCTTTCCTCACTGGTAATAAAAACCTGAGTTTTGGCACTTAGTCCTCAGAGACATCATTGTCACAGATGAGAATGCCCCAGAAGTGATAGCAGAGAGTTTGGGGGGGGGTGATGGGAGCCCAACATTTTCCCAGAAATGTTCTCAACAATTAATCTTGATCCATGACAGCCATTTTGAAAAGTGCATTTCCTTAACAGGCTTCTCAGTACTACAAGACAGAGTGCAATTTCTTCTGGGAGATGGGATGGGGCCAGACATAGCATCTCAAGACTACGGAGGACCTGTTCCATACAGTAGTCTCGTAACTGCCTGGGAAGTGGGACTGAAAGCTATGGTTAGCACCCTTGTGACACAAGAGGGAATGTGATACTAGGAGATTGGGGTGGGAGGGGAGTGCTAACATCAGAGTCAGCTCTTCCAACTACCTAAGTTCTCAGGGTAAGGAGGAGAGACCAAATTGGGGAGGTGACTTTCCTGTGGTCACACAGTTAGTGGCAAAGCCCCGACAGCTAGGTCTCTGCATACCCTATTGATGTGCATTTTCAATATAGCCCCTGTGAAATGACATCGATTTCTTCTATTGGGTCATCAGAAAGGTGGCTTTTCATGGTTTGCTTTTATAAAAGTAAGCCATGAATCCTGAGAAAATTACTCCAGGTTATAAATATTGTCTGGATCCAGACAGCTGTCCAACCCATGAGCCCCAACTAATGGGGTTATCTTACTATCTAGGCAGAGAAAACATAGAGTTCAAAGGCTAAGACATTTAGTAAAATATCCCAGCATTATAAGTAACCACAGAACATCTCTCTTGTAAACCTGTAGCTCACTCACAAAAATACATCTTCAGAGAGAAAAATAATGGTAATGAGAATAATAGCACTTTAAGGTTTGCAAAGAACTTTACACATATCACCTCATGGATGTATGTAGGGATCACATAAACACATGGAGGACACATGTAACTAAGCCACACACCTACAAGGGTAATGTGCTCCTCTGATGCTGTGCGGCTGCCAGTGTAGGAAGGAGAATAGTACAGTAGAGGAAGTGCTAGAGTCACAGGACCTGGGTTCAAATCCTGCCTCTGCCACTTTGTGACTTTGGATAAGCCATTATTCCTCTCTGGGCCTCAGTTTCCTCCCTCTGTAAAAGGAGGGGATTGGTCAAGATGACCTCTAATGTGTCTTCCAGCCACATGGTTAATATTTCCCAGTTACAAGACTCCTAAATCTGCAGCTTTTAGGCATCACTGTTAGTTACTTGTATTTTTTTTTCCCTTTTCCCCATTTGAGAAGGAATGTTGACCTTGTTTTGAAACAAATATTCTTGAGAATCTTCTGGGCAGAATAGTAGATTGTTCCCCATCTCCATAAATGATGTATGGAGATTTCGACTCCCCCTCCCCCAACTCCCAGGGTACACCTGATCTATGAGCTGACATTTCTTTGTGAATATTTAAGCTAATGTCTGCTCTGGTCTCCTGTGCAGAATCCACTGCAACTTCTTCAACTTGACTTTAGTCAAATGTAATGTATTTGCTTATGAACATTGCAGGGAGAGGAAAAAATAGGTCATGTCTTTGAAAGCTATGATTTTCTGTTTATATAAATGAGGGTCTCTAAAAGGCTTTTCAGGGATTTTATTCACAATGAAGACATTTCAAAGAAGCTTTACATTTACTCGGGCTTGTAAAAGCTATCCCAGCTGGAAAATGAAAACACCATCTCACTAATTATAACCTTTCATTATTAGAAGAAAGTACTCTTTGATGGACTAGGTCTGCACCCGTCTGGAAAGGAAGAGTTCAAATGTCTTTTCTTCAAAACAAAGGGCAATGAGTGCATTTCACTGTCCTGCTAGTGATTGCACTTGAGGGAAAACGAGACAATAAACTCTCAATAACAGCAAATGATCTCAGTGGCTTCTGGTGTGTTCCAGACTTTCACCTTTGCTGAAAATGTGCAGAGTTTTGCCTCTTCTCTGGCAGACATCTAATTTCTGAGCTGGGAATTTAACAGTTTCCAGAACTTCACTGAAAAATAGTACCAGGCTATGGGTCAGAAGTAGGTGCAGGGCCTGGCATAGGCTATAGAGGAAGAAGGCCACTCTGCTGGCCATCATCACTGGGGGGCTAAGCACTTATTCAGTCTCTAGGCAGCCAGGAGCAAGTCCCCTGAACTGACTCAACACAAGATGGTCCCAAGAAACAGCCTGAGTGGCCAGTAGGGGCTGGGGCTGGGGCTGGAAAATGCCAGAAGCAAACTCCAAGATTCTCAGGGAAAGGTACAAAGCCTCTCCAGCTGCTTTGGGAATCACTGGGACCGCAGGCTTCCACTAAAAAACATCCCCAGTCTGGGAAGGGCCCTGGAATACACTCTAATTGTCCATTCAGGTGGGACACTGCCTAACCTCACCAGCCCAAATTAGTGACATTTCCTGTTTGGACGCAAATACCAGCTGACTTTGGTCACTTCCATCATATACAAATGTCAAAGATAGAAAGGAGCTTAGAGGCCTTCTAGTCCAACCTCCTAGGTCCAGAGGGTGACTCACCCAAGGCTGTACAGCTTCCAAGTTGTCTAGCAGGGATTCAAGCCTATGTCCTCCGCCCTGACCCCCCTCCCCCCACAACCTGGCTGGTATTCTTTCCTCCCATATGTTTGCCTGGGGCCAACCTTGTGGCTGCCTAGGCAGGGCTATGTGGAGTTAGTGGTGTGGGTCAAGAGGCACTGAAAGGCCTACTTTCTCCCAGGAAAATATAAGCCTCATTCTTTTTCCATAGTATCTTGATTCCATCTAATTGAACAGAAGCTCTTTGAGGGCAGGGGCCATTCTTTTACATCTCAAATTGCCAGAACCTAATTTATTAAGCTAGAACATCTACATGCCAGGCCTTGAGCTCAGTCCTGGGTTGCCCACTTGTAAAGTTACTCCTTGGGGTTAAAGAATCATATTTAGCAAGCACACTGAGGGGAGAGAAAGGTAGAGAGAAAGGACTTTTTGGAAGGGGAGGGTCACCAGAGACAGCCCTTCTAAATCTGTGGGATGCCAAACATGGAAAAGAGCTCCAAGAGATCTTGAATAGGGGTTCCCAACCTGGGTGGATGAACTTTGTCAAGGGAGTACGGGAAATATTCAATAAATAACTACATTAGCGTAAGGAAATTAATACCTTTATTTGAGTTGTGCCATAATCACATTCATGGTAAACCCTAAAATTGACTCCCTCTCCTGCCAGATGATGAGTATAGGAAGGTCTACTGAAATCCCAGAGACATACCACCAAACAAAGGTTGGGAACTCCTAATCTAGAACCACCTCCTCATCTGGGGGGGGGGGTTAAAAGCTGAGGCCCAGAATGTGGGAAGGACTTATCCAATGTGACACAGCAGTTATTGATGGGACTGGGGCCAGACCCTCTTGGGGCCAGATCTCCTCTTGGCTTCCAGTTTGGGTCTCTACGGAGAGCCGACTCCCTCTTTGAAGTCCACAAACTTCCCAACTCTAGAGAGCTGGGCATTATCTCTGCCTTAGAGGAGATTTAAGAATTTGTCAGAATTTTCGCACTGACAGGAATGTATAAGTCCTACACCCAGAGGGGAGAGAGTGTTTGTTTCTCTTAAAGGCCTGGAGTCTTGAGGAAGAGAGCAAAGGATTGATCTCATTTGATATCTAAGTGAGACTCCAGAAACTCCTCTTTTTCAGTATTTTCCTATGGTTGTCAGTTTTCTTCTGGGCTTAAAATAAGGTAGATGTGGTGAGGTAGCCCAATGTATAGAGGGCTGTGCCTGGAGTCTGAGAGCCTGGCCTCAATGAATTACCTGTATGATATTGGACATGTCACTTTACATCGCAAGTTGTCAGTTTCTAGGGGACTGTACTAGATGACCACCTTAGGGCCCTTCCCACTACAAATCTAGGATCACTGGGCCTGGGCCTTGGGATTTCTTCAGTATAGGGAACTCATAGGTGAGCTACAAATGCAGGTAGGTAGAGTCCTCCAGAATTGCCTAGAGCTCAAGTAGCAAAATGAGACCCACATTTTTGGACATGACTAATTCAGGACTTTGTTTTGCTTAACTATGCATGTTTGTTACAAGAGTTTGATTTTTTTCCCCAATGGAGGGTGGGAGAGAAAATAGATGCTTTGTCAATTGAAAAAAAGTGTTTAGGGGCAGCTAGGTGGTACAGTGAGTAGAGCACCAGCCCTGGAGTCAGGAGGACCTGAGCTCAAATGCAGCCTCAGACACTTAACACAAAAACTAGCCATGTGACCTTGGGCAAGTCACTTAATCCCAATTGCCCTCCAAAAAGCCAAAAAAAGAAAAAAGTGTTTTTTTCCTCTTCAATAGAATTACCTAGAGCACTGAGATATTAACCATCACCCAGCCAGTGTGTATCAGAGGCAAGTTTTGAATCCAGAGACAGGAAGCCCATTGTGCCTTTTAGGCCTGTGGGCATACTTATTCTCAAGTCTCATGCTGCCCTCGTACAGTTTAAAACATCCAACATAAAAGCATTCAGCTTCAGTTCTGCATGAGAAGAAGGTCTGCATTTTATAAACCAAGTGGTGGGCCTACATTACCTACAAGAAAAGCTCCGTCCAGAAGGAGTTCCTACATCCGGAAAACTGAAAACTGAAATCTGAGACAAAATCTCAACCACTGACAGAGATGGGCTAAAGGAATGGAGAGAATGCTTGGTCTGGAGTCTGGGGGTGTCAGATTCTAATCCTGCTTGGGCCATTTACTAGTTGTGACATCCTCCACGAATTACCTAACCCTCTGGGGCCCTCAGTTTTACCATCTGTAAAAAGTTAGTGGAGTGTTTCACTTCTAATGTTCTGATGAGGCTCAAATGAGTTACCATGGACAGAATTCTGCCAACCTGAGCCTTCCTCAATGTCATTGTGTGGCATTAAATAACAAGGCCCACTGCTGTCCAAGCCCTCCGGATGCTGTTTGGCAGTGAAGCTAGGCCTGCCAAAGGGAGAAGTCCCCAGGTGTGGCTAGACATGGAGCCTTGAAGGCAAGAGAAAAAAGACTGTCTGAGAGAAGAATGGGACAAACTGTCAGAGAAAATCAATGATGGCAGCTGGGGCTGTTTGAACTGGCATAGTCTCCCAATGACAATGGCCCACACATCACAAAGGTCACTTATAATCCAAGGGTAGCATTTCTGAATTTAGAATTAAGGGCAATTTGTGTTCATCAGAGGAGGAAATCAAAGGCAGAAAGTAAATTACTCTTTTGCAAAGCTGAACCTTTGATGCCAAAGGGCTTCCACAGACAGGCAAGAGAAGCTACATTATCCACAAGAAAAGTGGCACTTGTACAGTTTTTTTCTTTTAAAATAAATGAACTATCTTCTACTGGGCCACCAAGTTCTTTGCCCTGAAGTCAAATCTTGGAACATATGCATTCTTGTCACCACCATTTTCTTTGTTGGCATCCTACAGTATTGGCTGAAATAGACCACTGGAGAGGATGAAGAGGAGGGCAAGGCATGATCCAGCCTCCCCAGGTTAGGAAGTGGCTGGGAGATTCACTTCACCTAAATTCATTTTGGAGTGCTCTGGGCTTTCAGTTAAGATGCTGTAGACATTGACCAAAAGAAAGGACTCCTGAATGATGCATAGAACTCCCAGATGAAGAAACCCCTTCTACTAAGACAGGTTGGTACTTCCTCCCCCCACCCCAGCTTATATTTGTAGAAAGCTGCCTAGAGCAGATGGGTCAAACTGTTGCCTGCAGACCCTATATTGTCTGCAAAATTCCCCAGTACAGCTGGAACCAGATTTGAATGTCATTGGGAAACATTTAACAAAATAAATAAAAATATGATACATCTTAGATAATATTAATTTGTTGTTTTCTAAGTCACTCTTCAGTCCACAAGGCTCTCTTTCTCTTTGAGTTTGCCACCACTGGTTTAGTGGGCTGAGAGGTGAAGGTTCACACAGTCCAGATGTGTCCAAGGCAGGCTTTCTCTACCTGCTCTGCCCTATTCACCTTCTTAAACTCTGTATCCCCAGGCAACTGCTTTGCAGAACTCTAGGATGCTGAGCCTCCTGAGTAGGAAGTCAGAGATGCTTAGTGGTCCCTGGCTGGTTGTGCCACTTATGATGTCTAAAGCATAGGGGACCAAAAGACTTTTGACTGCTTCCCAATTGCTACAAAAGCCACAGAGGCAAAAGGAGCTGGGCTGCCCCAGCTATGGGGGATGAAGCTAGGAGTGGGGCAGGGACAAGTGGCAGGGGAAGCTTTGAGATCCCTTTTTCTACCTGCTGAGTCTCTGGAGATAAAGACGCTAAATCATTCTTTCTTCCCTATCACTGTCCCTTGCTCACCACCCTCAGGTCTGCCATGAACTCACTTCTTCCATGACTGTAGATAAGTCCCTTTCCATGTATGGGCCTCAGTTTACTCTTCTGTACTATGGAGGTGGCATACCTAGGTGGCAGAATGGATAGAGCACAGGGCCTGAAGTCAGGAAGCCTCATCTTCCTGAGTTCAAATCTGGCCTCAGACACTTCTAGCTGTGTGACCCTGGGCAAGTCATTTCACTCTGTTTGCCTCAGTTTTGTCATCTGTAAAATGGACTGGAGAAGGAAATGGCAAACCACCCCAGTATCTCTGCCAAGAAAACCCCAAATGGGGTCACAGAGAGTCAGACATGACTGAAATGCCTGAACATAGTCATAAAAAGTATGGGAGAAGACTGGCTGATCTCCAAGGTGCCTTTTAGCTCTGCCAGGCTCTGGGTAGATCTAGTCAAAACCTAGGATGCTAGAGCAGCATACAGTCCAGAGCTAGGCTCTATGACCCAACAATGGATTCCTATAAAGCTCAACTTCATAATTCAGCTCAAGCTGCCAAATCATTTTTCTCTTTTCCTCCTAAAGGTGGTCTCTCTTTCACTGGGGGCAATGAAACTTATTAGCTGCAATGACCATAACAGAATTCAATCCCTTTTGCGTAACAATAATGCTGAGTTTCTCAGAAAATGCTATGTGCAGTTGACATTTATGGGCCTCTATGGTTGCAAAGTGCCTTCACCCATTTTCTCATTTGAACCTCACAAAAAGCCAATGAGCTAGGCAGTCAATCAATCAACCTATCAATAAGCATTTAGTAAAGGCCTACTGTGTGCCAAGCAGTGCAGATACAAGTACAAAGAATGAAATGATCCTGAGTTGAAATGAGCCCAGAGATGAGGCCAGTGAGGCTCAGAGTGCCTTACACACTTCCCAGTCATGCAGCTAGTGGGTGACAGAATGGAGCCTAGAGCTTCCAATTCCAAGTTACCCACCTAGACAACAAGAGAGAATTCATGGAAAGAATTTAGTCTTGTGAGGTCAAAAATCCTTCCAAGAATATTATTTAAAAGCTATGAAATAGATTTCTTTACAAAGAAAACACCAGCCACAAATAACATTGACAATGTTTACAAGTGGCTTGCTCTCCCCTCCCCAAAACAAAACCAAAGCAATATTTTATTATTGCTTTGTGGGTGTAGTGCAGGGAAAGGAAAGGACAGAAAGTCAGGCAGGCCTGGACCTTGGGGGAGGGATTGAGGAATGTCTAAGAGTTTTTCCTCTACAAGATTTAGGGAATCTCTTTGAAACAATAAAAGATTATCCCTGATATCTGGTCTGATGCTGTCTCTCTAACCTTAACTAGACTGATCCTTGCTCAACATGCCTTGTTGGGTCCATTCTTAAGGCATTTCCAGCTGGGAAGGCTCTGCACTAGAGAGCAGACAGGGACAGAGTCTTAGTGCATGACTTGAATGGAACTTGGAGCTGGGAACAGAGTGGGCAGAAAAGCACAGGCATGTGAACAGCACCTGCCCATCAGCACCTACTGCTGACCTGTCTTCCAGGGGCCATCACATGCTACTGCTAAGAAGCTTGTGGCCAAGTTTAAATGAACTCATTTAGCCCAAAACTAAAGGCAAAGTATTGTCACAGGTAAACTCCAATGGATTGTAAGCCCCTAAGGAGGGCAGGGACCAGCCTTTATTCCTCTTTGCACCTCCTCCAGGGCCTACCTCCAGAAGTTTGGCACCTAGTAGTAGTCTCTTAATAAATGTTTGGTGAATGAATAAATAAATAATAGCCAAAAACTGGAGGGTCCTTGTTGAACCTGGCAAAGCAATGTTCTTGCATTTACTCTTTTGTCCCTTAACCTAACTTCATGCTTGGAGAGTGGGTTTTTGGAACTCACCTGAAGCCTGTAAGGAAAACATTGTCCATTAAACCAACAGATAATTAGGTTGGAGACAAATTCATCCCTATAGGTGGAATCTACTTATTTGCTCATCCTTGTCAACCACTATTCTCTCACTTGAGTTTTAAAGACTGAGATGAAACTGCAGAAGTTGGTGATGGGAGACAAGGGTCCTTGCAATCCACTGCCCATTCCAAAGGCTCTTGCTAGCCCAAAGGGATGCGTTCCCCTGATTTGTACCATGGACAGCTCTGCCCATCAGCAAAGTGAACTGGCCGGAGGTGCTGGTCCTTTGTTGCCTCTTCTGAGCCCCTGGTGGCCCCAGTGCTGGAGTTCAGCAGTGAAGTGCCGGGCTCAGTGGACTTGTGTCCTCTCCGAACCCCAGTTTCCATGGCAAGAGTCAGCCTGGAGTTCGGCTGCAGATCGTTACCTTTTATCCTGGAGATCTGCTAATTCAGTTATTTTATCCCTTTGATAGTAATCCTTGCCTTGTGCTCTAATCTGTCCCTTTTCCCAATCCCTGAAGCCCAGCGATTTCCCATCAAGCTTTAATTCACTAGAGCACTCAGCTAGAGCGCCATCTCCTTCCACTTGGTATTCATCTGCCCAAATTTCCTTATTAGACTTGCAAATTAGGCTACTCTACTGCCTGAAGCGTGGCCCTTTGCTGCTCTGAAATATGAGAGTGGGGGACGGAGGGGAGAGGATGATCTCCCCAGCTTCTCCACAAATCTGTACATGGAGAAGCAGGGCAGCACCCAAAGGAAGTGGCAATGGGCTCCAAGACTAGTACCGATCATTAATTCTGGATTTTTAGATTGTTCAGAAATCTAAAGACATCTATCACCTGGGAGAATTCATTCTCTCTCTCTCTCTCTCTCTCTCTCTCTCTCTCTCTCTCTCTCTCTCTCTCTCTCTCTCTATCTCTCTCTCTCTCTCTCTCTCTCTCTCTCTCTC